>NC_090648.1:33525961-33889295 GCF_040937935.1 Hyperolius riggenbachi
TATGAATGATACCCATTATCTGCATAGGGTATCATTCATAAACAGGCTGTCGGTAGTGCGGGAAAACACCGTTCTTCTCCGCAACCGGTAATTAACACTTCTGGGTGGGCATTCATAAAGAAGTCTGCCTGTTGCGGAAGAAGTGCGGAGGTTTTGGGTATCATTCATAAAGAGGCTGTCGGTAGTGCGGGAAAACACCGTTCTTCTCCGCAACCGGTACTTTAGACTTCTGGGGGGGCATTCATAAAGAAGTGTGTAGGTGCGGTGGCAGTGCGGAGATTCCCCGAACTAGGCTGGCGGTAGGCAGGCGTTAGGCAGGCGGAGACACGGAAGCTGCCGAGTTGATACATTTCTCCGTGTTCCGCTCGGCTGCAGCTGCCTGGGAGGTCTGTGTGTCTCCATTCACTTGCATTGGTATCGCCACATCAGAGGGAGCGGGACTTTCCGACCTGACACCGCTGGCGGTATTCTTTATGAATTAACATTTTGCTACATTTGTTCCGTTAATCACCGCACAAGGCGGTGATTTATCACTCTGCTCGGTATGTCTTTTTTTCATGCGGAAAGAGCCTTTATGAATGCTGACTTTGCCGAGTGGTCGGTAAAGTCAGCTGTTTTTAGCATTTCCGCATGCGGAAATGCTTTATGAATGATACCCTTTCTGGAGGAAGCTGGCGGTAGCGTGGCGGTAGGCATGCGGAAACTTAAAAGCTGCCCGATTCCCTCCCTGCGCTGCTCTGTCTGATGCTGCTTGGGAGGTCCCTCCCATTCATTTATATGTATTCCGCCCGCCTATCGCTACTGTCGAGCAAGCGGTATTTTCCTTCCGGATACCGCTTGCTCTAATCTTTATGAATGGATGTGTTTGTTACTTTTTCTAGATTAATCTAGAAAAACTCCGCACAAGGCGGAAATGTATCGCTCTGTCACCTTTTCATGCGGAAAGAGCCTTTATGAATGGGGCTTATGCTGAGTGGTCGGGAAAGTCACCGGTGTTAAGCATTTCCGCATGCGGAAATGCTTTATGAATGATACCCATAATCTTGCATCAGCCTTGTAGTATTTGCATGTCATTGACCATCCCTAGTAGTGATAATAATGCCGATTTGCCTCA
Organism: Hyperolius riggenbachi; assembly: GCF_040937935.1. Classification (NCBI taxonomy): domain Eukaryota; kingdom Metazoa; phylum Chordata; class Amphibia; order Anura; family Hyperoliidae; genus Hyperolius; species Hyperolius riggenbachi. Next base: position 33,527,076 of record NC_090648.1, read on the forward strand.
GCTGGGTTGTCAGCAGGGCTTGTGGGAAAGGTATAAGAGGCAGGTATCGCCCTTTCTTTCATTGTACTGCTTGTTTCTCTGTTATGATGGAGTTAGTTGTGTGGTGGCTGCTGTTGCTGACATGTAGCTCAGCGTCGGGTGATATTAGAGACGACGTGTTGAAGAGAAGCAGTCGCCAGCAGGACTGGGGAAGGAGTGGATCTCAGCATAGACATGGGTCAGCTGACTGGCATCCTAGGGGGCATTTACCTGTGGATGGCCAGCTCAGAGGATTGGGTCAGTATGGTTCTCATGGCAGGTATAGTGGAGGGATCCCACGACAGCTCCCAACCCCGCAGCCCCTGGGATCCTCAATCAATGTCCAGTGTACTGAGGACACCCTGCTGGTCTATGTCAGGAGAAACTTCTATGGCAATGGGATTCTGGTGCAACCTTCAGACCTCAGCCTGGGACCCCAATCCTGCCTGCCAGACCCCAGGAGTAATGGCACTGTAATCCTCTTCCAAAGTAAACTCCAGCAGTGCGGCAACACCTTGCAGGTGGGTAGCCCTTGGGATCTGGGAACTTGCACTAAAATGTGTGCCTGAAGAGGTTTTTTTTTTTTTTTTTTTTTTTTTTTACCATTGTAGGGCAGCCCATATGCCAGGCTTTCCTGATTTGTCTCTGCAAGTATATGGGTTGCCCTACAGTGGTTAAAAAAAAGCTTTATTTCTGCACATATTACTGACCATTTAACACACTTGCCGAACAATTACCAATTTACCCCGCTTTTATCAACCACTTATCGCACTCTGTAAATTTTTAGTGAATACTCAGAAAAGTCAGGAAATTATTTATCACTGGAGGAAGTTTTCCAACCCAAAATTGTTACTGCACATGTTGTGAATAGAGCCCAATGTACCAATCAAGCTTTGCAGGTAGTGCGATAATGACTGGCCTGCTTCCACTCTGTGCAGTTTGTAACTGTGCTGGTACAAACTACTTCTCACTGGCCATCAATAGTCAGATTGAAGACTAATGGTGCCAATACATGGTACAATTTTTTTTTTTTTTTTTTCCCCCCCTCCACTCTTACCATTTCTATGTAGTATAAGTGTAAAGTAAGTGAATATACTGAGGATCCTTTTTTTGCAGTTCCCTTATATTACATAGCAATGGTAAGATTGGATGAACAATTGTACAGTGTATGAGCACCAGAAGGATAAGCTTCTGAACTCCATGGCATTCTAGTTTGACTTTCCAAACAAATTCGTGATTTTTTTTTTGGGGGGGGGGCCCAAGACTGAGTATTAGGCCAATCAAAATGTGTAAGTTTACTGCAGTTTCCAATTTGAAATGTGTATTATGTATAATGGTGTACAAATGCAAAAAAATTCTGCAATTTTTAAACAAATGGACTCTGAACCGAGGATATGGATTTTTTTTTTCCTTTTTAAAATACCAGTTGCCTGACTCTCCTGCTGATCCTGTCTAATACTTTTAGCCACAGCCCCTCAACAAGCAGGTGTGTATGTGATTCAGCCACTACTGCAGCCAGAGAGATCAGCAGGACTGCCAAGCAACTGGTATGGTTTAAAAGGAAACATCCATATCCCTCTGTTAAAGGGACACTTAAGTCAAACAAAAAAATGAGTTTTACTCACCTGGGGCTTCCAATAGCCCCCTGCAGCTGTCCGGTGCCCTTGCCGTCTCCCTCCGATCCTCCTGGCCCCGCCGGCAGCCACTTCCTGTTTCGGTGACAGGAGCTGACAGGCTGGGGATGCGAGTGATTCTTCGCGTTCCCAGACACATTAGCACCCTCTATGATGCTATATGGTATATGATATATGCTATAGCAGCATAGATGGCGCTATTGTGGCCAGGAATGCAAAGAATCACTCGCGTCCCCAGCCTGTCAGCTCCTGTCACCGAAACAGAAAGTGGCTGTTGGTGGGGCCAGGAGGATCGGAGGGAGACGGCGAGGGCACCGGACAGCTGCAGGGGGCTATTGGAAGCCCCAGGTGAGTAAAACTCATTTTTTTGTTTGACTTAAGTGTCCCTTTAAGGTTCCCTTTAATTACGACAAAATAACAGTCCACAGAAATCGAACACTTCTGGGAATGCGGAATTCTGTCAGTCGGTATTTTGGACTATCTCTACTGAAGACTAACATTTGCTAAGCCAATCCTTTGGTAATTCCAGCTGGCATTAGAATTAATGTGACTTGTGTGCAACTTGAGCTATCAAAATTGGCAGGGAATGCATTATAGCACATTTTCAGAAGTATGAATTATTTGCATCTCATTAGCATACCTGTGTCCAGGGCCAGATTTCTGGCAAGGCCACATAGGCCATGGCCTAGGGCATCAGAATTTATGCATTTAGGGCAGCTGATGGGGCAGTAAAGTGACAATGACCATTTGTATCATTCATCCTGCCTGGCTGTGGGCGGCAGCCTGCGCAAGTTGCATTGCCTTGCCTCCTGCCCTGAATCCTTTCTGCTTGCCTCTCCTCCCTCAAGTGACACATGCTGAGCCAGCCAGACCTGTTCTGTCCGCGGCTGCCCTGAAATGCATTGACTAGCAGCTGTGGACAGGCTCACAAACTTACTGTCCTGACTCACAGCTGCCCCCTCACATTACAACAAGCAGCTAATTTGCACACAGAGCTCCAAGCACAGCAGCCAGCATTCAGGCATCCAATGGCACAGCTTGGGAGGAGTCATTTTGCCAGCACTGCAGCATGTGACTTGCGACAGGCGACAATTTAAAATTCCAGCGGTGGAAGTGAAACACCGGCCAGGCAGCGATCATGGTGGGGCAGGCAGCAAAAGTGGTTAGCTGGCCTTGGGTGGTAGAAAGTACAAATATTGCCCTCCCTGTGTCAGATAATTCTGAGGTGTCCAGAATTGTGCCTATAAAACAGGCTTGTATCATGTAGCTGAGGCCAAACGAACTTTACACAGCTCTTCTATTTGGGAGTAACCTGTTAACAATGTGCGTAGTTCTGCTTTATCTTAAAGAAAACCTTAACTGAAAATTAAAAGTCAAAATAAGCATACACAAGTCATACTTACCTTCCATGTAGTCTACTCCTCAGTGTCTTTCTCCTGTCCCACGTCATGTTTGTCACTGTCAAGGGAATTTTCCGTCCTCCATTTTGAACAGTGGCCAGTACCCATAACAGCTTTCTGGTCAGCACACGGTTAAACTGTAACATCGCCCACTTGAGCCATAGGGAAACATGGACATTACCTGGTACATCAGTGTTCCTCTCAGCTATAACTGACAGCAACTGATATTTTATTGACAGCAACTGATATAGTTCAGATCTGACAAAATATTGTCAGAACTGGAAGGGATTATTGTCAGAAGAAAATGCTGAGCTTCTGAGAGGAAATGATGGCAAGGTAACTATGCAATGTTCATTTGAAGTTACCTCATGCGTTTATTTTAAATATTTTTACTCAGTACAGGTTCTCTTTAAATAATGGTAACTTAAATTATGGCAACTTAGTATCACCGCTGTCTCAAAGTAGTTGTGGCTGTATCAGGCAATTTCTATATATAACTGTTTTTTTTTATATATTTTTTTCCCTCAGACCACTTCCACCTACTTGATCTACTCCAGCATACTGACCTACAACCCATCATCTAACGGGGTCATCATTCGTAACAACCCAGCCGTTGTTCCCGTCCAGTGTGTCTTCCCCCGGTGAGTTCCTGGGAGCCATGGCTGGTCTCCGAGCAAAGGGGGTAATATGTCACCAAGGATTTGACTCTTCCAGCGGAAGAACCCATGGTGATCGTAATCGGCAAATTACAATTGTCATTTCATGTAAATGTTTGCAGTTATGCCTATACATAGTTACAAATTCAATACAGATTTTTGTATTGTCATGCACAATTGCGCATTAATTTACGCGTAATGTTGTACTTTTTGGCAGTGAACAGCAAAACCCCCATACATGCTATTGCAACACATGTCAAAGAGAAACTGTAACCAAGGATTGCACTTCATCCCAATCAGTAGCTGATATCCCCTTTTACATGATAAATCTTTCTCTAGCCGTCATACGGGACACTGGAGATGTGGCTCCGCCCATCCAATTAGTGGAAACCACCTGAAAGAGTAAAAAGAGTAATAGCCCCCACCCTCCCCTGGCTCCTCAGTTTAATTTGGTTTCCGTCCCGGAAACACCGAAGAGGAGTAGCTCCCTTAATTTTTATTTTTAGCTTCACTAGGTGGTGAGGCCAAGAGAAGACCGGGTGGCTTGGGTGAGGGCCAGTGCGGTTGTGTGGCAGAATCGTTCTGCATAGGAATTTACTGCCCATACGGTTCTGTGGACCTATGCATAGTACGGTGTCGTTTTGGCAGAGTAGTGCTCCAGGGTTGTGGCCCTCCCTAGTTATGTCTTTTCAGACTACTTGTTTATCTCTCCAGTGTCCCGTATGACGGCTAGAGAATGTTACAGTTAGACTTACCGGTAACTGTATTTCTAGACGTCATACGGGACACCGACCCACCTCTATTCTTGTCGCACTCTCTTACGGCTATTGGATTGGGGGTTTATGGGTTACACTTTTGAGGTGTCTTTTATTTCCTCTCCTCTTCTGTGTTTTATTTGGAAGTTACTTTCATTACACTGAGGAGCCAGGGGAGGGTGGGGGCTATTAATACTCTTTTTACTCTTTCAGGTGGTTTCCACTAATTGGATGGGCGGAGCCACATCTCCAGTGTCCCGTATGACATCTAGAAATACAGTTACCGGTAAGTCTAACTGTAACATTTCCTTTTTACAAACGGACCATCAGGGGGGCTCTGTATGGCTGATTTTTGTGGTGAAACTCCTCCCACAGTGATGTCAGCACCTCACAGCACTGAGGTACTGACATCACACTGTGGGAGCCTTGTTGCATTGTGGGAAATTACAGTGCTTTCCAACTGCCAAAAAAGCAAGGAGCAGCTACTTTCAGTGACATTACCTGTCAGCAGTAAAAATGTCACCATGTGGTTAATGTCAGAATGTAAATCAAGGAGGAGAAATTTTACAATGGGCAATCACTGACTAAATCATTTATACATAATTATGGTAAATATGAAGCACTTTTTTTGTTTTTCACTGGAGGTCCTCTTTAAGGAGAATAGTGGATACAACTAAACCTTGTTGAGAATCCATTTTAAAAATTCAAAGGAGTTTAAAGGGACTCCGAGCTCAGAAAAAAAAAGGAAAGTTGTACTCACCAGGGGCTTTTTCCAGCCCAGTGCTGGTCGGGAGGTCCCACGCTAGCGTCCTGGCTCCTCTCCTTCTCCCCGCTCCGGAATGGCTGGCAGGCCGCAGCCCGGGCGACACTCTCCAGAGTGTCGGGCTGCTTCTTCCGCATATGACGCGGATTACGTCACACGCCGGCCGCCTCGCGTCATCACGGCGGCCGGCGTGAAAGTACTGCGCATGCGCGAACAAAGCGCGCATGCGCAGTACTTTCACGCCGGCCGCCGTGATGACGCGAGGCGGCCGGCGTGTGACGTAATCCGCGTCATATGCGGAAGGAGCAGCCCGACACTCGGGGTAGAGTGTCGCCCGGGCTGCGGCCTGTCAGCCATTCCGGAGCGGGGTGGAGAAGAGGAGCCAGGACGCCGGTGTGGGACCTCCCGACCAGCACTGGGCTGGAAAAAGCCCCTGGTGAGTACAACTTTCCTTTTTTTTTTTTTTTTTTTCTGAGCTCGTAGTCCCTTTAAATTTGAAAAATGCATTTTTAAAATTGATTCAAAACAAGTTTGTTTTTTTGTATCCACTAGAGATGGCTCAAAGTTCGGGTTCTCGTGTACTTTATGAACCGCAATAGACTTCAATGGGGATGCGAACTTTGAAAACTACAAACATTTATGCTGGCCAGAAGTGGTGGAAGAGATGTTGCAAGGGGTCCAACACCTGGAGGGGGGCATGGCGGAGTGGGATACATGCCAAAAGTCCTGGGAAAAATCTGGGTTTGACGCACAGCAGGGTTTTAAAGGCAGAAATCGCATTGCATGCTAAATTGGAGGCATAAAGTGCTTTAAAACATCTTGCATGTGTATACATCAATCAGGGAGTGTAATTAGAGTACTGCTTCACACTGACACACCAAACTCACTGTGTAATGCACCGCAAACAGCTGTTTTAGTGACGGCAGTGCTGGACTGGTGCGCACCATGGCAAGAGTGTAGGCCATGGCGGTTTTCAAGCCCATATGGTCGCTGGGCTGAGGTAGCTCAATGATAGAACAGTGATTGTTCAACTGATCGAATTAGGTCTGTCCACAATGAAGCAATGACCTTATTTTGGGTGTGCCCCCCAGCACTTTCATATAGCCAGCAGTCAATGCTTAATTTTGATATGCAAGCCCCTTCACTGCTGCAAGGTAACGATCACGAAGGGGAATTGACACGTACATTCCTTTTGTGGTGTTGCAGCTGCAGTGCAGCCAGAAAAATTAGGCAGGCATGTACACCCACCAGGAAAATTATTATAGCAGCCACTGCTAGCAGCGGCCTTAAAAATTCAGTAATCCACCTGGGAGTCCTGGACCCTGTTGGTGGTGACTGAGAAGGCAATCAAGCAGCCTGCAGGCAGAGATGCTGTGTGGGGACTGGGGACCGACTTAGTCTTGAGGCAGGCAGTCACATGGTGTGCAGGCAGAGATGCTGTGTGGGGACTGACTTAGTCTTCGGGCAGGCCTGACCATGCTTTGCAGACCACGGGGTCAGATGGACCCTTGACCCAACGCTGTGTGCCAGAGATGACCCCACTTGCCTTTCAACATCATGGTACAGTTTGGGTATCGCCTAGAGGGGGGAGAGAATGAATTGAAAGGTATGCACTGACTTGACTAATACAATGTGCAGTGAACAGGTATGCAGTGACATGGTCTGACTGGTATTACAAATGTGCAGCTGTCACACACAATGAAAAGGTAGTCACTGAATGTGCTGGGCCTTGCACAGTATGGTAATTATCAAGGGCCAGCTGCAACTGCCTGACAGGGCTGCATATGCAAGTGTCAGTGGGTCACACAAAAAACAGATCACAAGAACATTCACTCTCAGAAGTTGTTGGGTGCTTTTTAGCAATAAGTATTGGCAAGGAGCAAGCTAACAAGCCTAACCTTTCATTTTGCTAAAAGGGTGTGTGCATCAACCAAGTGAACCCTTATATACCTGGCTTAGCAGATGAGGCTTAAATGGCTTATTCATGAGGCATAGCTCAAGCAAATGTGCATTCGCTTTCGCCTGCCAGGATATGCAGGGTTCTGCCAACTAATTCACTGCAAAATTTTTGCCCTGTGGGGGATCAGTTTGCGCAGCATTTAGCACTTATCCAGGATCGACATGTGAAGGCCCCCCAGGATCCCAGGAAAAGGGGAGCCAACAGGGCACTCCAAGCACTCTCACTGCTCAGAGACCCTGCAGCTGCCCCCCTCCCCCTGGGGGAGGTTAAGTGCGAGCGCCCCCCCCAAGCGCTGCCACTGCCAGAGCTGCCCCCACCCACCTCCCAAAGGATAGGACCAGAAGCAGGAGATTTGGGCGCATGAGACAAGTGGACAAAAAGGGCGCCCCATTCACTCCCATTATAAATATCATTTAATGGGCGCCGAACAGGGGAAAAAAGGCGCCGGAGATTTTTAAGGATTTATAACTGTTTGTGGTGGTTTAACTTTACAAAATGAGCCCGTGACGAATAACGTTTATAAAGATACTAAATCACTATTTCTAAAACATTATCCACCCAAAAAAAATTACATTTTTTTTTTATTTACATTTTTTATTTATTAATGTCTGTAAAACATTATCCATAGGGGTTCTCAGGTTTAGGCACCAACGGGGGGGGGGGGGGGGTCTTAGGTTTAGGCACCAACGGGGGGGGTCTTAGGTTTAGGCACCAACAGGGGGTCTAGGGGTTAGGGATAGGTACAGGGAGGGTTTTTAACAAACGTAAATATAAGTTTCAGTTTACAAATAGGGAAGATTAACGTTTTAAGAATTGCCGATCTCATACACATTATTTAGTGATTTATAAATTCTTAAAACTATTTGTAAATGAAATTCTACACAATATTTCAATAAACGCTAATACTGTGTCGTTTACACCACACGCCCTTTTTTCCAGACGCCCTTTTTTGATGTACACGATAGGACCTACCTTATTTCGTATTGCGTCCAAGTGCATTATTACGAATTAAGCTTTCCCTATGTCTCCTGCAGCAACTCTCCCTTCTCTATTTACTGCAGCCACACGAGTGAGGATAATGGCTGACGCAGCTGCCTTATATAAGGTGGGGGGGGGAAGCTTCAGGAGGGAGTGTAGCCTGATTGGCTACCATGGGTCAGTTGAGCCTAATTTAGTATAGGGGCGGGTAGAACTCACCATAAAGTTTGTGCGAATAAGTTTGTGGCTCAACCGTTCGGCCATTTCTAGTATCCACTATTCCCCTTGACATGCAGCAATTTTGGTAGCAATAGCAAGTATGGGGGCTTTGCTGTTCACAGCCAAAACTGGCATGAAATTTGAAAAAGATGTGTAATTATGAATGTTTACAATTACATATGAAGTGAATTACGATACATAGTTACATGGTTATTTGGGTTGAAAGAATACCTACATCCATCGAGTTCAACCAGAGACCAAAGTACAACACCAGCCTGCTCCCTCACATATCCCTGTTGATCCAGAGGAAGGTGAAAAACCCCTTACAAGGCATGGTCCAATTAGCCCTAAAAGGGAAATTCCTTCCCGACTCAGATGGCAGGCATAATGTGTAATTACGCATAGGTGGAACTTCTGCTCATCGCTAGGAAGAACGTGCTGGAATTCCAGGAGATACTCCAGCTATCACAGCAACTGGAGAGAAATATTGTGGGGCTTTTTAGCTGATTGAACCTCAGTTTTGTTAAAACAGATTATTTCTACTGAACTGTCACCCACAGGATCTAATCCTGGTCCCTGTCCAGCAACATTCGTCGCATAGGAAAAGCAACAAACTATTTTTGATAGCTAACCTCCTCATTGATGCATTGGTTTTGAATGCAAATTGTGTAATCTGCCCATGTTTTGGGCTCAGCTTTAGGCTTTTTTTTTTTTTTTTTTTTATTCTCCATAGCCTTGCATTGTAAAAAGATTTCAGTTAAACAGTGTGAACTGTGCTATAGGAAAACATGGGCATTACTTTGAATATCAGTAGTCCTTACAGTTATAGCTGACAGCAACTAATTAAGGCCTCTTTTCCATGTACTGAGTTGTGTGCTCAGCAGTTACTAGGCAACAGTGAGCAGTTACCAGGCAGTTGTGAGTTTGAGATGCATTTCACTGCTTAACCTCCCTGGCGTTCTGGACGAGCTAGGCTTGTCCAGAGACGCTGGAGGTCACCGCTCAGGCCCCGCTGGGACGATTTGAATACTTTTTTTTTTTTTTAAAGTGCTTGCTGCGTGTTGTGCCTGATCGCCAGCGCTGAGGGGTGGATCGGGACTCCCTGTGACGTCAACGTCGCAACAGGGGAAGCCCTCCTGGAAATCCCGTTCAGAACGTAATTTCCGGACGGGTGATTGCGCCTGCAGCGATAGGAGGGGTGGGAGGGACGCCACGGGGAATCATGTAGGTAGCACTAGGCTAGCTACATGATAAATTTAAAAAATTTTTTTTTGCAAAAAACGTTCCCACGGGAATCAGAACGCCAGGCAGGTTAACTGTCTGTGGAAAAGAGGTCTTAGTGCGCATACACACCTCCCAATGTTGCCACTTCCATGTAGTATGAGAATTTACTTGAACTCATTCAAAATCCATCATTAGGGCTGGTCAATGAGCTGAAAATAACGCTGAGTTGATGCAGAATTGGGCAAATTCTGTGTGCAAATTTATGCAACTTGAAAATGGACTAACCAAACCCTGCAATAGGTTACAATTGGTCAATCTTTGCATACAGAATTCTAATCATGTCATGACTATGAATTCTTCATCTCCTTGTCTATCCCTACCCCCTCATACTACATGGTGGTAGAATTCCCAATCATTGGCCAATCAAAATTGTATGTAGATATACCCCTGTACATTCCAAATCACTTTACCCTGAACAATTATGCAGGACTGGCCTGCATGCTCTGGCCACATGTATTTCAGTCCTGGACCTTAAAGGTCGGAAAGATGGATAACCAGCACTTTTAAAAGGAAAAGTATCTCAATTCTCAGCTAATGTTTCTGATGTTCCTCATCTACATTGATCAGCTAGATATTTTGTGCTAATCTACTTTGAGACCCAGCAGGAAACCTCTTGGAAAACAGTTCTCCAATCACAGCACCTGATTACAGCGCAAAGAGTTTTGTTTAGTCAGATAGTAGTAGACCACCTAGCAGTTTGAAGGGGTGCTGTCCACCCAATCACAAAAGCAGGATTTCCAGTTGGGTCCCCAAAATTAGACTAGCATTAGCTCTCTCGTGGTTAGAAAGGCTGTTATAATTTAGCCTCTTAAGGTCCGTACACACGCCGGACTGGAGGCAACGACTGGTCCGTCACCTCCCGCTTGGTGGGAGTTCCAGCGACAGTCCGGCGTGTGTACAGTCTGTCTGGCGCCCGGCGGATCGCTCAAACAGCCGTATCAGTCTGCCGACTCTGTACACACGCCGGACTGTCGCTGGAACGCCCACCCAGCGGGAGGTGACGCCAGACCAGTCGTTGCCTCCAGTCCGGCGTGTGTACGGACCTTTAGTGTGCTGTGCTGCAATGTAGAATGCAGGATAAGAAAATATTAATCCGCCTCATGGCTTCCTTTGCTAGCACACCAAGAATATTTATTCACAACTTCCTTTAGACACAGGATGTAGTAAGTCTCTTACCAGAACACACTGCCACTCTATGGTTACAGCTAGTAGTAATGCATATACAGACTTGCTAAATACAGTCTAATAAAAGTTGTATTCAAACCCTAGTTCACTCACTTTGTCAAAAAGGACTGATATTAATCACACCATTTGTGTACTTTGTACATTTCATGAAAACAGCCAAGACTCCATCATGCTGGTATCATTTTATTCATAAAGTACTACAGAAGGTAATTTTATGATCTCTTCTGCAGACTTGGCAATGTCAGTAGTGATGCCATCAAGCCAACTTGGTCTCCATTCAGCACCACAGTGTCCACAGAAGATAAGATGACCTTCTTCTTGCGTTTGATGACTGGTAGGCAACTAGCCATAAATATTCAGCTCTAGGGAAGAGGTGGGCTTTGAATGTATTAATCTTGTGCTATCTTTGCAGATAACTGGAGTGGACCCAGAGCTTCCTCTGTCTTCCAGCTAGGAGATATCTTCAATATAGAAGCATCCGTGGACAGTCAGAATCATGCTGATCTGATCCTGTTTGTTGACCGTTGTCAGGCCACCCCCACTGATACAGCTTCTGGTACAAACTATGACCTCATAACTGCCAATGGGTAGGGTTTTAGTTTACTTTGTGAGATAGCTGTAATGGAACTTGCTATAGCAACTTTCCTTCTGACTGGTGCTTTGGTTATATTCTGCAGGTGTCTGGTGGATGGGGTACAAGGTGATGCGTCTTCAGCTTTCCAGTCTCCAAGGATCCAGCCAGATGTGCTACAGTTTACCATAGATGCTTTCCGCTTCTTGGGGGTGCAGGACTCTGAGGTGAGGCTCAAAGGGGCAAATTCAGTTGTGGCATGGTTTACACTACAGGGCCGGTTCTCCCCCCCCCCCCCCTTTCCTCATCTGGGGCTCCCCCTCCATATTTGCGGCGGCAGAACACTTCCTATTCCCAGCACGAAGATCTCTGCACCGCTACTTAGTGACGTCACTGACTAGACCAGAGTAGCGGCGCACAGATCTACTTCACGCTGGGAATAGGAAGTGTTCTGCTGCCCGCTGCCAGATGCTCAAATCTGGAAGGGGGAGACTGCCCCCTTCCCCATCGCTGTGCCCACCGCTCCCTCTTCTGTGTTGCCACCCCTCCTGCTTGAGGGGGCAAGACATTTGTTTGAGGGGGGCCCCGACCCCTCTCGCCCTACGCTAGAGCCAGCCCCGTTACACTATGCTAATCCTGATGTTGGTTCTGAGGGATCTGACCACCTGCAAGGGATAAACATAGGAAGTTATAGAATTGAGGAAAGGAACACACTAGGCAGAAACACTAGCATTCCATAAAACCAGTGGTGTAGCCATAGCAACTGCTAGGGGGCCCTGGAGAAGACAGTGCCTGGATGGAACTTGATGTGTTCACTATTTTGCTTTGTTGCTCCACCTTCTGAATATAAATTCCCAGTTAACTCATATTAAGGTAGGGGCCGGTGGCATTGCTCAAAAGAGCCTAGAGATGTTGGCCCCATGAATTTTGCTATGGGGCCCTATATTAATGTCTAACTACGCGGCTACGCCACTGCATAAAATGCTAGCATTAGTGCGCAATATAAGTCGATGGGCCACATGGGAAAATGCATGTATTCTAGTTCTGTAATGTGCGTTTATATAAAAAAAAGTTACTTAGCTTTCTAAAACGCACAGTGCATGCGCCTGCTGTGCTCCTCTGGATGGGAAGGTGGTGTGCTCATTCTTAATGCTTCTAATGGACATTTGGTGCTCTGGAGGGCCACAAGATGTCTGAAGGGCTGCATTTGCCCCCCCCCCCCCCCCTCCAGGTCTTGAGTTTGACACCTAAATGTATTTGGCAATCTCCACTTCTCACAACATTTCTACATTTCCGATCTCCGAGGTACGCACCTAAATTAACTTTGCCCCAACTTCCATAGTTTTCAGAACTGCACCACTAGTTCCCATCCAGAGGTTATATAATTTTTTAGTTTATGGAATATTTAACTGTCAGGTCCATGTACAGTGTATGCAGGGCACAGCCTTTTCCAGTTTACTTTCCCTTGATGGGAGCATCTCTAATTCCATGAAAGTTAGGTGGAAAGGACCCCATGCTTAGTAACTTGTTCTTCCGCCCACACCCAATCCTCTTGCATGGCCTTGCCTACTCCAGGTAGTCTTCTGTGGCCCACCAAAACAATGGGGGGGGGGGGGGGTCTTCTATATCAACTTAACCTCCACTGACTCGGAGTGGCAATTCTGACTCTGGGTAGCCGCTGGGAGGTATGCAGAGGCGGCCTCTACCCCCCCCCCCCCTCATCCCCATTAGGATTATTTAACATCTAAGAGCCAGCTAAACTAAAATCCTGGGTGCACACTACTTTCCTGTCCTGCCCTCTATACTTCACATGCAATGCTTCACTTATCTATTCTGCCTCACATAACACACCACCTAGCATTCTATTCTTCCAACACTTTTGCCAAATACACTACAAACATATTTGTTTTAGCTATTGTGCCATGTGTTGTAAACTATAAAGCACCACACAATGGAAGATGGATTTGTATTAACGTTATATTTTAAAAAATTTTATTTTTATTTTTTTTAGATCTACATTACATGTCATTTGAGGGCTGCTTCGGCCAACCAAGTTCCTGATCCAATGAACAAAGCCTGTTCCTTCAGCAAAACCACAAATAGGTGAGATCAGAGTGGACATGGTCCACCTCACAGCCACTAATCATCCTCAACGCTCATGCCAGAATCTTAACATTATCCTGTTCCCGAAACTTACTTGCATTCTTGATCCTTTTAGACCAAAATAACCATCTTGAGCTGTACTCTGCCACCTCAACCCCTTATAACAAGGGTAGCTCTTCTCCACCCCCACCAAACAGTATTAGGAGGTCCCTCAAAATGCTGTTGGTTTTAGTGCTGATTATGGCTTGAACCCCAGTCAACTTCCACTTTATAAATTTCGATTAGGAGAGATGTTAGGCAAGTGAAATTTCATGCCTATCTAACATTTGGTCCATACTTTGTCAAACTCTTTGGAAGCTTTTCAGTTTTCATAGACCTCTTTAATAACTGACTGGGAAGCCTACATTAGGCAGGAGCTACTCAAAGGAGGGCAGCTATGGTTCCACCGCAGTATGAGAACTTTCATACCCTAGAAAGCAAAGTTCCTAATGAGGGCTTGGCTTCTCCTTTGGGGGTGTCGTAGTTCCTAGTCCCGTTGGGAGAATGTGCCTTGAACACCTTATTTGTACCGACTCCTTTCATATTTAAATGAATTTGCAGACCGGCTGTTGTGCCTTGCCACACTTCAGGGCCTGCCACTCCCCTCAGCAGAACACTGCACATTTTTGGGGGGTGCAGTCTAACTGCAACACTAAACCTTCCAACCAGACTAGCCTCATGAGGCAAGAAAGGGAATAAGGGTGCCACCATAGGCCATACTGTGATTTCACAGCTATCGTGGCACTCTGAGTATTTTAGGGGCTGCCAATCTGGAGCCCAAATTAAGAGGGGGGGGGGTGACACAATAATTTGACCGCTGGCAATAGCTGGAAGCCAAATTAAATCTTACCCCACTGAATTGGAGTTTCAGAGAAGGAATAGTAACAGGGTAAGCCTTCACCTGGCGCACACCCTCATCTCTGGTACTGGCAGAAGGCTGCTAGACTCAAAACATCTGTATATATAACTTTTTTTTTTTTTCCCTCTCCAGTTGGTCTGCAGTAGAAGGCTCCAATAACATTTGTCAGTGCTGTAATTCTGGGATCTGCAATGTGCTCGCCAGTCAGGCCAGGAGTCGGGGCTCTGCTGGGAGGCCCAGAGGCTTTGGGAAGAGACACATTGGTAAGATTATCAACTTATGGACATGTTGTTTGTGGTGCTGGTGTTTGACCATTGTCCAATCATAGCCCCATCTACAGCTCCAGATTTCTATGTCTAAGCCAGGGTTTATCAACACGGTCCTAAAGTCCTCTCAACCATGCATGTTTTGTGGCTATCCAGAGGTAGTTAGTGTCTCAGAGCATATTACCTCACCTGTGAAAGTTTGTAGTTTTCTGCAAAATTTGCACTGCTGTGGGTACTTGAGGCATGAGTTGAGAAACCCTGTCCTAGACCACTAGGGGCTGTTACAGGTATGAATCTATTCCATGCTTCATGGTGCCCAACTCTTATAATGGGAGTATTGTCAGTGTTTCCGAATGGAATGGCTTGTTTTCAATCTTCAATGGTGAAGGGATTACTTCCAAGCTAGTAGCTGCAGGGACAATTATAAAGCTCAAAGTAGCTTGTGACCGGTTTCCTGATCTATTCCTGTATGTATGGTGTCTCTCCACCATTTCAAACCCATAACCCCAGATAAACTCTCTAAAGGCTATTTTATTTGCAACTCTGTAATGACACTATACAGTGGGCTGAAGCATGGTGCCTGGAAAACCTTGTTACTTGATTGGGTAGTTAGAATGTACACATTTCTGGATGCCAAGTAGCCCTCGCTGGCCCAATCTAAAAATCTGAAGCATCTTCTCGTTGTCTTGCCAAGTAGAACTGGCCACCTCCCCAAAGTTATGAGTGTATCAGTAAGCTAGGACCTCTAAGGGCTAGTTCACATTTGAATCATGATTTTGCAGCTCAAATTTCATGTTTACCACGATTTGCAATTCCCATTCAGTAGAATGATGATCGCAACGCAATCGCCAAGGTGCTGCAGTAAAAATATATCCATAAGGATACATTGTTAGTGTTTAGCAGCATTTTGGTGAACTAGCCCTTAGGGTTGGGATTTGCATTTGCTCTTCAAATGTAAACTAGCCCTTACAACTTGCTGCTGGCCTGAAACCCTTTTGGGTTATCCTTTAGCTGGGCTTAGAGGTTATAAATGTTAGCACATGTGTCCTGTCTTTGCAATTCTGGTGACACAATGGACTTGGAGGCTAGCAACTACTTGATGTAGACCAGCGGTATCCCAACTGGTGTGTTGCGGGAGTGCCGGCTGTGTCACTGCTCATCTCCCCTGCTCAATCTCATCCCTGCTAATTGCCTTCCTATTAGTGCAGGGCTACAAGAAAATGACCACTGCCATCCACATTTGCAGACATCAGTAGCCATTTTCTTGTAGCCCTTCACTAACTAGTCAGAGGGCATAGGCAGAGCATCGAGCACAAATGCTTGGAGGGGAGGACCTTTTGTGTGAGCACTTGGCAGCAGTACACTGTCCCTGTACCACCTGTCATATAGCATTCTGTGCCAGCAGCAGCAAATTATTCCTACAGCCCTTCACTCATTGTGCAGCAGCATTGTGTCCCTCAACCCCCCCCCCCTCCCCATTGTTTTAGCAGCAGTATATAGTCCAGTGAGCGTAATCGGCTAATTACGTTTACTCAAAATTTCGCATACATTTTTGCATGTATGCTTATACGTAATTACGATTTGTAAATTCAATTGATGTTGAAGTTTGTAATTTTGTGCAATTTTTGTGTATTTCATGCCGACGAAGGTGAATAGCAAAGATTTACATACCTGGGGCTTCCTCCAGCCCCATCAGCCTGGATCGCTCCCACGCCACCTTTCTCTGCTGCCTCAATCTGCCAGTACCGGGCCCCGTAAGTGCAGTGCACTCCCTCCGTACTGCGCATGCGTAAAGAGATAGAGTCCCTGTGGATGCGGAAAACTGGCCACGTCGGTGGAAGTGAGGCCCCCATTCACATTAAAGCATTTTGCCGCGATTTTGGCAAAACGCTAGCACTCTTTAAAAGTGCTAGCATAATGAAACACTATGGGCCTGTTCTTACTAGGGCGACTTGCGCTAATTGCCGCAAATCGCCCAAAATGGGCAGAAACGCAAACTCGTCACCTGCACCATTTTTTAGGTGATTTCCAGGCGATCGCATTTCAGTGCTATAGAAACGCTAAACGTGATCGCGCCAAAATCGCCGTAGTGTTCAGTGAAAAATCATCATTCCTGCCAAAACCGCCAGACTTTTGCATTTTGTAAGTGTGAATGAACCTGACAGGACTCGGTACCGGCGGATAGAGGCAGCAGAGAAAGGCGGCGTGGGAGCGATCCAGGCTGATGGGGCTGGAGGAAGCCCCAGGTATGTATACATTTTTCTTTCCATTTTTAAGGCTTTTGAGAATCTATTTTTAAATATGCAAAAGTTTTTAAAACTGTCTTTGCATATTTGAAATAGATATTTTCTCAAACTACAAGGTCTTTTTGAAATTAGGGCTAGAGAGAACATAATCAAGGGCTGCAGCAACTCTCTGCTTCTGGAACAATGGGAGGCCCCCAGAGCAGTGGTGAGAGAAATTTCACACATGCAAAATTTTGCAATAATGCATTGTAATGTGAAATTTCAGAGAAAATCTCAATTCATTTTGTATTTAATAGTATTCCATAATTCCATGTAATGTTTTGCGTAATTCACACAATTTTGTGAAATTGTGCCGACTTTAGTGGGCAATAGCAAAGCCCCTGTACAAGCTATTGCTACACATGTTAAGAATATTGGGTACAGGTTAAAAAAAGTGTGCAGAAAAATGCACTCGATCTTCTGATTTATTATCCTTTATTTTTCTATCAAACATATATCTGAATGTTTGGCATTGTGTCAAGACCTGGAAAAGGTTGGGAACCACTGGTTTGGACAATCGCCAAAACAAATATTTTAATGCACAATCCAAGGTGAACTTGCTACCTAATCTCAATGGTGGAACTCCTGGGTCAGATTAACCTCCCTGGCGGTAAGCCCGAGCTGAGCTCGGGCTATGCCGCGCAGGGGGAGATCTCAGCCCCTGGTGGGGCGATTTCTGTGCTGTAAATTGCTGTGCGCGCAGCCAGCACTTTGCTAGCCGCGCGCACAGCTTGATCGCCGCCGCTCTGCGGCGATCGCCTGCACGCAGCGGCTGGAGGGCCCCCCCCCACCAGAGCCCTGCGCTGCCCGGATCAATGAGTTCCGGGCAGCGCTATGGGCTGGATCGGGTGTGCCTGACGTCAGGACGTCGGCTGACGTCCGTGACGTCGTCCCGATCGTCGCCATGGCGACAGGAGAAGCCAAAAAGGGGAACGTGTTATATACGCGTTCCCCTGTTTGCTATAGATGCCCGCGACGATCGGACTAGAGGGCCACATGCGCCCTCTAGTGGTGGTTCATGTAGCTACCACTCTGGTAGCTTTACATGAAACAAAAAAAAATTAAAAAAAAAAAAATTTTTAATTAGGAAAAAAAAACTGCCAAGGAGGTTAAGGGAGTTGGCTGGAAAAATGGACAAGCCATTCAATAGTTTGATGTATGCTAGTTACTAAAATGTGTAATGTTTTTGCTGGTTTCTCATTGCTCCTACAATCACTAGGCATTGACTACCTAAAATGATTTAATGTCCACCAAACTTCCTTCTTTGCAGGTCATGCAGAAGAAAGCAGCCAGATTGTCCTTGGTCCTCTCTTGGTGATTGGTGCAGAGGGCCACCATGCCCCACAAGCAGCATTCAGCTTGCCTTCCAGAATGCCCCAAGAGTCCACCTCTGTAGAGCTGCTGGTGTTGGTGGTGGTGGCTTCAGTAAGTCTGGTGGTGGTTGCTGCTGGTGTTGCAGTAATTTTGAAAACTGTTCTGAAAAAGTCTCCTCGCGGAGAAACTGTGGAGCAATAAAAGCTTTGTGATCATTTAATTCTGGTCTTGTCATTCTTTAAAAAGCTTCCATTTTGTATTAGATTTCAATATAGGAAACGTGCACAAGTGCAATATCTGGCTTGACTGACACATTGTATCAATTATGAAGGTCTGTGCCAATATACAGCTAATACTAGCAGTCATATGCTACGTACACACATGCGACAACGATCGTTCGTTGAGAACGACGAATGAACTTTTAATTGATGAAAACGACCTATGAACTTTTAATTGATGAAAACGACCTAAGTAAAGTTAGTTTTAAAAGGTGTGTAACGATCTGATCGTTAGAACAAACGTTACATCACAAAAAGCAACTATTGCGCCTGCGCATAAAAATGAGAAGTTTTCAGAGAAATAGTGAAATGCGCATGTCAAGCCTAGTACGAACAACCGTCACCAGCAATGTACTACTTTTGCAAACGATCGTCGTTGGTTAAAATCCGCAGAGACAGAACTTTCTTTTGTAACTATTTGGCTCGTTCGTCGTTTGCCTTTAATAGTCAGTGGTTCGTTTTTTGTAACGATCGTCGTTGGTAAAGATCGGGGAACGATGGTTACAAACGACTAGTCGCATGTGTGTACGCACCTATAGGAGGGGCAAATCAAATTTCAATCTATCCTGGCTCCTCCCCAGAGACAGACTGGAGAGGTTCTTTTAGGACCACCCCCTTGACCTTCTCTTTAACTCCAGCGTTGAAGGTTGCCAATGACTCCTCACACCCAGAGCCATTACTTCAGGTTTTGGGCCATCTCTGCTGAGACTTCAATGCGGAGGTCCAAGCAGGTCTGTGCTACTGTGCAGGCTGTATGGCAATGCTTTAGGGGTACAGAACTGGAACAGCCTGGTGGAGGACACGGGAAGCTTCTGGAGGATCCAGAGGCTTCCCTCTTCTACTAGAGTAAGGATCTAACTTTATTAAAATACCTCATAGGTTTGCTTTAATTTCCCTTGCAGTAAAGCCAACAGAAGCTTAAAGGGAACCAGAGACTAAGCACCCTTGTGTATTTTACCATATATATCAGTAACATTAGAGAAAACACTTACCATGCTGTCTGTTTCATCCTCACTGCTAAGTGTCTTATCAGCAGTCACACGAATCCCAGACTGAGCAATTAAATCTGGCTTTGCTGGGAATGATTATTGCTGAGTCATTATAGCATAGCCACAAGGGGGCAGGCTTGGGCTTGAAATAACACCACAGAAGACAGACTCAGCTTTAATCTTTCCGTAGCAAAGCTAGACGGAGCAGCCTGAGTGCTCAGTCGGGGATTCTTATCAGAGGTGATAACAGTCAGATTACACAGAGAACAATGAAACAAAGAGCAGATTAGGTGTTTACTGTCATGTTCCCACTGATAAGGTCAAATACAAGAGGGTGCTTCATCTCTGGTTCTCTTTAAAGGAATACTATCGATACCCAAGTGTTCTAAAATGAGTGTGCAAATGTCTAAGTAGCTGTGTAAACATTTTTCCTACTTTTCATTTTAAATATCAGAGGCAAAAGCTGTAATTGAGGGTAGGATTTAGCTATATTGGGACAAATCAATTGCAGAAGGGGTGTCTGCTTCAATGCACAGCCAGAGTTGCATATCAGACTACAGAAGGCAAATGTCAAACATATCAAACTCTGAAAGCAAAAACCTATGAAAAGCTGTGACAATTAGTTACATTTCCTCTGCTCTCTTCAGACACTTCAGTCAGAAACAGCTCCCAACAGCTGCAGCTCCTGTGTCCTGTCTCTCTGTTACACACAGAGCTACACATAGGCCTCGATTCATAAAACTGCCTGCGAGCGGGGAAAGTCGAGCGGGGAAACACCGCTGTCGGTATTTCCGCCTTCAGGGTGGTAATTCATAAAAATTTAGCTACTTGTGATATACGTGCGGAGATACTCCGCTGTAGGCAGGCGTTAGGCTGTCGGGAGACGTGCGGAAACAGGGGAAGCAGGCGGAATCCCTCCGTGCGGTGTTCTCTCTGCAGCTGCTTGGGAGGTCTGTCCCATTCACTGCAACGGATTCCGCACGCTTCTCGCCACATCAGAGGTAGCGGTAATACCCGTCCGCATACCGCTACCTCTAATCTTTATGAATTGACATTTGTTACTGTTGCTGTGATAATCACCGCGCAAGGCGGTGATTGATCACTCTGCTCGCAAATGTCGGCTTTTCATGCGGAAAAAGCCTTTATGAATGCATATTTTGGTGTGTGGTCGGTAAAGTGAGCGTTTTTGCATTTCCGAATGCGGGAATGCTTTATGAATCGAGGCCATAGAGTTAACTGATCAAGTGTGAGGGAAATTTCCCCTCTCCTCGTGTCTCAGTCAGCCATCAGTTTTGGCGTCAGTAAACTTTGAATGTATTTTGCTAACAGTAAACAAAGGTTGCTACTAAAATGTATAAACCAGTACTTAGCAGCACTTCCCAAACAATTCCTATGTCAATTGAAGAAAAATATGTGAATTGATTGTATTCCATTAATGCAGAGCAATGGCACACAGCTGGCATTTTATGCTCCTCTGGGGGATCCAGATGTAGGCATCAATTCTGCTTCCCCCTCCACGGAGGTTCTGAATCGCTCTGGTATATACATGTGATCTCACTAGTTAGTGCCACCCAGAGGATGGAGGGAGAATTGCAGTGCTAGATTCCAAGTAGCAACCCCCCCCTGGATTTAGGGTTAGAAATGACACTAACATTCAGAAACTATCATACCACCAGGGAGGTTAAAGGGAACCTGAAGTGGGAGGCTGCCATATTTAATATCCTGTTAATACCGGTTGCCTGGCAGTTCTGCTGATGTATTAGGTTGCAGTTGTGTCTGAATCACACCAGAAACAAGAATGCAGCTAATCCTTGTCAGATCTGACAATCCATGTCAGAAACTGTTCTGTTGCATGCTTGTTCAGGGGATATGGCTAAAAGTGTTAGAGGCAGAAGATCTGTAGGATAGCCACGCAACTGGCATTTCTTAAAGCAAAATATGGCAGCCTCTGACCTTAAAGGGAACCTAAGCTGGAGTTACAAAGTTCAGTATTTCCAGTCTCAACAGATGAAACAAATGGCATCCTCAGCAGTGGTTGGATTTCAGTGACAACCTCTAGAATGAATTTGGATGCTTGAAGCATGACTGGGGTGGGACTAAGCTTGTCTGTCCAGCTCATGTGGTCAGAACTAGGTGCTTATACACAGCAGAATGTAGAGATCACTTTCATAGCACATCACTTCTTACTGTTAATCAATGGTATAGTGATGATCAAAAAACGCCTGTTTACTCAAAATTTGGAGGTGAGAAGGGGCTGAATTCACAAAGCTTTACTGCATGTGGTAAAGCAGGAAACTTTTTACAAAATCTACTTGCTAAGGCTATTGCTGCATGAAAACTAAAATTGACTAGTGACTGAGGTAAATGTCCACTTTTTTTTCCCCCCATACCTTCATCGCCCCCCCGCCTCCATAATCTCCAATGACTTCTAGAGAATCTACCTAACCTGCTCTCTGCTCCGACACTCTGGATGTCCACCCCGAGCATCACTTGTGAGGCTCCAGGACTTTTCTAGAGCAGCCCCCACTATGGAACGCCCTCATTTTACCCATCAGCTTTGCCTCCACTTTCAGCTCATTCAAGTAGGCCTTAAGCCTGGGCAACACTAGCAGTGCTTTACTAAGTGGTTGTGATTTGAAAAACTCTTGTTAATGTATGGCTATGGGGGGAAAAAAACCTCAAGTGCGATCACACACGTAGCACTAGCGCATTAGCATACATATCACATTAGCAAGACCTTTTCAAATCACAAGCTCTTACCAAAGGCTTAGAAAAGTGCTGCTAGTGGGTTCCAGGCCTTAACCTCCTGAGGACTACAGATTTATACCCCCTAGTGGCCGGACCGTAAAATGCCTTCCAATCTGTTTCAGCACACAGACCATGCAATCTGTGGTCGCAATTGGTGTGCAGAAACCGCTGGGATTTTGGCAGCAGACAGACTAGAAGGTAGCCTGTGAGTTATGGTAATACAAATTACACACTATTTCAAGGTATAACTGCCACCACCTCTGCTATCATGGGACAGAGGAACTGACTGACTCTAGACCTGCAAATAGAAGATGGTTAAACACTCAATTTATTTTAGCTAGCTATCAACAATAGTAGTGATTCTTCAGAAGTTAGGGTTCAGTTTGTGCGGCTGAATAAATGAGTGTTCATTAAATATGCAATATGAATAATTAATATATACAGAAAATTGTTAATCAACAATTATACAATTATAGAGACAAAACAGCATAGTGTAGAAAATAAAAATGAGGGAAAAAATACTTAAAGTTCGTGGAAATGTCCTTTCTGAGAAACTCGTAAAGTTCCTTTGTTTCAGTTCAAGAGCAAAGTTCAGACAAGATGGCTGCTAACCACATGGTCCTCTGGCTAGCAGCAACATGCTCTCATGATGATGGAATTCGGAGGACTGAGGGAAGAGTTCCTGGCAAACACTTCTGACTGACACCCCCCCCCCCCCCATTTTTGGGTAGAGTCTCAGGTCCAGTCCAGGGGCTGGACAGGGTGCGGTTAATCCCCTGAGTGGATTCCTTGTGCCCACCAAATATGACACTTTTCATATCTCGGCTTGCACTTCCCGCACACAATTAAAGGCCACAGATTCATGTGCCTCAGAATATGACAGTTCATATGGCATCAAACTCGGGTGCTTTTGCATGCCCGGTTACGAAATAGCAGAATACCTCTGGTTCTAAGTATGTCAGTGGCCTCAATTTAATATTAAAATATTCACCAGATCTGGACCAGCAGAATGAGAACTTTCATACCTCTCATATGAACTGTATTCCTTAACATGCTAAAAATCATATACAGCATTCATTTCTCTCTGCTGCTGACGGAGTCAGCCCGTCTGGTCTCCTACTGTGAGGGAAGCTTCCTGTGGCTCCCCTGGATGAAAGGACTTTTGATGTGTTAATTAACATCTGAGCATGACCAGCAGAACAACCTTGGAGTTTTACACCTCTGGCTAATTAACAAGTTACTGGCCAGGAAGGGGACTCTTTAACCACTTTGCCATATCTGGACGCATATATCCGTCCAGATAGGCAGTGGTGCTGCAGCCGCGTGGTGCACGCGATCGGGCGCGCGCCCTCCCGCTGCCCCCCCGATCAGTGAATGGGAATATAATTCCCATTCACCGATCTAAGTCCCCGGCAGAAATACCGACGCTTTCTCATCAGAGAGCGTGGTATTTCTGCCCCCAGGAAACTTCTTCTCTTCTTTTTAGTTCCTAGATGCGACATCGTTCGCATCTAGGAATTTTTTGAATGTGGCCATCTTGAGGCCAAATAGTAAACTGCACCCACATACCATATTGAATAAAAAAAAATACATTACATCTAAAATTGGCTATTTACCTCCCAAACTAAAATAACCCAAATACATTTTTGTATTAAAAAAAAATAAAAAAATTACAATTAAAAAAAAAAAAAAACTACATAAATAGTTACCTAAGGGTCTGAACTTTTTAAATATACATGTCAAGAGAGTATCTTATTAAATTTTTTAAAATTATAAGCTTGTAAATAGTGATGGACGCAAATTGAAAAAATGCACCTTTATTTCTAAATAAAATATCGGCACCATAAATTGTGATAGGGACGTAATTTAAATGGTGTAATAAGCGGGACAAATGGGCACATAAAATGCATGGGTTTTAATTACTGTAGCATGTATTAATTTTAAACTATAATGGCCAAAAACTGAGAAATAATGATTTTTTTCCATTTCTATCTTAATCTTCCTGTTAAAATGTATTTACAGTAAAGTGGCTCTTAGCAAAAATGTACTACCTAAAGAAAGCCTAATTAGTGGCGGAAAAAACGAGATATAGATCAATTAATTTTGATAAGTAGCAATAAAGTTATTAGCGAATGAATGGGAGGTGAACATTGCTCGGATGCATAAGATTTTCGAAGCTGTAGGCTAAAGTGATTAATAAAGTTAAAAAAAAAAAATTTCATTTTCTGATCGCTGCAAAGACTGAGCAAATCTAACCGGGAAGCAACTGCGTGAATCTTCCCAATTTGCCTGCGTTTCTCACGGATGTTTCGTGACAGGCACTTCACAACTTTAATGGTTTATTGCACATACAACTTGCCCCCCAAACGAATTTTACCCCCCAAACACTTCTTGGGTCATGGCTTAGCTTCCGATTGGAGGAAGCTAGCAGAGGCAGGAGGAGCCACACTATGGAGAGCAAGAAGATTAACAAGAGCAGGTAAATAGCAGGCTAGCGATAATCTGCTTATCACTAGCCTGGCGGTATTTTCAGGTGGGGAGGAGACAACAGAGCATGGAGGGGACTGGGGCCACTCCAGAATGACCTGTCGCATACCAGGGGTGTTAGGATTCTAAGAAATCCAGGGCACATCTGCTGTAAAATGGGTGTGACCATGCACCAGGGTGTGGTCGTGGGTGGAGTCAAATTTACATGAACTTAACATTGGTCTAAGTAGGCCTGTCCAGCAAAATGTTGGCTAAAACCCCCTCTCTATTAGTACAAAAAAAAATTGCAGCATATGACATAGTCAGTGTCACTTAAACGTAACTTGGCAGAGATACCTAGCATTTCTGCTGGGCGGGCTGGCCTGCCACCTGGTTATCTGGCAGTTTTCCCATAGCATTCCCTGACTTTCTAGTGGACCCCCATGTTCCCATGGGCCTTCCATTAAGGCACCACAACAACCAGCATGCCCCATAGAGAAACCATAGCTCCCTGTATGCCCCATAAGGGCATCAGTGCCCAGCATAGCACCACAGCACCCAGTATGCCCACATAGAGGCTTCTGCGCTGACTCTGCCTGGGAGACCTCTCTGGGGCACCCCAGAATAGATCAGGGGCACGTTCTACTGATCTTTGGGGCTAGCAACGCCCTTGTTGTGTACAGGACATGCCTCTGTGTCTCTGTGTCTATATATCGGCCTTGGGTTCTCTTTAAAGTGACACTGAAGCAGATTTTAAAATTTAAAAAATACTCATGGAGATTGAAAGAAGGAAGGCTCTGGGTCCTATAGAGCAGGGGTCCCCAACCTTTTTTGGCCTGGGACCACTATTATTATTATTTATTGTATTTATAAAGCGCCAACATATTACGCAGCGCTGGACATTAGTTTAGGTTACAGACAATATTTAGGGGTGACATACAGCAATATGACAATACAGAAATACATGCAAACCAGATCACACAGCACAGTATGAGTACAAGGCAATGCTTAGTCAGTCACTGGATGGAGCAAGGAGATTAGGCAAGTTAGGTTCACTCAAATGCATAGCATGGATGCACAGTAATGGAGGTGCATGATCAGGTAGGACACAAAAGCTTACAATCTAGAGGGAGAGGTAAGGACACGAGAGGTAGGGGGACCAGAGTTCAGCTGCGGGTTTAGAGCAATTGTGGGGGGTAGTAGGCCAGAGTGAAAAGGTGAGTTTTGAGGGCCTTCTTGAAGGTGTTGAAGGAGGGGCTGCCCTAATGGGTGGAGGTACGGAGTTCCATAGTGTTGGAGCGGCTCTTGAGAAGTCTTGGAGGCGTGCATGGGACTGGGTGATGCGGGGGACAGTCAGGCGAAGTTCATTGGAGGAGCGGAGTGAGCGGCTAGGTGTGTGCCTCTGAGTAAGATCAAAAATGTAGGTTGGACAGGTTTTGTGGACGGCTTTGTAGGTCAGACACAATATCTTGAATCTGATTCTGGACTGGATAACAAACAAACAAACAACAAACAAACACAGAACATTTATATCGCGCTTTTCTCCTGGTGGACTCAAAGCGCCAGAGCTGCAGCCACTAGGACGCGCTCTATAGGCAGTAGCAGTGTTAGGGAGTCTTGCCCAAGGTCTCCTACTGAATAGGTGCTGGCTTACTGAACAGGCAGAGCCGAGATTCGAACCCAGGTCTCCTGTGTCAGAGGCAGAGCCCTTAACCATTACACTGTCCAGCCATCACTAGGATGGATAGGAAGCCAGTGGAGGGATTCACGGAGAGGAGCCGCCCAGGTGGAGCGATGGGAGGAGTGGATAATTCTGGCTGCCGCATTCATGATGGACTGCAGTGGGGCTATTCGGGTCATAGGGAGACCAGACAGAAGGGCATTGCAGTAGTCGAGGCGGGAAATTATGAGGGCATGGATGAGGAGTTTGGTGGTGGCAGAGGTCAGGAAAGGGCGAATCTTACAGATGTTACGAAGGTGGAAGTTGCAGGACTTTGTGAGGTTTTGGATGTGGGGAGTGAAGGAGAGTGCGGAGTTCAGGGTGACACCCAGACAGCGGGCTTGAGAAATAGGGCGAATGGTAGTGTGGTTAACAGTGACCTGCACATCTGGGAGGTTCGTGGATGGCCGGGGTGGGAAGATCATAAATTCCGTTTTGTCTAGATTTAGTTTCAGGAACCTAGCGGACATCCAGGGGGATATGGCTGATAGGCAGGAGGAGACCTTGTCCATGGTAGTGGTGGATATGTCAGGGGTGTGGAGGTAGATTTGGGTGTCATCTGCATACAGATGGTAGTTAAAACCCATGGAGGAGATAACTTTGCCAATGGAGGATGTGTATAGGGAGAACAGTAGGGGGCCAAGGACCGAGCCTTGAGGGACTCCCACTGAGAGGTGGTTGGGGGTGGACGAGGACTCATTGAAGGAGGCTATCCAAACCAAATTTTTCCCTGGGGGTGGGGTTCATGGGGGAGGAGCTTTGGTCTGGTGTGGCAAAGGTAGCCAGGTATAGGGTATCTAGGTATAGTTGCCCCAGTATGGCGAGTATAGTAACACCCCCCCCCCCCCCCCCCACGGCCGCTGCTTGTGATACCTTAGCTGGTTCCCTAAATTCAAAAATAAATTCAAAAATAAAAACAGCGCAATGTGTGAGAAAATATGCAGCTGGGAGGTGGGGGCAGATCCCAAGCCCCTGGTGAAAAGAAACGCAATGCGAGCAAACATTTCACCAGAAAAGAAACGCAATGCGGGCAAACATTTCACCAGACAAGAAACGCAATGCGGGTAAACATTTCACCAGACAAGAAACGCAATGCGGGCAAACATTTCACCAGAAAAGAAACACACTGCGCGGCAAACATTTCACCAGAAAAGAAACGCAATGCGGGCAAACATTTCACCAGACAAGAAACGCAATGCAGGCTAACATTTCACCAGAAAAGAAACACAATGCGGGCAAACATTTCACCAGACAAGAAACGCAATGCGGGCAAACATTTCACCAGAAAAGAAACGCAATGCGGGCAAACATTTCAACAGAAAAGAAGCGCAATGCGGGTAAACATTTCACCAGACAAGAAACGCAATGCGGGCAAACATTTCACCAGAAAAGAAACGCAATGCGGGCAAACATTTCAAAAGAAAAGAAACGCAATGCAGGTAAACATTTCACCAGAAAAGAAACGCAATGCGGGCAAACATTTCACCAGAAAAGAAACGCACTGCGGGCAAACATTTCCCCAGAAAAGAAACGTAATGCAGGCAAACATTTCACCAGACAAGAAACGCACTGCGGGCAAACATTTCACCAGACAAGAAACGCACTGCGGGCAAACATTTCACCAGACAAGAAACGCAATGCGGGCAAACATTTCACCAGAAAAGAAACGCAATGTGGGCAAACATTTCACCAGAAAAGAAACGCAATGCGGGTAAACATTTCACCAGAAAAGAAACGCAATGCGGGCAAACATTTCACCAGAAAAGAAACGCACTGCGGGCAAACACTTCACCAGAAAAGAAACGCACTGCGGGCAAACATTTCACCAGAAAAGAAACATGATGCAGGCAAACATTTCACCAGACAAGAAACGCACTGCCGGCAAACATTTCACCAGACAAGAAACGCACTGCAGGCAAACATTTCACCAGAAAAGAAACGCAATGCGGGCAAACATTTCACCAGAAAAGAAACGCAATGCGGGCAAACATTTCACCAGACAAGAAACGCAATGCGGGTAAACATTTCACCAGAAAAGAAACGCAATGCGGGTAAACATTTCAACAGAAAAGAAGCGCAATGCGGGTAAACATTTCACCAGACAAGAAACGCAATGCGGGCAAACATTTCACCAGAAAAGAAACGCAATGCGGGCAAACATTTCACCAGAAAAGAAACGCAATGCGGGTAAACATTTCACCAGAAAAGAAACGCAATGCGGGCAAACATTTCACCAGAAAAGAAACGGACTGCGGGCAAACATTTCACCAGAAAAGAAACGTAATGCAGGCAAACATTTCACCAGACAAGAAACGCAATGCGGGCAAACATTTCACCAGAAAAGAAACGCAATGCGGGCAAACATTTCACCAGAAAAGAAACGCAATGCGGGCAAACATTTTACCAGAAAAGAAACGCAATGCGGGCAAACATTTCACCAGAAAAGAAACGCACTGCGGGCAAACACTTCACCAGAAAAGAAACGCACTGCGGGCAAACATTTCACCAGAAAAGAAACGCAATGCGGGCAAACATTTCACCAGACAAGAAACGCACTGCGGGCAAACATTTCACCAGACAAGAAATGTAATGCGGGCAAACATTTCACCAGACAAGAAACGCAATGCGGGCAAACATTTCACCAGAAAAGAAACGCAATGCGGGCAAACATTTCACCAGACAAGAAACGTAATGTGGGCAAACATTTCACCAGACAAGAAACGCAATGCGGGCAAAGTTCACCTGGAAAACAAGCATTTACTCACCTGGCAGAAGTCTCCTCTGGCGCGCTGCTCCGTCCCGGGACCGTCTTGTTCCTCCTGCTCTGGTCTCCCGCGCTGACAGGGCTACGGCGAGATGGCGCCCGAAGCCCTGTACTGGAGACACAAATAGTCTCCAGTACAGGGCTTCGGCAGCCATCTTGCCGTAGCCCTGCTCGCCTGCCGGTGTCGGGACAGACACCGGAAGAGGAGGCTGGAGCGGGGCTGCAGGCAATGAACTGGCACGGCGTCTATAGATGCCGCTGCCAGTTCATGAGGATAGAGTGGCCAGAGTCCCGAGGCCGGGACGTCCCGCTGCTGAAAGCGGGACGTTTCCCGGGACCTCATTAGGCCCGGGACAGCGGACCCCGAATCCGGGACGTGTCCCGGGCAATCCGGGACGTCTGGTCACTCTAGTTGAACACACCATGTTTGCCAAGAATGCAAACAGCGGAAATTTGCCGCGAACAGTTCAGGCCATCTATCTATTGGTCATGGATTGCTCTCTTCCAGGTTTGGGAGACTTCAGCAGGGTTTGGAAGCACTCAATCTTCCAAAGATGGGCCGCTCCATACTGCGCACACGCAAGCGTCCTCTCCGGCATGCATGCGCAGTACTGAGCCACTGGTCTTTAGGAGCCCGAATGCTTGTGAAGATTGCCGAAGATTTTCCTGTGGTGGGAGATTTAAACGGGGGAGCCTGTGGGGAACGGGAAGGCTCATTAGGACCTAGAGCCTTCCCTCTCCTTAGGTGAGTATTTTTTTTTATTTTAATACTCCAGACTCCCTTTAAAAAAAAAACTCTTTTGGGACAAATCCTGAGTAAATTGAATGCTGGGGAGGTTAATAAACTTGATAGAAAAAACTTTATGTAGCTTATTGCATGTCTGAAAACATAAGTTGATATTGCATAAGGGAACTTGCATCACAGTTTTTTTCCTTTACACTTGGTAATGGTGAATACTAAGGCCTCTTTTCCATGGACTGTTGAACTGTGTGCTCAACAAGCAGTTACCAGGCTGCAGTGAGCAGTTGTGAGAGTTTGAGAGGCGTTTCACTGCTTACCAACAGTCAGTGGAAAAGAAGCCTAAAGATAGTCAATGGGATGCAGGCAGTGGTGCTCAGCAGAGCTCGAATATTCGAGTAGCTCGAATATTCGAGCTCTTTTCCAGCTATTCGAGCTCGGTATTCGAGCTCCGAATAGCTGTAGCTATTCGAATGGGCTATTCGAGTACACTCGAATAGCCCATTCACTATTCGAGCTATTCGAGCAAAACGGCGCTATTCGAGCTCGGTACCAAGCTCGAATAGCGTCATAGCCCAGATTGATGTCCTTAGAGCCAATCAGAGGGCTCCGAGGCCCTCTGACGGCAGCCAATCACAGAGGGGGACCCTGGCCAGCCCCTACCCTATAAATAGCGGCCGCCATGTTCCGTTTCTCCGTGCTTGCCTGAGACTTGTACAGAGAGAGAGTTGCTCCTTTGTGCTTTGGCTTAGCAAGAGCTCTATTGTGGTCATTTACCTAGCGTTTTTGCTCACATACACCTCCTATACACACCTATATTGTTGTTAGTTAGTTAGACATTGTATTTTAGTTAGTAGCTTTTGTGTTACATAGAGACAGGCCAGCTGCTGCAGGCTTACAGCTTTAGGCCTCAGGGCCTTGCCTGTGTGGGCAGCTGTCCTCCTGTCCTCTGTTTATTTCTCTCTATTCTATACCAGTATTTCTGCTGTCCTTTACTACTGATTGTATTAGTATTGTAGTTATATACTGTAACTGTACTAGGACACTCACTGTCACTGTTCATAGGCTACTAGCTGCTCCTGCGTGTGTGCACTCACTTTCTGTGTACACACTACACACACTCTATTTCCTTCTGATAACTGATTGATTATTGTAATTGATTACTGTAATTAGTTAGTTGTACTTACTGTTACTACTTACTGTACTAGGAGTCTAGGACACTCAGTCACTGTTCATAGGCTACTAGCTCCTGCGTGTGTGCACTCACTGTCTGTGTACACACTACACACACTCTATTTCCTTCTGATAACTGATTGATTATTGTAATTAGTTAGTTGTTTGTACTTACTGTTACTACTTACTCTTACTGTACTAGGAGTCTAGGACACTCAGTCACTGTTCATAGGCTACTAGCTCCTGCGTGTGTGCACTCACTGTCTGTGTACACACACTACACACACTCTATTTCCTTCTGATAACTGATTGCTTATTGTAATTAGTTAGTTGTACTTACTGTTACTACTTACTCTTACTGTACTAGGAGTCTAGGACACTCAGTCACTGTTCATAGTCTACTAGCTCCTGCGTGTGTGCACTCACTGTCTGTGTACACACACTACACACACTCTATTTCCTTCTGATAACTGATTGAATATTGTAATTAGTTAGTTGTTTGTACTTACTGTTACTACTTACTCTTACTGTACTAGGAGTCTAGGACACTCAGTCACTGTTCATAGGCTACTAGCTCCTGCGTGTGTGCACTCACTTTCTGTGTACACACTACACACACTCTATTTCCTTCTGATAACTGATTGATTATTGTAATTGATTATTGTAATTAGTTAGTTGTACTTACTGTTACTACTTACTGTACTAGGAGTCTAGGACACTCAGTCACTGTTCATAGGCTACTAGCTCCTGCGTGTGTGCACTCACTGTCTGTGTACACACTACACACACTCTATTTCCTTCTGATAACTGATTGCTTATTGTAATTAGTTAGTTGTACTTACTGTTACTACTTACTCTTACTGTACTAGGAGTCTAGGACACTCAGTCACTGTTCATAGGCTACTAGCTCCTGCGTGTGTGCACTCACTGTCTGTGTACACACTACACACACTCTATTTCCTTCTGATAACTGATTGCTTATTGTAATTAGTTAGTTGTACTTACTGTTACTACTTACTCTTACTGTACTAGGAGTCTAGGACACTCAGTCACTGTTCATAGTCTACTAGCTCCTGCGTGTGTGCACTCACTGTCTGTGTACACACACTACACACACTCTATTTCCTTCTGATAACTGATTGATTATTGTAATTAGTTAGTTGTTTGTACTTACTGTTACTACTTACTCTTACTGTACTAGGAGTCTAGGACACTCAGTCACTGTTCATAGGCTACTAGCTCCTGCGTGTGTGCACTGACTTTCTGTGTACACACTACACACACTCTATTTCCTTCTGATAACTGATTGATTATTGTAATTGATTATTGTAATTAGTTAGTTGTACTTACTGTTACTACTTACTGTACTAGGAGTCTAGGACACTCAGTCACTGTTCATAGGCTACTAGCTCCTGCGTGTGTGCACTCACTGTCTGTGTACACACTACACACACTCTATTTCCTTCTGATAACTGATTGATTATTGTAATTAGTTAGTTGTACTTACTGACTGTTACTACTTACTTACTTACTGTACTAGGGACACTCACTCAGTCACTGTTCATAGGCTAGCTCCTGCGCGTGTTTGCGCGTGCGTGCACTCACTGTCTGTAGTGTACACACACTAAATTTACTTGTGATTACTACTGATTATTGTAACTGCTAGTTGTACTTCCTGACTGTTACTACTTACTTACTGTACTAGGGACACTCACTCAGTCACCTCACCCACCAACCCACTCCATTAAAGTACCCCACTTTTCACCCGCCCTTTTAAAAAACTTTTGTCTATACGCCCAAAACATCGAAGATGTCTGGAAGTGGCAGCCAGCGCGGTTTGGGCAAGGGGACGGGCAGCAAGGGAATCAGGAGGAGAGGGAGCAGCATTGTGGCAGGCCGCGGCCGCGCCACCATGCACAGTTCCGCAGCAGCAGCAGCAGCGTCAGTGGCTAAAATTCCTCCCATAGCCACTGGCCGTGGACGCCTTGGGCGCCGCCCAGCAGGAGCATCTGCAACTCACGCTGCAGAGACACAGCAGCAGCAGCGTGTAGCACCTGCTCCGATTTTCCTCCAGCCGGGTCGGAAACGTCCCATTGAGGAAAAGCATGCAGACACTGTGGTGCAACTCATGACGGAGGATGAGCAGCCCGCCATCAGCTCTGCATCCGAGGCCTCCACCCTCACCACCACCACCACCACCACCCCTGTTCGCAGCAGCCGCCCAGCAGGGTCTGGGGAGGAGGCCAGTTCACCGTCACAAGTTGGCGACCTGTCACTCAGCAGTATTTTTACCCCAGGCACCATCAGGGTATTGTCTGCTGTTGTTGGCGATTTTGAGGAGGAGATGCTGATGGGCACTTTGGGGCATGAGGGATTGGACAGCAAGACTGTGGCGACAGTCAAGCAGCCCATCCATGCATCAGGAGAGGAGTTTGGGGGGTCATCATCCCAGCAGGACATGTTTCAGGAGGGGGAGGATGATGATGACCCGGTGACAGACAGAGACTGGGTGCCACCACCTCCAGGGGATGTCGTCCTCAGCAGCTCTGAGGAGGAGGAGGAGGATGCTCTTGTGGGCCTTGCAAGGAGGCGCATCATTGCAAGCATTGGCAGCAGCAGTAGGCAGGTCCCACAGCCTGCTGGTGTCTCAGGCTCAGCAGCAGCAGCAGCAGCATCTGCCAGTACCACCACCAGCCGCACCCAAGCCCCCCCCCAACCACCACAGGGAGACAGGCAGCAGCGCTTCCATGCCGTAGGGGGATGTTTCTGTCACCAATCTGGCGATATTTCACCATGCCCACTGTGTACAGCAAGTACGCCACTTGCAACCACTGTCAGCGGAAGTTGAGCAGAGGTGCAGACCCCTTAAAGTTCAGCACCAGCTCGCTCATCAACCACCTTGCTGCGAAACATTTCCACCAGCATGAGGAGTTCCAGAGGCTGAAGGCATCTGGTGCTGGCAGTGGCACCACACCCATCACTGCACAGCCTTCAGCAGCAGCAGCAACAGCAGCCACCCGCCCTCCTGCTCCTCCAGCAGCACCAGCAGGAGTGCGGAAACGCACTGCTCCTCCCCCCTCTGCAACTCCTGCCGCCGACACTGAGGCCTGTTCTGGCAGCCAGTCCTCAGTGGCCTCCTCCGCTGTGTCTGCTGATTCCCGTGCCAGCAAAAGGCCACGCCAGAGCCTTTTGAGCGAGTCCTTCCAGGGGGTGGTTAGGGCTCTGCCTCCCAGCAGCCGTCGCGTGCGGCAGCTGAACGGCTTGCTGGCATGGGCCATGTGCTCCCAACTCCTGCCGTACACGCTCGTGCAGGAGGGGAGCGACATTCGTGCACTGCTTGCTTGCGCAGCCCCAGACTGGCAGCTCCCCAGCAGACACTTTTTCTCCCGCAAGGCCATTCCTGCACTGCACCGCTTTGTGATGGCCAATGTGGAGCGAGGGCTGGAGCACGCGGTTGGTGAAAGGGTCCACGTCACCATGGACTCCTGGAGCAGCCGCTTCGGGACAGGCCGCTACCTGTCCTTCACTGTCTACTGGGTCAGCTTGGTGGAAGGGGCTGAGGATGGGAGAGCAGTAGCGTTGGGCGAACATCTAGATGTTCGGGTTCGGGCCGAACAGGCCGAACATGGCCGCGATGTTCGGGTGTTCGACCCGAACTCCGAACATAATGGAAGTCAATGGGGACCCGAACTTTTGTGCTTTGTAAAGCCTCCTTACATGCTACATACCCCAAATTTACAGGGTATGTGCACCTTGGGAGTGGGTACAAGAGGAAAAAATTTTTTAGCAAAAAGAGCTTATAGTTTTTGAGAAATCGATTTTAAAGTTTCAAAGGGAAAACTGTCTTTTAAATGCGGGAAATGTCTGTTTTCTTTGCACAGGTAACATGCTTTTTGTCGGCATGCAGTCATAAATGTAATACATATAAGAGGTTCCAGGAAAAGGGACCGGTAACGCTAACCCAGCAGCAGCACACGTGATGGAACAAGAGGAGGGTGGCGCAGGAGGAGAAGGCCACGCTTTGAGACACAACAACCCAGGCCTTGCATGAGGACAAGAAGCGTGCGGATAGCAATTTGCATTTTGTCGCCATGCAGTCATAAATGTAATACAGATGAGAGGTTCAATAAACAGGGACCGGAAACGCTAACCCATCACAGATGTTCATTGTTCATGTTACTTGGTTGGGGTCCGGGAGTGTTGCGTAGTCGTTTCCAATCCAGGATTGATTCATTTTAATTTGAGTCAGACGGTCTGCATTTTCTGTGGAGAGGCGGATACGCCGCCGATCTGTGACGATGCCTCCGGCAGCACTGAAACAGCGTTCCGACATAACGCTGACTGCCGGGCAAGCCAGCACCTCTATTGCGTACATTGCCAGTTTGTGCCAGGTGTCTAGCTTCGATACCCAATAGTTGAAGGGTGCAGATGGATTGTTCAACACAGCTACGCCATCTGACATGTAGTCCTTGACCATCTTCTCCAGGCGATCGGTGTTGGAGGTGGATCTGCACGCTTGCTGTTCTGTGTGCTGCTGCATGGGTGTCAGAAAATTTTCCCACTCCAAGGACACTGCCGATACCATTCCCTTTTGGGCACTAGCTGCGGCTTGTGTTGTTTGCTGCCCTCCTGGTCGTCCTGGGTTTGCGGAAGTCAGTCTGTCGGCGTACAACTGGCTAGAGGAGGGGGAGGATGTCAATCTCCTCTCTAAAGTCTCCACAAGGGCCTGCTGGTATTCTTCCATTTTGACCTGTCTGGCTCTTTCTTCAAGCAGTTTTGGAACATTGTGTTTGTACCGTGGATCCAGAAGGGTATAAACCCAGTAATTGGTGTTGTCCAGAATGCGCACAATGCGTGGGTCGCGTTCAATGCAGTCCTAGGCCGAAGAGGTCATAGCCTAGGGTCACAAAACCTGTTTATTGGGCAATTTCAATGGTGGCGAGTCTGACGTACATAAATCGCAGCAATGGCCGTTAGCAACGTCTGAATCTCACGAAATGTCTCATGCAGGTAGAAGACATATTGTTAGACTTGGGCTCTAAAGATGGGTTCCCTACATCTCTGCAAACCAGAGTTACAGGGGTCCAAAATTGGTAAAATCCCCCATAGGATTTCATTGGCTCCCTATTTCACTTTCCAAAATCTCACATCTTTTCAAAGGGCAATGGCTCAGCAGTACCAAATTTTCTAGCATTGTAGGGACCCTTAGGGGGAACATGACTGGTGAGTTTAGGGCCCCTAGGCCGAAGAGGTCATAGCCTAGGGTCACAAAAACCTGTTTATTGGGGCTATTTCAATGGTAGTGATGGTGACGTACATAAATCGCAGCAATGGCCGTTAGCAAAGTCTGAATCTCACGAAATGTCTCATGCAGGTAGAAGACATATTGTTAGACTTGGATTCCAAAGATGGGGTCCCTACATCTCTGCAAACCAGAGTTACAGGGGTCCAAAATTGGTAAAATCCCCCATAGGATTTCATTGGCTCCCTATTTCACTTTCCAAAATCTCACATCTTTTCAAAGGGCAATGGCTCAGCAGTACCAAATTTTCTAGCATTGTAGGGACCCTTAGGGGGAACATGACTGGTGAGTTTCGGGCCCCTAGGCCGAAGAGGTCATAGCCTAGGGTCACAAAAACCTGTTTATTGGGGCTATTTCAATGGTAGTGATGGTGACGTACATAAATCGCAGCAATGGCCGTTAGCAAAGTCTGAATCTCACGAAATGTCTCATGCAGGTAGAAGACATATTGTTAGACTTGGATTCCAAAGATGGGGTCCCTACATCTCTGCAAACCAGAGTTACAGGGGTCCAAAATTGGTAAAATCCCCCATAGGATTTCATTGGCTCCCTATTTCACTTTCCAAAATCTCACATCTTTTCAAAGGGCAATGGCTCAGCAGTACCACATTTTCTAGCATTGTAGGGACCCTTAGGGGGAACATGACTGGTGAGTTTCGGGCCCCTAGGCCGAAGAGGTCATAGCCTAGGGTCACAAAAACCTGTTTATTGGGGCTATTTCAATGGTAGTGATGGTGACGTACATAAATCGCAGCAATGGCCGTTAGCAAAGTCTGAATCTCACGAAATGTCTCATGCAGGTAGAAGACATATTGTTAGACTTGGATTCCAAAGATGGGGTCCCTACATCTCTGCAAACCAGAGTTACAGGGGTCCAAAATTGGTAAAATCCCCCATAGGATTTCATTGGCTCCCTATTTCACTTTCCAAAATCTCACATCTTTTCAAAGGGCAATGGCTCAGCAGTACCAAATTTTCTAGCATTGTAGGGACCCTTAGGGGGAACATGACTGGTGAGTTTCGGGCCCCTAGGCCGAAGAGGTCATAGCCTAGGGTCACAAAAACCTGTTTATTGGGGCTATTTCAATGGTAGTGATGGTGTCGTACATAAATCGCAGCAATGGCCGTTAGCAAAGTCTGAATCTCACGAAATGTCTCATGCAGGTAGAAGACATATTGTTAGACTTGGATTCCAAAGATGGGGTCCCTACATCTCTGCAAACCAGAGTTACAGGGGTCCAAAATTGGTAAAATCCCCCATAGGATTTCATTGGCTCCCTATTTCACTTTCCAAAATCTCACATCTTTTCAAAGGGCAATGGCTCAGCAGTACCAAATTTTCTAGCATTGTAGGGACCCTTAGGGGGAACATGACTGGTGAGTTTCGGGCCCCTAGGCCGAAGAGGTCATAGCCTAGGGTCACAAAAACCTGTTTATTTGGGCTATTTCAATGGTAGTGATGGTGGCGTACATAAATCTCAGCCATGGCCGTTAGCAACGTCTGAATCTCACGAAATGTCTCATGCAGGTAGAAGACATATTGTTAGACTTAGATTCCAAAGATGGGGTCCCTACATCTCTGCAAACCAGAGTTACAGGGGTCCAAAATTGGTAAAATCCCCCATAGGCTTTCATTGGGCCTCCTATTTACCGTTCCAAAATCTCACACCATTTCTGTAAGGCTTGGTGGTGTATTCTCCACAGTCAGCATGCAACGCATGAGCTGACGTGGAGGAGGTACACACACTAGCACCAGGAAACAGGCTATCCCTAGTATAGTGGAGGGGAGGACTGACTGCAATAGGAGATTGTGGCGCACAGAGCCGGTGCAGATCTGACAGCCACAAACAATGCTTTCGTATAACGTCTCAGCGCAAAGTAGCGCTGAGCGCACAAACCAGAACTGAGGAGATCAGGACAGGTAGACAGAATGAACGCTTGCTAGCTAGCGGCTACTTAGCGACAGCAAGCGTCCAAAACCAGACAGACTGGAATGAGGCAGCCAATGCGATGCGGCGATGGCGTGCCTCACAAAGACAGGACAGGACAGTCAGAAAACAGCAGGATTAAGATAGATGAACGTAACACAGATAAATATACAATAAGTATGTTTTCCTAGCGTATTACAATTACAGCTATCAATGAAACTATTTGTAACGTCTGACTAACATATGTATATATCGGCAATGAACCGATATATGACATAAGCAGGAACGCTGACTAGGAATGGAGTAACACAGGGAACAGGACTCAGAAGGATTCGCTATCTCTTCGCAGAGATGAACGCAATCCACAAACGGTAAGAGAACAGGATTCAGAAGGATTCGTTATCTCTTCGCAGAGATGAACGCAATCCACAAACGGTAACAGAACAGGATTCAGAAGGATTCGTTATCTCTTCGCAGAGGTGAACGCAATCCACAAACAGAACCAGGAGCAGGGTAACTACCTCAGCACGGGTGGTCACGGTACGCGCAACCTACCAAAACGTGCTGGAAAGCTGACTAACTGCACACAGGATATAAACAGTTCGTGTACGTATACATCAGCGACACTGATGTATTAACGTAACACAAATACAAGGAAAATAATAAACGTGCTGGTATGCATATATATTGGCAATGAACCAATATATGATGCAAAGACCAGCAAAGTATCTTTAACAAGAAACACGATCGGGGGCTAAAGCGACAGCAAGGCAGGCTTAAGCTGAAGCTATGAAAACCCAAGGAAACCCTGCAGGAAGCAGATCTTTATACTGAGGTCATCCAATGGGAGCAGGCATGCAGATTCCCACACAGGTGAATGATAATCAGTCACAAGCTGACAGCAGGGAAAAACAGACAAAGCTATACAGCTTGCATGGAAATAGATCAGAACTGCCTGAGCTGCAGCACTACTTCCAGCAATAGCTGCTGCAGCAGCGATCATTACAGTACCCCCGCCTTTAAAAGTGGATTCCAGACGCTTTTCAAAACTGAAATTTCCAACAAAACAGTCTGACTGATAATTCATGATGACCGGGACAGCCCGGCAAGACCGAATTCCAGAATCAGTCCCCACAAGACTGGACCCATCAGAACCAGAACCTACAGAACCATGCCCATCAGTACTACAAGCCCCAGTGTGACACCCATCAGAACCATGATTTCCAGAAGAAAGCCCTCCGAAACTCCCTGAGCGATACCCACCGCCTTCCAGGAACAGTTCAGAAACGCCAAAGCCTTTGCAATGCCCACCGGTACTGTCTTTACCAACACAAAACCCACTGTTGAACCAGTCCAAGGCACCAGGACAAGTTTTCTCAGAGACCTCCCAGAACACCTTGAAGCTCCAAAGAGATCCCCATAGGTCAGAATGCCCCTTAGGCTCACATGGAGAACTATCAAGAACCCCTATGGAACCTAGGGCAATTCCCGAGTCAGGGCCACAAGGACAAACATCAATATCAGGGCTTTCAGGGACCAGAACCATCTCTGGGCATGCAGGCAGACTGGCAATATCAGAACGTGTTCCCACTAAGGAAGCATCAGAGCACGCTAACACCTTAGACACACTTGGGCATTCTGGCACACAAAGAACATCTGGGCACACCGGCACAAGAGAAACCTCTGGGCATGTCAAGGAACTGTGAGCCTCAGGGTCAGCCAAGACAGGACCAAAACCAGGACTGGCCAAAAAAAAATCATCATGACTAAACTTCGCAACTACTGGACTTTTACACGAGAATGCTGGATCAGACTTAGATGTCGCTGATTCCAGCAAAGTCAGTAACAAATCAGATTCAGGGGCACTAACAAGACAGGACAAATCTTCTGATGTATGCACTGAACCAGATAGGGACTCCACAACTACCTCTGGACTGGACAGAGACTCATTTAATACACTGGATTGGAGCTCATGAGGCGCTGCAGAACAAGTCAGTATTGCAGCAGCCTAGACTGGACTAGGCAAAACTGAGGAATTCCCTGGACAGGAGGGGAACTCTGGAACCTCTGCCACAGCGGCCAGAGAACCAGAATCTTTCAGGATACAGGGCTGGGTTTCAGGAACACTCATCAGACCGGACTGAAATTCTGAGATTTCTATTATTTTGACCAGAGAATCAGAATTATCCATGTTACAGGGCAAGACTTCTGAAACATTCAGAGGACAGGGCTGGAGTTCCTCGGCTGTTACAACACTGGAGAGGGACTCAACATTGGTTAAATCAGACTGTGTACAGGGCAAGGTATCTGACACACTTGCTGACGAGGACAATATTTCAATGGCTTCTGCTTTGCTGGGCAGAAATTCATCAAGTTTTATTAGAGCAGACTGTAATTCCAAAACAGCTGCTAGACAAGTGAATATTACTGCAACACCAACTGAGGTAAGCAGTGCTTCAGCCTCCTCTGCTAGAGGGTTTAAAGTATCCAAAGTACTGGGTGAAGCATAAGACTCTGCGACCACAGCTTCACTGGACAGGATAACTGAACAGTCCATATTGCAGGGCAAAACCATGGAAGCACCTGCTGGACAGCATAATGATTCTGTGACCTGAGTTTCATTGGAGAGATCTACTGCACAATTCATGGTACAGGGCAAATTTATTGGAAAATTTTCTGAACAAGGTAATAATTCTGCGATTTCAGGTTCACATAGCAGATGCTCTGAGCTATTCACGAAACTAGAGCGAGGTGTAGAAACAGGAAGATCAAGACACAATGTTTGCGCATCTGAATCACCATTCATTTGTAAAATTGGAAAATTCAGATGCTGGGGTTCTGAGGATTCTAGACAGGATTGCTGGGACTCGGAAACTGATGTAGTGCATCTATTGGCATCTGCTGGATCAGACAGGAGTTGAACTTTATTAACACAGGTAATTTCTGCAGAAGTGTTTGCAGAGACAGGCAAGATTTTTCTGGTGTCTGTTTCACTGAACAAAGAGTCATGAGTACTGGCTAGGCTGGACTCGGAAGTCAGCAGGACCTCTGGATTCTCTGCTGAGAAATTTGTGCAGGGCAAAGTTAAGAAAGTATCAGTGGCTTCTGTTTTACTGGGAAGTAACACTGAGTTATCCATGGTACAGGGTGGAATTGCAGGAACTTCAACTTCACACAAAAAGAGCTCCGAATCACCTGCTGAATCAGCCAAAGGTGCTGAAGCAGGCGAGTCAGAACGCCAAATTTGCGAATTCGGAGTCACAAAAAAAATCATCCAAAATCAGTTCCCACACATCAATCAATGGAGCCACAAAGTCATACTCACACACACCAGTTTTTATTAGGTTATAGGCAGACTTAATGCATGCATTCAATACCAATTCACTTTTTGCACTGTAAAATTGACAAAATGAACTTGAATCATTCTTCCATTCATTGACCAGAGCTTCCATCTCTCCTTTCTCAAATGGAGGATTCCAAGCATACTTAACAGGCAGATCATGGTTTGCAGATATGATTGTAGCAGGGACATATATTGGGTTAATTAGCAGGTGATTGGCAGATTCCTTATTCCTAAGAATCTCCAATACCTGTAGCAAGTGCTGAACTGTAGTGTATGCAAACTTTCCTTGCTTTACAAATAAGTTGATTTGTTCAATACTCTGTAATATCTCCTCATAATCATACTCAGATAATTCTTTTAAACAAAAATCTTTATTTTCCCTAGCCAGGGAGGAAAGTTCATTAGTAGTTTCATAAGTCCATTTAACTCCCCTGAAAGACAATTGCATTTCATTATCTGTTAATGGCAGAATCTCATTATAGGTCTCAGTCGCTAAGGATAACGATTCTGCAGATTGGACACGTTTCTTAGAACGTTTGCGTTTTGCCTTTGACCTTGCGGTTTTTGGTGATTTATTCAAAGCTGCAGGAAAATTATCAGTAACACTTTCTGCTTGCTGCTCATTCTTGCAAGCAATTGACGGAGCAGCTGATTGGCCTGCTGCCAGGAGTTCATTAAGAGGAAAAGGCAATGGATCTATGCGCAACCAGTTATGGATCACAAACGCTAGAAATTCCAGCGGTCTATCTTTCAAATCGGAATGATTGAGAACATCAAATGCCCACTGGAATAATTCCCCTTTAAACAAAATATAACTTAGTTGGAGTGCCCAGGTTGAAACAGGAGTCGCTTGGAGATCAGGATTGGTCAGGAACCTGGCACATTCAGAGAAAAACTCATTTTCTGTTTCAGAGCTAAGTTCTTCAAATTTCCTAAAGGAACAGGAACCATAATTAACAGTGTCATACTTTCTGGGAATCCCCCCCACAATGGGGATTGGTAATGGGGTTTTCATAATGTAAGGCTTGGTGGTGTATTCTCCACAGTCAGCATGCAACGCATGAGCTGACGTGGAGGAGGTACACACACTAGCACCAGGGAACAGGCTATCCCTAGTATAGTGGAGGGGAGGACTGACTGCAATAGGAGATTGTGGCGCACAGAGCCGGTGCAGATCTGACAGCCACAAACAATGCTTTCGTATAACGTCTCAGCGCAAAGTAGCGCTGAGCGCACAAACCAGAACTGAGGAGATCAGGACAGGTAGACAGAATGAACGCTTGCTAGCTAGCGGCTACTTAGCGACAGCAAGCGTCCAAAACCAGACAGACTGGAATGAGGCAGCCAATGCGATGCGGCGATGGCGTGCCTCACAAAGACAGGACAGGACAGTCAGAAAACAGCAGGATTAAGATAGATGAACGTAACACAGATAAATATACAATAAGTATGTTTTCCTAGCGTATTACAATTACAGCTATCAATGAAACTATTTGTAACGTCTGACTAACATATGTATATATCGGCAATGAACCGATATATGACATAAGCAGGAACGCTGACTAGGAATGGAGTAACACAGGGAACAGGACTCAGAAGGATTCGCTATCTCTTCGCAGAGATGAACGCAATCCACAAACGGTAAGAGAACAGGATTCAGAAGGATTCGTTATCTCTTCGCAGAGATGAACGCAATCCACAAACGGTAACAGAACAGGATTCAGAAGGATTCGTTATCTCTTCGCAGAGGTGAACGCAATCCACAAACAGAACCAGGAGCAGGGTAACTACCTCAGCACGGGTGGTCACGGTACGCGCAACCTACCAAAACGTGCTGGAAAGCTGACTAACTGCACACAGGATATAAACAGTTCGTGTACGTATACATCAGCGACACTCAGGGCCGGATTTCCCATAAGGCACTCTAGGCACGTGCCTACAGGCGCCATATATGGGCAAAGGCGGCCCCTAAATGTCCCCCATGAAGGATCACAGTAAAAAAAAAAAATCTTCAGAGAGCGATAGGACTAACAGCGCCTATCCGATCCCGCCTGCAGCGCTATACCAGGAGTTCCCTGCAACTCACAGCCGCACAGAGTGTTCCCGGCTGCTGATGCACGTAGGGAGTCAGGACGCAGCTTTGCACCTCACTTTCGTGCAGGCTGCTACGGCGTGGTAGGCAGTGGGGCGGGCGTGCACTCACTGTGTCCCAGCTCTATTATTCCAACTCTGGCTGCCGGGGGAGCTACCACGAAGACTGTTGAAGAGGGGAGATAGAGCAGGAGCTAGGCTGAATACGTTCCTTCCTTCCTCTCCCTTTTCACATGTGCAGGGCTGGAGATTTAGTACAGGGGAGGAGGGGCGGCATAGAACGCTGTGACTGTCCTCGGGTCTCAGAAGGTTAGCTGCACAGCATGTGGTGGGCTACAGCTCTGCTCCCCCCCCCCCCCTCCTGTGTGTCTGTTGGTGCGGCCTGTGCCCGGATCTTTTGAAGATGACAGTGGAGACTGGAGAGCCTGGCTACCATGATCTACTTTGCACGGCCAGCTTGTCTTGCAGTCACACAGAGGAGCTCTGTGGCCATCTACAGTGACAAGTAAGTGACTGATCAACACTAATCCAGAGGCTTGGGACCCTAATTGATCCTCCCTTCTACTTTTCCTAGCAGAGACAATGCTCCCCCCTCTCCCCTCCTTCTGAACAGTGTCGCCTGCTCAGGCAATCCTGTGATGCCTCCCAATGTTTCCATAGGGTGACAGGCAGCTCTGTCCAGCTGTCACCTGACCTGATCAGATGTCATGATATTGCTGTCTTGATCAGGTCAGGTGATAGCTGGTCAGTGACACTGCTGGAAGCCATGTTGTATGTGTCA
The DNA here is from genome assembly GCF_040937935.1 of Hyperolius riggenbachi. Taxonomy (NCBI): domain Eukaryota; kingdom Metazoa; phylum Chordata; class Amphibia; order Anura; family Hyperoliidae; genus Hyperolius; species Hyperolius riggenbachi. The sequence continues at coordinate 33,571,687 of NC_090648.1, forward strand.
GATGGGCAGGGGGACCACTTGAAAGAGTAAGAGGAAGCAAAATAGGATTGCATCAGCAAGGGACATAGTTCAGGGCGGTGTATTGTAGTTTTTCAGCTGTAGAAGTGGGCAGATAGGTTAGGGTTAAAGGGAACTTTAACTTCTACCAGCCCCCTGCAGCCGTCCTATGTCTGCGCTGTCACTAAGTGTCCCTCCAGTCCCCCGCAGCGACCCTCTTCCAGTCGGCCGTTTGCACGCGTCCTTGCGCATTTGCGCTCGTCCTTGATCACTCTCTTTGCCGGTAATGCAATGCACATGCTCAGTAGGGATTTTTCATATTACGCATGTGCAGAGTGGATTAGGAGGCGTGCGGACCAGGGCCGCATAGCCAAGTGACAGAGGGTCGCTGTGGGGAACCGAAGGGTCGCTTTGAGATGGAGCGGGCACAGGACGGCTGCAGAGGGCTTTTTATTCAGTTAAGGTTCACTTTAAGGACTGATGAGGCTCCTATTATAATATGTGTCACCTGTAAGGATCAAGCTTATTCCTTCGTGTGACATCAGTTGGGTATACCAGCACAGTGTGCTGTTTCTATGGAGTGGGGAGGAGGCACGACAGAGCAGCTTCCCACTGGCTGGAAGGAGGGAAACAATGCACCAATGTACTGGCTGCCACTAGAATTGACTAATTAGTGTCTGCCTGTCACTAGAAGCGATCACTACCAGCCTGGCCTAATGCTGGATACACACCGTGCGTTTTCCCGCTCAATCCGCGGGTCGAACGGGATCGATTTGATTATTTCCGACGTGCTCGATTTGGGTTTTGATCGTTCCTGCCGTAGATTTTGCATACTTAACATGCAAATCGACGGCAGGAACAATCGAAATCCGAATTGAGCACGTCGAAACAATTGAATCGATCCCGATCGACCTGCGGATCAAGCGGGAAAACGCATGGTGTGTACCCAGCACTAGGAATGACCAATCACTCCCTGTTTGCCACTTGATTCGACCAACCACTACTAGCCTGGCACTAGGACTGACCGATCACTGCCTGTGTGCCACTAGAATCAACCGATCACTACTAGCCTGGCACTAGGACTGACCGATCAACTACCAGCCTGGCACTAGGATTGACTGATCGCTACCTGTCTGCCTCTAGAATCAACTGATCACTACCAGCCTGGCACTAGGATTGACTGATCACTACCAGCTTGGCAATAGGATTCACTGATCACTGCCTGTCTGCCACTAGAATTGACCGATCATTGCCTGTCTGCCACAAGAATCGACTAATCACTGCCAGCCTGTCACTAGGATTGATCGATCATCGATTACTACTAGCCTGCCACAACAATCAACTAAACACTGCCATCTTGCCTATATAATCAACTAAGCAGTATCATACCACCACAAGAATCAACTCTCGTCCAATAAGGCTTCTTTCAGACCGGCAGCTGATTGCTGCCTGTCAGCTGCTCTTCTGCACCGGCCAGGCGCTTGCTAGTACTCGGTACTGGGGCTAGACAGGCCGCCCCCCATGGTAGCAGATCTGAGTGCGGATGCAGCTATTTCTATTCTCTATTTGTCTTTAGTAATACTGTATCTATGTTACCTTGCGTTAAAAGGGGTGTGGCTTGGGGTGTGGCATGTGCTGTTGGGCGGGGCTTAAGGCGCCAAAACTTCTGTGCCTATAGGCTCCTGAGCTGTAAATCCGGCCCTGGCGACACTGATGTATTAACGTAACACAAATACAAGGAAAATAATAAACGTGCTGGTATGCATATATATTGGCAATGAACCAATATATGATGCAAAGACCAGCAAAGTATCTTTAACAAGAAACACGATCGGGGGCTAAAGCGACAGCAAGGCAGGCTTAAGCTGAAGCTATGAAAACCCAAGGAAACCCTGCAGGAAGCAGATCTTTATACTGAGGTCATCCAATGGGAGCAGACATGCAGATTCCCACACAGGTGAATGATAATCAGTCACAAGCTGACAGCAGGGAAAAACAGACAAAGCTATACAGCTTGCATGGAAATAGATCAGAACTGCCTGAGCTGCAGCACTACTTCCAGCAATAGCTGCTGCAGCAGCGATCATTACAATTTCAAAGGGCAATGGCTCAGCAGTGGCAAAACTCACCAGTCATGTTCCCCCTAAGGGTCCCTACAATGCTAGAAAATTTGGTACTGCTGAGCCATTGCCCTTTGAAAAGATGTGAGATTTTGGAAAGTGAAATAGGGAGCCAATGAAATCCTATGGGGGATTTTACCAATTTTGGACCCCTGTAACTCTGGTTTGCAGAGATGTAGGGACCCCATCTTTGGAATCCAAGTCTAACAATATGTCTTCTACCTGCATGAGACATTTCGTGAGATTCAGACTTTGCTAACGGCCATTGCTGCGATTTATGTACGTCACCATCACTACCATTGAAATAGCCCCAATAAACAGGTTTTTGTGACCCTAGGCTATGACCTCTTCGGCCTAGGGGCCCGAAACTCACCAGTCATGTTCCCCCTAAGGGTCCCTACAATGCTAGAAAATGTGGTACTGCTGAGCCATTGCCCTTTGAAAAGATGTGAGATTTTGGAAAGTGAAATAGGGAGCCAATGAAATCCTATGGGGGATTTTACCAATTTTGGACCCCTGTAACTCTGGTTTGCAGAGATGTAGGGACCCCATCTTTGGAATCCAAGTCTAACAATATGTCTTCTACCTGCATGAGACATTTCGTGAGATTCAGACTTTGCTAACGGCCATTGCTGCGATTTATGTACGTCACCATCACTACCATTGAAATAGCCCCAATAAACAGGTTTTTGTGACCCTAGGCTATGACCTCTTCGGCCTAGGGGCCCGAAACTCACCAGTCATGTTCCCCCTAAGGGTCCCTACAATGCTAGAAAATTTGGTACTGCTGAGCCATTGCCCTTTGAAAAGATGTGAGATTTTGGAAAGTGAAATAGGGAGCCAATGAAATCCTATGGGGGATTTTACCAATTTTGGACCCCTGTAACTCTGGTTTGCAGAGATGTAGGGACCCCATCTTTGGAATCCAAGTCTAACAATATGTCTTCTACCTGCATGAGACATTTCGTGAGATTCAGACTTTGCTAACGGCCATTGCTGCGATTTATGTACGTCACCATCACTACCATTGAAATAGCCCCAATAAACAGGTTTTTGTGACCCTAGGCTATGACTTCTTCGGCCTAGGGGCCCGAAACTCACCAGTCATGTTCCCCCTAAGGGTCCCTACAATGCTAGAAAATTTGGTACTGCTGAGCCATTGCCCTTTGAAAAGATGTGAGATTTTGGAACTGTAAATAGGAGGCCCAATGAAAGCCTATGGGGGATTTACCAAATTTGGAGCCCTGTAACTCTGGTTTGCAGAGATGTAGGGAACCCATCTTTGGAGCCCAAGTCTAACAATATGTCTTCTACCTGCATGAGACATTTCGTGAGATTTAGACGTTGCTAACGGCCATTGCTGCGATTTATGTACGTCAGACTCGCCACCATTGAAATTGCCCAATAAACAGGTTTTGTGACCCTAGGCTATGACCTCTTCGGCCTAGGACTGCATTGAACGCGACCCACGCATTGTGCGCATTCTGGACAACACCAATTACTGGGTTTATACCCTTCTGGATCCACGGTACAAACACAATGTTCCAAAACTGCTTGAAGAAAGAGCCAGACAGGTCAAAATGGAAGAATACCAGCAGGCCCTTGTGGAGACTTTAGAGAGGAGATTGACATCCTCCCCCTCCTCTAGCCAGTTGTACGCCGACAGACTGACTTCCGCAAACCCAGGACGACCAGGAGGGCAGCAAACAACACAAGCCGCAGCTAGTGCCCAAAAGGGAATGGTATCGGCAGTGTCCTTGGAGTGGGAAAATTTTCTGACACCCATGCAGCAGCACACAGAACAGCAAGCGTGCAGATCCACCTCCAACACCGATCGCCTGGAGAAGATGGTCAAGGACTACATGTCAGATGGCGTAGCTGTGTTGAACAATCCATCTGCACCCTTCAACTATTGGGTATCGAAGCTAGACACCTGGCACAAACTGGCAATGTACGCAATAGAGGTGCTGGCTTGCCCGGCAGCCAGCGTTATGTCGGAACGCTGTTTCAGTGCTGCCGGAGGCATCGTCACAGATCGGCGGCGTATCCGCCTCTCCACAGAAAATGCAGACCGTCTGACTCAAATTAAAATGAATCATCCTGGATTGGAAATGACTACGCAACACTCCCGGACCCCAACCAAGTAACATGAACAATGAACATCTGTGATGGGTTAGCGTTTCCGGTCCCTGTTTATTGAACCTCTCATCTGTATTACATTTATGACTGCATGGCGACAAAATGCAAATTGCTATCCGCACGCTTCTTGTCCTCATGCAAGGCCTGGGTTGTTGTGTCTCAAAGCGTGGCCTTCTCCTCCTGCGCCACCCTCCTCTTGTTCCATCACGTGTGCTGCTGCTATGTTAGCGTTACCGGTCCCTTTTCCTGGAACCTCTTATATGTATTACATTTATGACTGCATGCCGACAAAAAGCATGTTACCTGTGCAAAGAAAACAGACATTTCCCGCATTTAAAAGACAGTTTTCCCTTTGAAACTTTAAAATCGATTTTCTCAAAAACTATAAGCTCTTTTTGCTAAAAATTTTTTCCCTCTTGTACCCACTCCCAAGGTGCACATACCCTGTAAATTTGGGGTATGTAGCATGTAAGGAGGCTTTACAAAGCACGAAAGTTCGGGTCCCCATTGACTTCCATTATGTTCGGAGTTCGGCCATGTTCGGCCCGAACCCGAACATCTAGATGTTCGCCCAACACTACACGTGACCCGTTCGGCCAATCACAGCGCTAGCCGAACGTTCGGGTAACGTTCGGCCATGCGCTCTTAGTTCGGCCATATGGCCGAACAGTTTGGCCGAACACCATCAGGTGTTCGGCCGAACCCGAACATCACCCGAACAGGGTGATGTTCTGCAGAACCCGAACAGTGGCGAACACTGTTCGCCCAACACTAGAGAGCAGCAGCGGGCACAGCAGCAGCAGCAACACAGTGGGTGGTGCCACCCCGCAGGGTCAGGGGAACTGCAGCAGGTTCCTCCGATCCTCTGCCATCCTCCGGCACACCTGGCCAAACCCCCCGCCTCAGCAGCAGCGTGAAGGCCCGCCACTGCCAAGCGCTGCTGCACTTGGTCAGCCTTGGGAAGACCAAGCTGACGGCAACCCATGTGTTGGCCAAACTCCAGGAGCAGGAGAGGATTTGGCTGACCCCCAGAGGCCTCAGAGTCGGAGAGGTGGTGGCCGACAATGGGGCCAATCTGGTTGCCGCAATAGACAGGGGAAACCTGACCCACATCCCCTGTCTTGCCCACGTGCTGAACCTGGTGGTGCAGAAGTTCTTGCGCACCTACCAGGGGATGGGCGAACTGCTGGAAACGGCAAGGAACGTTGTGCGTCACTTCCGGCGCTCGGCTGCAGCCTGTGCGAGCCTGGAAGACGTGCAAAAGGAGCTGGATCTGCCACGCCATCGGCTGATCCTTGTTGTTCCGACTCGCTGGAACTCCACCCTGGCGATGTTGGAGCGTCTGGTTGAACAGAAGCACGCTGTCAACCAGTACCTTGCCCTGGCCACTGTTTCCGCCGCTCAGAGAAGGGACAAGACCAGCAACATCCCGTCCATCGTCCCCGATGATGACTGGAGGCACATGCAGCAGGTGTGCTTAGTGCTGGCTCCCTTTCTGCAGGCCACTAACATGGTGAGCAGGGACCATGCTATGGTCTGCGAGTGGGTGCCCCTGGTTTGTCTGCTGAACAGGGCCCTCGATGCTTTGCTGGAACAGGGAGCGGCAGCCTTGGACCAGCAGGAGCGGCAAGCAGCTGCACAGTCCACCTCTGAGGGGGAGGAGGAGGAGGACTTGGTGGAGGTCCCTGACCTTGCTGGTGATGAGGGGGAGCAGCACAGTGCAGCTGAGTTGGTGCGGGGGTGGAGAGAGGATGAGGCTGACGAGGCAGAGGAGGAGGATGAGGACAGCAGCACTGCCGTCGATGTGCCAGCAGACGTGGCCCGCCTCTTCCCAATGGCAGCGCACATGCTGACGTGCCTGCGCAGAGACCCCAGGGTGATCCAGATGAAGCAGAGGGAGGACATCTGGATCAGCATGATGTTGGACCCACGCCTCAAGGGGAAGTTGAGCCAGTTCCTGCCGCCTGCAGGAGGAGACCCAGCGCAACAAATAAGGAGCTTGCAGCAGGCCCTTGTTGAGCGCTTGGAGGAAGCCTTCCCCCAGCCTTCCACCCCCACTGTCCAGCAGCCAGCACAGAGGCAGCAGCAGGTGCCTGCATCCAGCAGCAAGCGCCCCACAGACCTGCTGTCTCTCAGCCACGAGCTCTACAGGACTGTAGAGGCTCCGGCAGCAGTGACTAGAGAGGAGGTGCATGCAGCAGCATCCTCCACCGGTCACAGCCAGCGCCTGACCCGCATGGTGGCTGACTACATGGGGTCCTACAGCGGGCTTGACAGCGATGCCCCTGTTGATCCCATGGAGTATTGGGTCAAGCGCCTGGAGATCTGGAGCGAGCTGGCGCAGTACGCCCTGGAAGTGCTGTCCTGCCCCCCTTCCAGCGTGCTGTCCGAGCGCTGCTTCAGTGCAGCTGGTGGTGTGGTCACCGAGAAACGCTCACGTCTGTCTCACAAGTCTGTGGACAGACTGACGTTTCTCAAGATGAACCAGGCGTGGGTGGAAGGCGAGTTCCTGGCCCCTGTTGTCGGCGAGAGGGGGACATGAACTGGCTAAGAACCATCGTTAATGTGCCTTACCACCCTTTACCACCTCCTGGCTCCTGCTCACTAAGCCAGCCTGGTTCACTTTGACTATTACGTCGCCTGCAGCCACACATTTTACACCTACAGTGGGCTGCTGTGTACTGCCCTTCTGCTGTCTGTCTGTGTTTCCCACTGCCAGGGTACACAGATTTACCTTCTGCTGCCACTCTGCCACCAGCTATTACGTCAAACAATAGCTATATATCTGTGTAATTTGTTTTACAAACAAAACCAAAAAACCATTAAAAAAAAAAAAGGTTTAATTTTTCTGAGGTGCCCGGGTTGAAAACTGTGTTGTCCCAGTTGTGTATTGGACACGATGTGGGCTGCACGACCGCTGTCTGGGACCTCCTGTTGTGTTCATTTACGGCCTGGTATCACCGCTAGGTACCAGGGCTATTATGTCACGCTGCCTGCCTGCTGCCACACTCACACTACTCCTCCATTCCTCCTGCTGCTGCTGTCTGTCTGTGTTTCCCACTGCCAGGGTACACAGAATTACCTTCTGCTGCCAGTCTGCCACCAGCTATTACGTCAAACAATAGCTGCACACATAATTACTCCTCCATTCCTCCTGCTGCTGCTGCTGTCTGTCTGTGTTTCCCACCGCCAGGGTACACAGATTTACCTTCTGCTGCCACTCTGCCACCAGCTATTACGTCAAAAAATAGCTATATCTGTGTAATTGGTTGTAAAAACAAAACAAAAAAAAACAAAAAAAAAAAGGTTTAATTTTTCTGAGGTGCCCGGGTTGAAAACTGTGTTGTCCCAGTTGTGTATTGGACACGATGTGGGCTGCACGACCGCTGTCTGGGACCTCCTGTTGTGTTCATTTACGGCCTGGTATCACCGCTAGGTACCAGGGCTATTATGTCACGCTGCCTACCTGCTGCCACACTCACACTACTCCTCCATTCCTCCTGCTGCTGCTGTCTGTCTGTGTTTCCCACTGCCAGGGTACACAGAATTACCTTCTGCTGCCAGTCTGCCACCAGCTATTACGTCAAACAATAGCTGCACACATAATTACTCCTCCATTCCTCCTGCTGCTGCTGCTGTCTGTCTGTGTTTCCCACCGCCAGGGTACACAGATTTACCTTCTGCTGCCACTCTGCCACCAGCTATTACATCAAAAAATAGCTATATCTGTGTAATTGGTTGTAAAAACAAAACAAAAAAAAACAAAAAAAAAAAAAAAGGTTTAATTTTTCTGAGGTGCCCGGGTTGAAAACTGTGTTGTCCCAGTTGTGTATTGGACACGATGTGGGCTGCACGACCGCTGTCTGGGACCTCCTGTTGTGTTCATTTACGGCCTGGTATCACCGCTAGGTACCAGGGCTATTATGTCACGCTGCCTACCTGCTGCCACACTCACACTACTCCTCCATTCCTCCTGCTGCTGCTGTCTGTCTGTGTTTCCCACTGCCAGGGTACACAGAATTACCTTCTGCTGCCAGTCTGCCACCAGCTATTACGTCAAACAATAGCTGCACACATAATTACTCCTCCATTCCTCCTGCTGCTGCTGCTGTCTGTCTGTGTTTCCCACCGCCAGGGTACACAGATTTACCTTCTGCTGCCACTCTGCCACCAGCTATTACGTCAAAAAATAGCTATATCTGTGTAATTGGTTGTAAAAACAAAACAAAAAAAACCCCCAAAAAAAAAAAGGTTTAATTTTTCTGAGGTGCCCGGGTTGAAAACTGTGTTGTCCCAGTTGTGTATTGGACACGATGTGGGCTGCACGACCGCTGTCTGGGACCTCCTGTTGTGTTCATTTACGACCTGGTATCACCGCTAGGTACCAGGGCTATTATGTCACGCTGCCTACCTGCTGCCACACTCACACTACTCCTCCATTCCTCCTGCTGCTGCTGTCTGTCTGTGTTTCCCACTGCCAGGGTACACAGAATTACCTTCTGCTGCCAGTCTGCCACTAGCTATTACGTCAAACAATAGCTGCACACATAATTACTCCTCCATTCCTCCTGCTGCTGCTGCTTGTTTGTCTGACTTTCCCACCGCCAGGGTACACAGATTTACCTTCTGCTGCCACTCTGCCACCAGCTATTACGTCAAAAAATAGCTATATCTGTGTAATTGGTTGTAAAAACAAAACAAAAAAAGCCAAAAAAAAAAAAGGTTTAATTTTTCTGAGGTGCCCGGGTTGAAAACTGTGTTGTCCCAGTTGTGTATTGGACACGATGTGGGCTGCACGACCGCTGTCTGGGACCTCCTGCCTGCTGTGTTTATTTACAGCCCTGGTATCACCGCTAGGTACCAGGGCTATTATGTCACGCTGCCTGCCTCATTGACTGCCTGCTGCCACACACTCATCCTCCTCCTCCTGCTGCTGAATTTACCTCCTGCTGTCTGTGTGTTTCCACTGCCAGGGAGCACATACAATGGCGCTTCCAACATGCGTGCGCCACCAGCTATTTGTTACGCTCAAAAATAGCTGCATTTCTTTAAAAAAAAAAATTTGAAAAGAGAAATAAGTGAAGAAGAAGACGATATAGAAGAAGATGAAGAAGATGAAGAAGAAGAAGAAGAAGAAGAAGAAGAAGAAGAAGAAGAAGAAGGAGAAGAAGATGAAGATGATGAAGAAGAAGAAGATGAAGAAGATGAAGAAGATGAAGATGAAGAAGATGAAGAAGATGAAGAAGAAGAAGATGAAGAAGAAGAAGATGAAGAAGAAGAAGATGAAGATGATGAAGAAGAAGAAGATGAAGAAGATGAAGATGAAGAAGATGAAGAAGATGAAGAAGATGATGAAGAAGAAGAAGAAGATGATGAAGAAGAAGAAGATGAAGAAGATGAAGATGAAGAAGATGAAGAAGATGAAGAAGAAGAAGATGATGAAGAAGAAGAAGAAGATGATGAAGAAGAAGATGAAGAAGAAGAAGATGAAGATGAAGAAGAAGAAGAAGATGAAGAAGATGAAGAAGATGAAGAAGAAGATGAAGAAGATGAAGAAGATGAAGAAGAAGATGACGAAGATGAAGAAGAAGAAGATGAAGAAGATGAAGAAGATGAAGATGAAGAAGATGAAGAAGAAGAAGATGAAGAAGATGAAGAAGATGAAGAAGAAGATGAAGAAGATGAAGAAGATGAAGAAAAAGAAGATGAAGAAGAAGACGATGATGATGAAGAAGATGAAGAAGATGAAGAAGAAGAAGAAGACAATATAAAAGAAGAAGAAGATATAGAAGAAGATATAGAAGAAGAAGATATAGAAGAAGAAGAAGAAGATATAGAAGATAAAGAAGAAGAAGAAGAAGTATATACAGTACTGAACAAATTTCTGGACACAACTTCTCTTTTCAACTTTTTTTTTTAAAGGAACATCCCCACATAATCACTTGCTGTTGTTACTTGGAAAAAAAGAGGTTTCTTGCATCATTCACCCTCAAAACAAGTGTTGGAAGCTATTTAAGGCCATTTCGAATAGTCAGCTCGAATAATGAGCTCGAATACCGACTCGAATAGTGAGCTCGAATTCCGAGGTCGAATCGAATAGTAAAAATTATTCGACTCGAATATTCGACTGACCTCTAATAATTTACTATTCGAATTCGACCTAACTCGAATTTTGAAAAGGGGTATTTGAGCACCACTGGATGCAGGCAACCCTAAGGGCCTTTTTCCACTAGCATGCGATTTGCGATTTGCTTCTGATCGCAAATCGCAAGGTACATTAAACTAATGGAAACTGCAGCAGCAATTTCCATTCGTGCGATCCGATTGCGATGCGATTTTGGTCAAAGCGCAATTGTCGTCCTGCCGCGTTTTGTATGCGATTGAGCTGGACTATAATGAGTATATCAATCGCAATCGCATGGTGGAAATTGAAACGCGATCGGAATCTCGATCGCAATCGCGATTGCATTCCATAGTGGATAAGAGCCCTTAATTGATGTAGGGTTATGCAGCTTAAAAATGGTCCACTTTCAAAATCCTGCATAAAGGTGCGTACACACATGCGACTATAGTCGTTTGAAACGATCGTGGAAACGACGATCGTTTAAAAAAAGCAACCAACGATCATTAAGTCTAACGACGGACGAGCTAGATCGTTAAAAACGAACGATCTAGCTTGGCAGATTTTTACCAACCACGATCGTTTGCAAAAGTAGTACATCGTTGGAAACGGTCGTTCGTACTAGGCTTGGCATGCGCATTTCGCTATTTCTCTAGGGAACTTCTCATTTTTATGCGCAAGCGCAATCGTTGCTTTTAGGTGATGTAACAATCGTTCTAACGATCAGATCGTTACACACATTTTAAAACTAACTTTACTTAGGTCGTTCTTTCATCAATTAAAAGTTCGTTCGTCATTCTCAACGAACGATCGTTGTCGCCTGTGTGTACGTAGCATTAGTATGAGATTGCATTGACTATCAAAATTTTCCAGCTTAAAGAGGAACTCCAATGAAAATAATGTAATAAAAAAAGTGCTTCATTTTTACAATAATTATGTATAAATGATTTAGTCAGTGTTTGCTCATTGTAAAATCTTTCCTCTCCCTGATTTACATTCTGACATTTATTACATGGTGACATTTTTACTGTGGGCAGGTTATGTAGCTGCTCCTAGCTGTTTTGGCTGTTAGAGACAGCTGTAAACAGCTATTTCCTGTCTGTGAACCTTGTTACATTGTAACAAACTGCCAAAAGTACCGCGGTCCCAGAGTTTCTTGTGGGAGGGGTTTCAGCACAAAATCAGTCATACAGCACCCCCTGATGGTCTGTTTGTGAAAAGCAATATATTTCTCATGTAAAAGGGGGTATCAGCTACTGATTGGAATAAAGTTCAATTCTTGGTTGGAGTTTCTCTTTAATGTCCCCCACAGCTGTGTTTTTTTCCCCTCCTATTGAGTGGTGCTCTGTGTAGCTAGAAGAAGTTGAGGTGCAGCAGGGATTAGTTGAATTACACAGTTTGGTTCCCCAATCTTCACCAACTGCCCAAAGTGTCTGGGAGTAGTCAGTAGAGCAATGGGACTGATGCACTGCAAATGGGAGAACCACAATTGCAACCCCCAGTAGAGATTAAAGAGACTCTGTAACAACATTTTCAGCCTTATTTCTTCTATCCTGTAAGTTTCTATACCTTTTCTAATGTGGTCTGGATTACATGAAGACACGTAGTCGGCACCATCAATCTTTGCTCTTTATATTTATTGTAGTATTGTCGACGTTTCGGAGTGCAGCTCCTTTATCAAGTTCAATGACATACTGATATAAACAAGAAACACTTCTATTTATATAGCATCTCCTAAATGCAGCTAATCACATGCTGCAAACAATATCACCCAATCACACGCTCTTCTCAGAGAGCGGACCTTATTGGGAACTTACTGAGGAACATAGGAGCCTATCAGCATACTGAATACTAGGGATGGGACTAATCCACAATTTCTTCGAATCCGAATCCGGATCCGAATCTAAAAAGGTTCTCGAATATCTCGAACCTTTTGAATCCCGAATCTAACGAATCCTGCACATAAGAATTGTGCGATCCGTGGTATAGTTGCCCGCAGTATAGGTACCCAGGCATAGGTAGCGAGGTAAAGGTGCCTTCAGTATAGCTAGCTAGGTATGGGTGCCTTCAATATTGGTAGCTTTCAGTATAGGTAGCAAGGTACAGGGGCCTTCAGTATAGGTAGCAAGGTATAGGGCCTTAAGTATAGGTAGCAGGGTATATGGGCCTTCAGTATAGGTAGCGGGGTATATGGGCCTTCAGTATAGGTAGCAGGGTATATGGGCCTTCAGTATAGGTAGCAGGGTATATGGGCCTTCAGTATAGGTAGCGGGGTATATGGGCCTTCAGTATAGGTAGCGGGGTATATGGGCCTTCAGTATAGGTAGCGGGGTATATGGGCCTTCAGTATAGGTAGCGGGGTATATGGGCCTTCAGTATAGGTAGCGGGGTATATGTGCCTTCAGTATAGGTAGCGGGGTATATGGGCCTTCAGTATAGGTAGCGGGGTATATGGGCCTTCAGTATAGGTAGCGGGGTATATGGGCCTTCAGTATAGGTAGCGGGGTATATGGGCCTTCAGTATAGGTAGCAGGGTATATGGGCCTTCAGTATAGGTAGCAGGGTATATGGGCCTTTAGTATAGGTAGCAGGGTATATGGGCCTTCAGTATAGGTAGCAGGGTATATGTGCCTTCAGTATAGGTAGATAGCAGGGTATAGAGGCCTTCAGTATCGGTAGCAAGGTACATGTGCCTCCAGTATCGGTAGCAAGGTATAGGGGCCTTCAGTATAGGTAGCACAGTACATGTGCTTTCAGTATTGGTAGGTAACTAGGTATAGGGGCCTTCAGTATAGGTAGCAGGGTATATGTGCCTTCAGTATAGGTAGGTAGCTAGGTATAGGGGCCTTCAGTATAGGTAGTAAGGTACATGTGCCTTCAGTATAGGTAGGTAGGTAGGTAAAGGGACCTTCAGTATAGGTAGCAGGGTATAGGGCCTTAAGTATAGGCAGGTGGTAGGTAGGTAGGTAGGTATAGGGGCCTTTAGGTAGGTAGGTAGGTAAAGAGACCTTCAGTATAGGTAGCAGGGTATAGGGCCTTAATTATAGGTAGGTATGTAGGTAAGTAGGTAGGTATAGGGGCCTTTAGGTAGGTAGGTAGGTATAGGGGGCCTGTAGGTAGGTATAGGGGCCTGTAGGTAGGTAGGTAGGTAGGTATAGCGGCCTGTAGGTAGGTAGGTAGGTATAGCGGCCTGTAGGTAGGTAGGTAAGGATAGTGGCCGGTAGGTAGGTAGGTATAGTGGCCGGTAGGTAGGTATAGTGGCATGTAGGTAGGTAGGTATAGTGTCCGATAGGTAGGTAGAACCCCCCCCCCCTCCCCCCCGTGTCTCCTCTGCTCACCCCCAACCCCCCACAGCCTCCTCTGCTCACCCCCAACCCCCCACGGCCTCCTCCGTCCCCCGTGCCTCCTCCGCTCACCCCTGCATAAGAATCTACTCACCTTTCCCGTGGAGCGCAGAGCGGCAGACCTCTTCGTTACTTCCCTGTTCCCTCTAGTGGCTGGACCGGCTTTTACTGATGACGTCATTGTAAAAGCCGTCACTAGAGGGAACCAGGAAGTCAGCGAGAGGTCTGCTGCTCTGCGCTCCGCTATGGATAGGTGAGTTGATACAGTATGCGGGCGGAGGAGGCGCGGGGGGGGGGGGGGGGTCGGAGGAGGAGGAGTGCGAGCAGCGGATGCGCGGCGATGCAGCGTCGGGATTCGGCGGATTCGTATAGTGGAAAATGGCGTCGGGATTCGAATCCACGAATCTCGAATATTTCCCAATAATCGAGGGATTCGTGGATTCGCCGGATTCGTCGTCCCATCCCTACTGAATACTAACCCCGTGACCGTGTGACATCAGCAGGCTGGCGAACATAGGCACAGCCTCCCTAAGGAGGGTACACCCTACCTCCGCCCGTCATCGGAACAGTTGCCTTCCCCAGGTCTCCGGACCTGATGGGGAACTGCACCGGCATACGTCACAGCTCTCAGAGAGCCAGCTGGATAGCAGCCAACGCTGACGTCAGGCGAAGCAAAGCCGCCATAGGCCACCCCAAACCGCCCTGCCGTGACGTCACCCCCGTTCCCACAGCAACCAGAGGACAGCAATATTCGATGTAAACATCACAATGCAACCTCTAGCAGCGGAACTAAAGGGATCGCCCACAGCCGGCGCAGGGGAGGCACCACCCGGAGGCATCCAGCCATACTTTAGGACCAAAGGGTCCCATCGCAGACTCTGTGCCCCAGAGCAGTCACGGCGATCCGCCACCAAAGGCGCCAGCAGCGGCAGCTTAAAGGATGGCATACTTAACAGGCGGAGGAGTAGTCCAGCCGTCTAGATGTCCACGGTGGCAGCAAGGTCAAAGGACCTATTTCTGAAACCTGGAAAATACCAATGTTATAGTTATAAAACCATCACATAAGATATCATTAATAAAAATATATTACTGACTATCTAGAATCACAGAAAAGGTAAAAGGTCATATTCTCTGTTTAAACCACGAGGTTCCATACAGTCTAATGTTTTAATCCAATAAGCTTCTCTCAATATCTATCCCCACCCCTTCTAGGTGTGGATACACCCTCCAGAATTTGACATTTCAGCTGGCTTACATTGTGGTCACATTGATTGAAATGATATCGAACAGATTGTTCCAAATATTTATTACGGATCACAGTCTTATGTGAAGAGAGCCGTACTTTTAGTTTAGTTGTGGTCTGTCCCACATAAATAAGTCCACATGGACATTTGAGGGCATAAACTACATATTGAGAGTCGCAAGTGTAGTAACTATTAATTGGATATTTTTAGCAGTGTGGGGGCGTCCAGTGAAAAATGACGCTGGTTAAATAATGGCGCCCCCTTCTGCCCGATATTTGTTTAAAACGATATTTATCGTTTTAATGTCGCGGACTTTGTGAATGTAATTTATCGTTTTAAAACCTGCTTTTTTTGTCCTGCCTGAACGATATTTATCGTTTTAAGCCCTGCTTTGCTGGCATTTAGAAAATGTCTACCCACCGACTTTAAGGTTTAATAGCAAAGCCCCCTTAAAAGATAGAAACACCAGATTTGCAGGTTATGTTAAGAAGAACAGTGGGAACAAGAGGAAACTTTTTTTTCAAAAAGACCTTATAGTTTTTGAGAAAATTGATTTTAAAATTCTCCTTCTGACCGTGGGAAAATTAAACTCCAGCCGACTTTAGCGGTTAACCTCCCTGGCGGTAAGCCCGAGCTGAGCTCGAGCTATGCCGCGCAGGGGGAGATCTCAGCCCCTGCTGGGGCGATTTTCAAGCTGTAAATTGCTGTGCGCGCAGCCAGCACTTTGCTAGCCGCGCGCACAGCTTGATCGCCGCACGCAGCGGCGAAAGAGGGCCCCCCCGCCAGAGCCCTGCGCTGCCCGGACCAATGAGTTCCGGGCAGCGCTATGGGCTGGATCGGAGGTGTCTGACGTCAGGACGTCGGCTGACGTCATCCCGATCGTCGCCATGGCGACAGGAGAAGCCAAACAGGGGAACGCGTTATATACGCGTTCCCCTGTTTGCTATAGATGCCGGCGACGATCGCACTAGAGGGACACATGCGCCCTCTAGTGGTGGTTCATGTAGCTACCACTCTGGTAGCTTTACATGAAACAAAAAAAAAAATCAAAAAAAAAAGTTTTTTTGCCAATTTGGCAAAAAAAATTAACCGCCAGGGAGGTTAATAGCAAAGCCCCCTTAAATGCCAGAAACACAAAATTTGCAGGGAACGTTAGAAAGAACAGTGGGAACAAGAGGAAAAAAACATTTTTCAAAAAGACCTTATACTTTTTGAGAAAACAGATTTTAAAGTTCAAAGAAAAAAAAAGATACATTTAAATGCCGCTGGTCAGCGTGTGGGAAATATTTCCCAGCAGTTAATAGCAAAGGCCCCTTACATCCTAGCAACACCAAATTTGCAGGATATGTTAAAAAGATAGTGGAAAACAATATTTTTTTTAAAAAACAATGTAATTTATTTTTGGGTTATGTTCAGAGTGTGGGAAATCTGAAAAAAAATTGGCGTGGGGTCACCCCTGCCAAGCCTCTGTAACCCCTTGCCCCCCATGCAGGCTGGGATAGCCAGAATGCAGAGCCCTGGCCGACTGGGGCTTCGCACCCTGAGCTAAACCAGCCTGCATGGTCCATGGTATGGGGGGGAGGGCTCTGGGGGGAGGGGCAGCCAATTCTAACCCTCCCCCCAGAGCCCTTGTCCAATCCATGGGCAAGGGGCTCTTCCCCACCTCCGGTGCTCCAGGAGGAGGTGGGGGCAACGACTCCCGGGGGGGGGGGGGGTTCATGGCGGCATCTGGGAGTCCCCTTTAAGGAAGGGACCCCAGATGCCCACCCCCTCCCAGGATAAATGGGTATAGGGGTACAAAGTACCCCTTACCCATTTCCACAAAGGGTTAAATGAAATAAAAACGCAACCACGAGAAAAGTATTTTAATATTCTTAATTAACCAGAAATACTTACCTGTAAAAAAAAAATTCCCACAACATTATCCTCGGTAAACGATCCAACGTTTACAGTATCCTCCAATCTTGCGACCTTCAATTAAGTTGATTGAAGATCTCCGCCGCCCCCCAAATAGCTGCCGGCTCCCGCTGTCCTCCCTGCCTCCTCACCTGTCACCTCACCTAGCCTGGCACCTAGCAGCACCGAGAATTGTATCTATTCTGGGTGCCTCTTCACCCTTGTTGTCCCAGTATTGGGTACCCCACCCAATGCGCCTACAGTAATAGGTACCCCCCCCCCCCCCCATGCACTCTCCTGAGTGAATTTTACAGTTTTCCGTCAATAGTCTAGTACTTAAAGGACAACTGAAGTGAGAAGAATACAGAGGCTGCCATGTTTATTTCCTTTTAAACAATGCCAGTTGCTTGGCAACCCTGCTGATCTATTTGGCTGCAGAAGTGTCGAAATCACACCAGAAACAAGCATGCAGCTAATCTGTCAGATCTGACAATAATGTCAGAAACACCTGATTTGCTGCATGCTTGTTCAGGGGCTATGGCTGAAAGTATTAGAGGCAGAGGATCAGCAGGGCTGCCAGGAAACTGGTATTATTTAAAAGGGAATAAATATGGCAGCCTCCATACCCCTCTCAGTTCAATTATCCTTTAAAAAGCGCTTGGCTAATGTATTTGAATGGGATGGAGCACCCCAGAGCAATTAGTTTTTTTCCCAAAGGCAACCACGAGTCCTGCAGCATTTTTGCTGATTTCTGAGGTGATTCAGCCTCAATGTAAAGTATAGGAAAGTGGAAAATAGCTCTGAAAAGCGGTAGAACAGAGCGATTTTACAAGCGTTTTTTTACAGATCTACTGTAACAAAAAATAACAAACACTACACCAAAACACTCCAAAAATCACTAGGCATGCTTAGAAAATCGCTAGGCATGCTTAGAAAATCCCTAGGCACATGCCTAGAATCGCCTAGAAAAATCACTTCAAAAAGTGCTAAGCATTTGCGATTACGCTAGCCCTTTTTGGTGTGTGCTGGCTCAAATACCTGATATGCTGCATGCATGTTCAGGGTCTATGGCTAAAAGTATTATGCTACGTACACACATGCAACAACGATCGTTCGTGGAGAACGACGAACGAACTTTTAATTGATGAAAGAACGACCGAAGTAAAGATAGTTTTAAAAGGTGTGTAAGGATCTGATCGTTAGAACGAACGTTACATCACGTAAAGCAACTATTGCGCCTGCGCATAAAAATGAGAAGTTTCACAGAGAAATAGTGAAATGCGCATGTCAAGCCTAGTACGAACGACCGTTTTCAATGATGTACTACTTTTGCAAACGATCGTCGTTGGTTAAAATCCGCCGAGACAGAACTTTCTTTTGTAGCGATTTGGCTCGTTCGTCGTTTGCCTTAATAGTCGGTGGTTCGTTTTTTGTAACGATCGTCGTTGGTAAAGATCGGGGAACGATCGTTACAAACGACTATAGTCGCATGTGTGTACGCACCTTTAGAGGCAGTTCAGCCAGGCAACTGGTATTACTTAAAAGGAAATAGTGATGTCAAGTAGATGCAAATAACTTCGAGTTGATGCAAATGTATGCATTTTTAATGCAGATTTATGCAGGTGTAAAATGAACCATTCAAATCCTGCTGAGGTAAAACTCGATTGGTTCATTTTCAAGCTGCATCAAGTTGCATAAAAATTTGCATAAACTCAAAGTTATTTGCATCTACTAGAAATAAATATGGCAGCCTTCATATAAGGCCTCTTTTCCACGGACTGTTGATAGGCAGGGAAATGCCGCTCAAACTCACACAACTGCTCACTGCTACCTGGTAACTGCTCACAGCTGCCTGGTAACTGCTTGCTGAGCACACAGCTCAACAGTCCATGGAAAAGAGGCCTAACTCACTTGAAGGTAGGAGCTGTAAACAGTTACCAGGCAGCAGTGCAGTTACCAGGCAGCAGTGAGCAGTTGTGAGAGTCTGATCAATAGTCCGTGGAAAAGAGGCCTAACAATACAAATGGTCAGTGAGACACAAATAAATTCAGGATTGCTACAGGATTATGCAAATACTGTATGCAAATGTATCCAACTTTAGGCCTCCTTTCCAAGAACTGTTGAGCTGTGCGCTCAGCAAGCAGTTAGCAGGCAGAAGTAAGCATTTATCATGCAGCAACAAGCAGGCAGCAGTGAGCAGTTACCAGGCAGCGACAAGCAGTTACCAGGCAGCAGTGAGCAGTGGAGAGAGTTTGAGAGGCATTTCACTGCCTATCAACAGTTCTTGGAAAGGAGGCCTTAAACTGAATTGTTTGCATGCCAATTACCATCCCCAATCAGGAGAGCAATGCCAAGAAAGGCCTTCAGCTGGATGTGATGAGCTGGGGGAGGGGCTATCAGCTGCTGGGAGAGGTATAAAGAGAAGGTCTCTGCTCCTCCCTCATTGTGCTGTTTTTCCTGCAGTCAGGATGGGTCTGGGTGGAAGTAGATGGTGCAGTTGGCTGCTGGTCCTGACTCTGGTCTATGGGCCGGGGTATGGCAGTGCTAGGGTTGGGGGCTTGGCCAGAGACAGAAGGCAGCAGGATTGGTGGAGGGAGTACCAGAGGTTCTCACCTGCTCAGGGCTCTTCTAGAGCTTCTGCTAGGGACTTTGCTCGCCCAGTGGTTGGGTTTGGCTCCAGAAGAGGTGGTTCTCCCTCTGGGTGGGGGGCTAGCTTTGGTGGTCTCCCCAGGCAAGCAGTGCAGCAAGTGTCCCAGTCTTCTCCCATCAGCCTCCAGTGTGGAGAGGATGTCATGGTGGTCAGTGTGAGCAGGAATTTCTATAGCAATGGGAAGCTGGTGAAGCCCTCTGATCTGACTCTGGGTCCCCAATCCTGCCAGCCCACCTCCCAGACTGCTGATGCTGTCGTCTTCCAGAGCGCCCTGCAGGCCTGCAGCAACCCTGTCCAGGTAATGGTCAGCTGACTTATCTACTATTCCTGTCAGGGAAGAGACTGAATGCTGATGGGAGGTAGTGTTGGGCAAACACCTGGATGTTCGGGAAAGTTCGCCGAACATGGCCGCAATGTTCGGCATGTTCGGGCCGAACCCCGAACATCCCGCTTTTGGGGGCCCTATGGGGTCGCAGGCATAAAAGGGAGCATGCCCTGATCGCGGGGGGGGGTCGGAAATTCTGCCCTCTACCCGCTTCCCCATTCAAAAGTTAGGAAGTGAAACTGTACCTGTGCGGTAGTGGGTGGCTGGCAGTGGGCGGCACTATGGAGTGACGGAGGAGGAGGAGTCCGGAGAGTGACGCGTTGAGGGAGGCCGGGCAGCGGGCGGTTCAGCAGTGCTGAACCGCCCGCTGCCCGGCCTCCCTCAACGCGTCACACTCCGGACTCCTCCTCCTCCGTCACTCCATAGTGCCGCCCACTGCCAGCCACCCACTACCGCACAGGTACAGTTTCACTTCCTAACTTTTGAATGGGGAAGCGGGCAGAGGGGGGAGCGCTAGCGGAGGGGGTGGGGGGAATTTCTGACCCCCCCCGCGATCGGGGCATGCTCCCCCCCTTATGCCTGCGACCCCATAGGGGGGCAGTATTCGGGCGAACAGGGCCCTGTTCGTGCCGAACAGGGGCCCTGTTCGGCCAGGCAATGAGCCGTTCGGGCGAACCCGAACAGTTTGGCCGAACACCACCAGGTGTTCGGCCGAACGCGAACATCACCCGAACAGGGTGATGTTCTGCAGAACCCGAACAGTGGCGAACACTGTTCGCCCAACACTAATGGGAGGTAGTGTCTAAAAAGGCCCTGTAGTGAGTCGTGACCTATAGTAAACTATTCTGGATGACCACTTTTTATGGTAAATTTCGTGCTTTCCCCATCAGAAATGCTTCCTGTAGCTATATATTGAATGTAACCCTGCACTCCCAGTGATACTTAGCTTAGGCTGACTAGCTATGTGGCATTCTCTTCTGACCAGGAAGACTGTAAAATCCACTTGTGAGAGGGGGGGGGGGGTGTACCCAATACTGGGACAACAAGTGTGAAGAGGCACCCAGAATATATAAAATTCTGTTAAAACAGATAAAAGGAAACTATGTACATCTCTACCAATGTAGATCTGGCTTACCTCTCAAATGTCACCACACCTGTCTTAAATGGCAGTAAGGGCTTTTTTTTACACCAAGAGCTTTTTAAAAGGTAGAGATTTTTAAAGCTCTTGCTGATGCAGTGCTATGGAGTATTTTTACAAAATCACATTGCTCCAGCCTGAGCATGCATATAGGATAATATTAGCAAGAGCTTTTACAAATCAAAGTGTGCAGAAAAGTTCTTTTGATGTGCACCGGCACTCAGTGATCAATTAGTTGCAAATTTTTAGTTGATGCAGCATTATGTGAATTTTGTATGCACATTTATGAATTCAACTTGAAAAGTACTAATTGAATTTTACCTCAAGGGTTTGATTAGTTGCTTTAGGCCATTTTTTTCATGGACTGTTTGCGATTACGCTAGCACTTTTTGGTGTGTGCTGGCTCAAATGCCTGATATGCTGAATGCATGTTCAGGGTCTATGGCTAAAAGTATTAGAGGCAGTTCAGCCAGGCAACCGGTATTAAAAGGAAATGGTGATGCCAAGTAGATGCAAATAACTTCAAGTTGATGCAAATGTAGTTTTTTTTGTTTTATGCAGCTTCAAAATGAACCAATCAAATCCTGCTGTGGTAACTCAATTGGTTCATTTTCAAGCTGCATAAACTCAGTTATCTGCATCTACTAGAAATATGGCAGCTTTCCTATAAGGCCTCTTTTCCAGACTATTAGGCAGTGGAATGCCTCTCACAACTGCTGGAATGCTGCCTGGTAACTGCTTGCTAAACACACAGCTCAACAGTCCATGGAAAAGAGACCTAAGCAAGCTGTGTCAACTTGCAATTTACATCTCATTGACCATCCCTACTCAGAATGTAAACTGGAGTGAGACCAGGAAACTTATAACTGTAACTCCTTTCCTGGTGATGCTCTATGGCAGCCTACAGATGGGCAGTTCTATACCCTTATGTATCCTGCCATGGAGTCATGAGGGAAAGACTAAATGGGCAAGAGGGTGTGATGTGACACCTTGAAACCCAAATAGTGCAATATGCCAAAGATGCATGAGGCAACTAACTACTTTATGCAGAAAATTGACTCCACTCAGTGTCCAGAGAAACCTGGGTGTGGTCACTCTCTGGGGGCGGGAACAAAAGTGGCAGCAGAGCTACAATAGGCAAACGACTATTTATAAATGGCGTATTAAATGCTTGTATGTAGTTTGAAATGTGGCCAGTCAAAAGTGGAAGTGGATTGTGTCCCCCCCCCCAATTCTGAACCACACACAATCTGCATTGAAACAGGAAATTAACTCCTAAGTATCTATGCAGGTTTTCCTAATTATAGTGAGGATGGGGTTCATGAGATCTTTTACACATCTGAGCAGAGGAGTAGCTATGGGTGGGCAAGGGAAACGCATGTCCCTGGGTGCAGAACTGTAAGGGGGCACAGAGCATGGCCACCACACCCTAAGTGAGAGAGGCGGCTCGCTGGCTGCTCCTGCTTCTCTCCCTCCCACTGCAGAGTAGTGCAGGAGTGTTAACAGCAATAGAAAATGGGGCACATCTGGCTATTGGGTAACCTCTCACTATCTAAATGGGGGAAGATCTGGCTACCTATAGGGGGGGGGGGCACACCTTGTTATCTAATTTGGTTATTTGAAGGGTGGCACATCTGGCTATCTGAACAGGAAAAGGGGCACTCTTGTGTGTCTAAACTGCATTTCCACATTTGACTCCCCCCCCCCCCCCCCCCCCCAATGAGTATGACCACACCTATTTCATCGGGGGGGAGGAAAGGGTTGGGGAGAGGGGGGTGCAAAAACCTGTCTTTGTCCCGTCGCTGAAAACCCTAGATGCGCCTCTGCGTTTCCATTTCTGCTGATGCAAACTGCAGATTGGGTAATCTTGTGTGGAGCTGATGAGCTTTTAACTGGCCTTGTGAACTTAGAGTTATGTTAACACTAGAGCGTTTTTTTTTTTTTTTTTTTTTGTGTTACTGTAGACAGTAAAGGTGACCATATGTCAACTTGACTTGGCCAGTCGAACATCCCATTCAATTTCTTTTGTATCAGATGAGAATCGGTGCCACCAAGAGCTTATTGACCATGACCAATTCTGAGCTGAAATTGATCACATAGCGACTGGACATGCTGGGCTGATGTGCATAGCGGTAACAGTGTGTGACTTCAGGCCGAATGTGGCGGAATCCCTGGTGGTCCCTTAGTGTAAATATGCCTGCCCTGTATATGAATTTATACTTCATCCGTTTGGTGTCCCCTCTCTGCAGTGCTCATCCGTCTTCCGCTTCCTCTATTTGCACTCACACTGCCAATGTATAGCATGTGACCTCACATATGCCATGTGCTATACACTGGTAGCATGTGGCACAAATGGGAGAATGGGAGGATGCTGATGCATGAGCATTAGCAAAAAGGTAAAAATAAACAAATGGGGGGGGGGGCACAAGTTACACTAGGTGGGCAATGATGGAGGTGGTGCCACAAGGCTGATTTCATAATGTAATCTGTAAATTGGCTCGCAGTTTATGAGCAGCTGATAGATCTCTGATTATCCGATCTCTCTTGGTTGACTCTGCCCATACATCGCTACATCTATAAGCACCATAGGTTGGGCGTGTCCCTCAGGCACATTTCAAACTCTTCTTTCTCAGCATGAGATGTCATCTTGTTGACCTTGTCTTCTGTCATTACACATGACCACTCTTCCAGGGCTGATACTGAAGCAGTGAAAGGCCTGAGCCTCCACAATGCATCTGTAGTAGTTGTACCTCCTCATGTGACTCTTGAGAGGGTGACAGAATTCTGCTTTTGGTTGAACAGTGGCTTTCATAATCTAAACTTATTCTGGTTTGGCTCCACAGATGACTTCAGATTTCCTGATCTACTCCACCAGCCTGCTATACAACCCTACTTCTGATGTCCCAATTATTAGGACCAACTCAGCTGTTGTGCCCATTACCTGCTACTACTTCCGGTAAGCCTGTGCTCAGTTGTTGAAGGTCCTTTATAAGGTGAGAAGAATATGGAGGCTGCCAGAATTTTTCATTTTAAACAATACCAGTTGCCTGGCAGCCCTGCTGGTCTATTTGGCTGCAGTAATGTCAGAATAAGGCTCCAGTTCCACTAGCAATTAGGATGCGAGGCGATTGCCACATCCCTGCACAGGGACATTGGTTGTCTTCTGGACCACCAGATGTGGCTTCCCATGAGTGGCTATGATGCGGAAAACTGCAGCATGCTATCCATAATTTCCTTAGATTACATAGGTAAATTCACGTTAATGGAAACTACTCCATTGACATGAATTGGGTTGCAGTTTCCGCAATGCATCTAGTGGAAACGGGCCCTAATTCCAGAGACTAGCATGCAGCTAATCTCAGATCTGACAATGTCAAACGCCTGATCTGCTGCATGCTTGTTCAGGGTCTATAGCTAAATGTATTATAGGCAGAATCACCAGGACAGCCAAAGATGTTAAATGAATTACATGGGGAATATTTCTTTGTTTGAGCCTACAGGTCATCTTCACTACCCTAGCCAAACTACTGGCAAACCAGAGAAGCTAGACAGTACAAACTGCCATATATAACCACACCCCCTAACAATGCAATAGGCTAAAGTTTATAGATATACATATGCAGAGAGAGATACTGGTTGCTTGGCACTTTGAAACAACTATCATTTCCCATAATGCAATGAGGTTCAGAGAGGCAACTGTAATGACCATGGTGAAGGGTTTCCCACCCTCAATGATCTGAGAGGGTATATATTTCTCATGGGAAGGTGTATTGACTGATTGGGAAGTTAAAATCTGTGTTAGTTCCTGTTGCACTAAATGCCAGTGGCTCTTGTGCTTCAGATGGCAACCTGCAGGTATTTTAAGTAAACGAGCTGCTAACCTGTCTAAAGTCTTAACGTTACAACCATAACACACTGGGCCTAACTTGCAAAGGTTTCCAGGGTTGGAGCCCAGTGGTGACATCAGGTTTTCAGAGTACTTAAAGGACTACTGATACAAGGAGCATGGAGGCTGCCATATTTAAGCAAGTCCTCTGCCTTTAATACTTAGGCTTAGAGCCTGAACAAGCATGCAGCAGATCGGGTGTTTTCTGACATAATGAAATCTGACCGTATTGGCTGCATGCCTGTTTCTGGTGTGATTCATACACTACTGCAGCAAAAGATCAGCAGGTCTGCCAGAAAACTGGTCTGGTTTAAAAGAAAATATGGTAGCCTCCATATTCAGATCTCCTCTAAAGAGACTCTGTAATGAGAGTTCCCTTAGGGGTAATCTCTTCAGGAGGGGGAAGCCTCTGGATCCCATCAAGGCTTCACCTGTCCTCCATCCCACAGTGGTCTCGCTGCAGCCCACTGAATGCACAGCCGACAACTTGTCAGGCTTTGCAATATGTAAATTTCCCCATTCCAGCAGGGGGGGTCGCTGTTGCAGCTCGCCGCTTGGAAATGGCCAATCTCAGTCAGGTCCACTATTACCCCCCCTTTTTTTTTTTTTTTTTTTTTTTTTTTTTTTTTTTTTTTTCCCCCCCTAAACTCTTAAGACTAATTTGGTGGAAAATGAAGGTAGACTTGATGTCAGTGTTTAGCATACATTGAATCCTACCAACTCTTAAGATGGAGGAGCACAAGGGCATGAAGTGCTGCCAACACTCTGTAGCTACTAACTGCAGATGGCCAGGTCTGAAAACTGTGCCAGAGGGAACTTCCATAGCTTCAGGTTGGGTACTGTGACACTGAATGTTACAAATGCACAAAGTTTAATCCCAACCCTGAACACTTTATATTTTTTTTTAAGACATGACAATGTGAGCAGCAAAGCAATCAGGCCAACATGGTCTCCATTCAGCACCACCATCTCCACAGAAGAGAAGTTGTCCTTTAACTTGCAGCTAATGACTGGTAAGTGGAACTAGCTAAAGGGGAACTCTGACAAGCTTGGGCTCTCCTAATATTTTTGTGTTTCCTCCACAGATGACTGGTCAGGCCCCAGAAATTCCATTGTCTACCAGCTGGGAGATGCTTTCAACATAGAAGCCTCTGTGCAAACTCAGAACCATATTGGTCTGATCCTGTTTGTTGACAGCTGTGTGGCCACCCAGTCTCCTGATCCCACCTCCAAGCCAAGCTATGACATTATCTCAGCAAATGGGTATGTTCTAGACTAGGCAAAGCCTATGTTGGTCCCAAACTGGTTTAAGATTGGACAAGTGTCCCAGCAAACCTGAACAGGGTCATCAAGTCTTAGATGAGTAAAGGTGGTAACTACTTAAACCATAGCTCCCAACTGTCCCTCTTTTGGTGGGACAGTCCCTCTTTGAGAGCCCTGTCCCTCTGCCCCTTACCTCAATTTGTCCCTCTTTCTATGTAAATATATATTTCTCTACTGAGAAGTTTGACTAAACTTTATTCCAATCCTTTAAATCGATAGATTACTAATTTTAAAAATGTTAGCATGAAGGAAAACCAGGATAGAAAGGACCAGTGTGATTTGAATTATAAAACCTATTTTTCATATGAAAGCTTTATGGTATGGGTGGTGGGGCATGGCTTAAAGCGGAATATAACCCTGCATTTCAACTCTGCTCTAAAACATTATTTACAGTATATTGTATGCAACCAGTTTTTTAGACCAGCATTGGAAGGGTTACACACAGAGCTGTAAAGTTCATGGAGAGAGCTGCTGAAGAGCTCTCTGTTGGTGGGGTCTGATCGCTCCCCCCATGTTTATTTATTTTTTAATCAATATTTCTGTTGCTGCTTTTTTTTTTTTTTAAACAAACTGTTGCTTTAAACCCCTTCCCTCCCTCCCACCCCACAGCCGGCCAATTACGGCAATCGGCTGTCATAGGCTTCTGCCTATGAGAGCCGATCGCTCTCTTGTCACCACGTCACACGGCTGTCCCCAGTGCAGCGCTGCTGCTCATCGCAGCGCAGCACCTAGTAAATAGACGGCGTGATCGCCGTCTAACAGTCTCCCGAGCGGCAATAGCCGCTCGGAGACTGAAGGCGGGGCGGAGCTCCACCCTCCGAGCATGAGATCTCATGCAAAACAGAGCCCCTGGACTTTACGCCAATTGGCGTTAGGCGTTCCTGGGGCTGCCGCCGCGGCCACGCCTAGGTTAAAAGAGAACCCAAGGTGGGATTTAAAATTGTTACAGAGGCTGGTTGCGCACACTAAGACCAGCCTCCGTTGCCCTATGGTGTGCCTCAATGTCCCCCTGCGCGCCGCTATACCCCCGCAGTGCTGGCAACATGCAGCATGTCGCCAGCACAATGTTTACCCAAGTGCTGGCTGTCAGCGCCGCTCCCCCGCCTACTTCGCATCGGCGCTACACACCCGTGTCCCCTCCCGCTGATAGGAGGGAAGTGACGCGGGCGGGTAGCGCTGATGAGGGGGAGCAGCGCTGACAGCGCGTAGGTAAACATTGTGCTGGCGATGCACTGCGTGGGGTATAGCAGCACGCAGGGGGGTCCTGGAGGCACACCATGGGGCAACAGAGGCTGGTCTTAGTGTGCGCAACCAGCCTCTGTGCCCCAGTAACATAATTAAATCCCACCTCGGGTTCTCTTTAAATGTATCTATGTAAGCTTTGGATGCGGCAGCAGTTCTCTACAGGAACTTTAAAGCTGTATAACCCTTCCCATGCTGGTTGCATATAATATGCTGTAAATGTTTGTTAGAGCAAAGTTGAAATGCAGGGTTATATTCCGCTTAAGTGTCCCTTTCTTTGAAAAAGTTGGGATGTATGCTTAAAGAGGAACTCCAGTGAAAATTGATGTAATAAAATGCTTCATTTTTACAATTGTGTATAAATGATTTAGTCAGGGTTTGCCCATTGTAAAATCTTTCCTCTGCCTGACTTACTTTCTGACATTTATCACATGGTGACATTTTTACTGTTGGCAGGTGATGTAGCTGCTGCATGCTTTTTTGGCAGTTGGAAACGGCTGTTAAAAGTTATTTCCCACAATGTAACAAGGTTCAGACAAACTGCCAGGAGTATCAGGGTCCTCAGTTTCTTGTGGGAGGAGTTTCACCACAATATCTGTCATACAGAGCCCCCTGATCTGTGAAAAGGAATAGATTTCTCATGTAAAAGGGGTATCTGCTATGGCTTCTTGGTCTGAGTTGCTCTTTAAACCTGATCAGTGGGAAAACTTTTTAACTTGGTTGTACATTCTAGGAGTGAGACTTGTGCAGTTACAGAAAATCTTGCAGCCGATCTGTTAGTCATTGCTAAAAAGGTCAGGGTTTGGTTTGTCTTACTTTTTAGGGGCTCAATTTGTAAAGCCTCACATTGGTGATTAGAGAACCTACAGTATCTGCCGTTCCCATGGAAAATAAAATACTGACTTGTGTGGTAAATGCTTAAAATGTCACATTCAAAGATCTGAACATGCAGTGAGATATTTCAGTTCAAGGGCTCTGGCACAGGAGACCAGGTCTTGGCTCTTCTAGTCAGGGAGGAGACCTTGGGCAAGACTCTACTACTTCCAATAGCGCACACTAGTGGCTGTAGCTCTGACACCTGAGTCCACCATGAGAAAACTGCAATATAAATGTTTTCTTGTTTGATGCTGAGAGCCCTCTAGTTGCATGCAGATCTAAAGGGAGTCTGGGTATGGCTTTTTATTATAAGCTACCACAAGCAGCTCTTGGGCAGGAACAGCTCGTGTGTGTGTAGCTCACCTGAGGAATCGGCACAACTGTGGCCAGGGAGAACATCACCACCAGAACAGCTTGATGTTAAGACCTACTCCACAGCTGTTTAGACTTATATTTTTTACCAAACTGGTATTGGGTCTCTTTCACATTAGACCACATGTGCAGGAGACATGCTGTGCAACACAATCAGCGCTGGTAGCTAATCACCTGATGGGAAACCGCTGCATCCAGTGGCTCAATGCTCCCAGGTGCATTGAACCAAAACACAGCGTTGGTTGTGAAAGGTAAAATGAAAGTCTCTGGACTTCCGTTGTACCTTGGTTAACGCAAAGTTTGGACTTTGCGTTACAATGCAGGAAAAGAGCCTTTAGTGAATTGAGCCCCTAGTTCTGCATTTGGTTACAATGTTGCGCTTTTCTGCAGGTGCCTCATGGATGGGATGCTGGATGACTCCTCTTCATCATTTGTGTCTCCAAGAATCCAACCAGACAAGCTGCAGTTTGCTGTGGATGCCTTCCTCTTTGTAGCTGCTGCTCAGTCTGAGGTGAGGACTGGAAGTTTCCTGTACTGGGTTTTGGCTCAAAGTCTAAGATCAGACTTTTCTAATGTTACAATCCCTTTCAGGTCTACATCACCTGTAATCTGAGAGCTGCACCAGCAACTCAGGTCCCTGACTCCATGAACAAGGCCTGCTCCTTCAACAAAGCCACCAACAGGTAAGATGTGGGTGGAAGCAAGTCTAATAGAAAACCTTGTCAGAACAGGGATGGCACAAACATATCTCTGGCACACACTGGTATGTCACACTAAATTCTTTGTAAAGAGTTGGTAGTAAGGTCTTGTGTATAAGGGCAGTGCTGTTCTTACTCCAGCTAGACAAGGGTTTTAAACGATAAGCATAAATTAAAAAAAGTGCTATATTTTGTTTAAAGATTAACTGTCAGCCCCCAAATTGAAATTTAAAACACTATTGCAATGTCTTATTTATGATATAAGTGAGCCAAAAAGCCAATGTACAAGTTAAAAATCAATCTAATTTTGTTACTATGTAACCTTTTCCCCCAGCTCCGGACGCAAGCCGCATATCAGATACTGTAGCATGCAGAGCATGCCTATGTCTGGCCGACCCCCCCTCTCCCCCCCAGGACCAGGTGCCAATATATTCTCCCCACCGCAGCTGACAGCTCTGACACGGAGAGAGAGCGGCAGCACTTCCAGAGCAGCACCGCAGAGCAGCGGAATCACATGTGAGAGAGATGCACGGCGCCGGCTGCTCTGCGGTGCTGCTCTGGAAGTGCTGCCGCTCTCTCTCCGTGTCAGAGCGGTCAGCTGCGGTGGGGAGAATATATTGGCACCTGGTCCTGGGGGGGAGAGGGGGGTCGGCCAGACATAGGCATGCTCTGCATGCTATAGTATCTGATATGCGGCTTGCGTCCGGAGCTGGGGGAAAAGGTTAGATAGTAACAAAATTAGATTGATTTTTAACTTTTGATTTTTAACTTGTGCATTGGCTTTTTGGCTCACTTATGTAATAAATAAAACATTGCAATAGTGTTTTAAATTTCAATTTGGGGGCTAACAGTTACTCTTTAAAATTTTTATAAAGTTATAAATCAAATGTATATGAGATCGGCAATTGTAAAAACATTAATCTTCCCTGTTTAAAAAGTGAAATAAGAATTTTACTAAAGCTATACCTAACCCTACTCTCATACCTAACCCTACTCTCATACCTAACCCTACTCTCATACCTAACCCTACTCTCATACCTAACCCTACTCTCATACCTAACCCTCCCTGTACCTAATGCTGCATACACACTTGAGATAAAAGGCAAGATCACAGACCAGTGTTACCCTCTTCCATGTAGTATGAGAGCCATACCTACACAGTCTATTCTATGGAGCTGCACTCCCCATCAGATAGAAATCTTTGCAAGATGCTGCACACAAAAATGCCCGTACACACTCAAAAGATCATTATCTGCAAAAGATCTGTTCCTGCAAAATGCATTCATAGTCGATCTGCAGATTCTCATACACACCTTGTTTAACAGACGTCATCTGCAGATCTGAAAATCTATCCTGGTGGATCTGATCTGCAGATTGTCAAACTAGGTGTGTATGATCTGCAGATATCATGGACTATGAATGCATTTTGCAAGGATGGATCTTTGGCAGGAATAGTGTTGGGCGAACAGTGTTCGCCACTGTTCGGGTACTGCAGAACATCACCCTGTTTGGGTGATGTTCGGGTTCGCCCCGAACTACTAATTGGCCGCCGAACAGGGCCCCTGTTCGGCCGAATACTGCCCCCCTATGGGGTCGCAGGCATAAGGGGGAGCATGCCCCGATCGTGGGGGAGTCGGAAATTCTCCCCTACCCCCCCCCCCCTCTGCCCACTTCCCCATACAAAAGTTTCAGGAAGTACTGGTCCGGTGGTAGTGGGTGGCTGGCAGTGGGCGGCACTGAAGTGAGTGACGGAGGAGGAGGAGTCCGGAGAGTGACGCGTTGAGGGAGGCCGGGCAGCGGGCGGTTCAGCAGTAGTACCGTACTACTGCTGAACCGCCCGCTGCCCGGCCTCCCTCAACGCGTCACTCTCCGGACTCCTCCTCCTCAGTCACTCCACAGTGCCACCCACTGCCAGCCACCCACTACCACCAGACCAGTACTTCCTGAAACTTTTGTATGGGGAAGCAGGCAGAGGGGGGAGCGCTAGCGGAGGGGGTGGGGGGAATTTCCACCCCCCACGATCAGGGCATGCTCCCCCCCCCCTTTTGCCTGCGACCCCCATAGGGCCCCCAAAATCGGGATGTTCGGCCCGAACATGCCGAACATTGCAGCCATGTTCGGCGAACTTTCCCGAACCCGAACATCCAGGTGTTCGCCCAACACTAGGCAGGAACAGATCTTTTGCAGAATCTTTTGTGTGTACAGCATCTTTGTGTGCAGCATCTTGCAAAGATTTCTGTCTGATGGGGAGTTCAGCTCCATAGAATAGACTGTGTAGAGTATGGCTCTCATACTACATGGAAGGGGGTAAAAGTGGTCTGATCTTGACTTTTATCTCAAGTGTGTATGAAGCATAACCCTAAGGACCCCCCCCACCCTTGTTTTAAAAAAATTGTACTGTTTTTCGTTTAAAAATGTTTAAATTATAAATCATTTAAATGTGTGAGAAGCAGTTAAAAAACATTAAAAGTCTCCGGGCGCCGCTTGTTAAATGTTGTTTTCCTCCGGCACCCTTTTTTCCTGTTGGGCGCCCATTAAACAATATTCATTATGGGAGTGAATGGCAGCGCCCTTTTTGTCCACTTGCCTCAGGCGCCCGAATTTACGGTTTCCCCCGGCCACGTGCAGTTAACGCCTCTGTTGCCAGGAGCATCCTGCTCAGTAAGAGAACCTCATACTGGGCCTGCGCAGCACACTACCATTGATGGGAGTGCAAACAATGACACATGCAGCCAGGGCCATCGACTGGCAAATTGGCGATAATGAAACTTGGCCACAGTGGGGGATCATTCCATGACATTGTGGATGTGGGGGGCTGGCAGAAGCCCCAGGTAAGTGGATTTTTTTTCAATTTTAGGTTTCCTTTTTAAAGAGAACCTGCAATGGATCTTCAGGGGGCAGAT
The DNA here is from genome assembly GCF_040937935.1 of Hyperolius riggenbachi. NCBI lineage: Eukaryota > Metazoa > Chordata > Amphibia > Anura > Hyperoliidae > Hyperolius > Hyperolius riggenbachi. Next base: position 33,603,961 of record NC_090648.1, read on the forward strand.
GGGACACAGAAGCATGTTGTCTGCCTTATGACATGCCTGTGTCCCCCACACCACCACACTCTGCCCCACCGCTGCACTATAGCCCCCAAGTTTAGTGACAAGATTTGCTGTTAACTCAGAAGTAAACACAGGAGAGGAATTCCCTGTTCAAAATACCACCAGGGGCATTTCTGCAGGGTTTCCTGAGCTGCCATTGGGCAGCTCTCTACCTAGCCACACCTCCAGTCTCTCAGTGCAGCATCATGACCCAGAGGTCACAAAAGTGAGCCATTGCAGCCCAGCTGTTTTTGCAGCTGCCTGATCTGCTTAGCCCTGTGGATCAGGTAGGGGTTTTGTTTTCTCACCCACACTTATCTAGTGTGGCAATAAAGCTGAATCTCTATCATGGACCAATCAAAAGTGCAGAGAAAACCTTGCACTTGCCAGCTGTGATTTCACTCATCCTAAGTCCATTACTGGAGACTTGTGTGCCACTTTGGCAGCTGAAGATGTTTTGTCTAAGTGGTTCTGCAGGTTACTAATCAGTAGTAAATGCAGAGGGGGTCAGTGAGATGCAAGTTTTGTATACAAGTTGCATGCAGCTCACAACTGGACTAATGCCCTTCATGTCTTTTTTGTCCAAGCTGCAAACAACTTGCGTCAAAACATCAGTTCCCATCTCGAGGTCAAACTCTAGTGATGACCACCTGGTGACCCATTATGTAGACTTGGGTATGCAGTTTTGAGCTGTAAAAGAGGAACTTTAGCCTAAATATACTGACATTAGTTGTTAATTAAAATGGGTCATATAATCTCTTACCCACCCAGTTTAAAAAAACTGGCAAATGTTTGTGATTTCATGGGGCAGCCATCTTTTTAGTTGAAAGGAGGTGACGGGAGCATGAGACACAGTTCCACCTGTCCAGTGTCCTGATCGCCCCTCCCAGCTGCATACACTAGGCAACAAGAACATCAGAAATCCCATCATGCTTTGCACAGAATCAGGGGGAAACATGCCCAGGCAGATTACTTTGATAGGAAGAGCTTAGCTTTTGCAGCTAAAAATGAGACTTGGGTAAGAAACAAAGTTCTGATGTTGTGAAACTGAATAAAAAAGCCTTTAGTCTGGAGGTTTACTTTAATCTTCTTCCTACAGCTGGTCTCCAGTGGAAGGATCTAATAACATCTGCCAATGCTGCACTGCCGGGCTCTGTAGCATGCCTTCCGGTCAGGCCAGAGGATGGGGCTCTGTACAAGGGAGACCACGAGGATTTGGCAAGCGAGAAGCTGGTGAGTCTACTCCATCCAGTAATGGTCTCCAACTAGAACCTGAATACAACTGAGGGCCTAAATCTAAATTCTTTCCCAGCAACCAGAGATGGCTGCTGGCGAGCGGGATAATTCCAGATTGGGACATTATATGGCAAAATTCCTGCAGCATGGATGGGCAATTGGCCACCAGTGGAGGGATGGGCAAGGACGTGTCATGAGTTAGAATTGGAGTCTGACAGCCCATGCTGTGTTGGTGCTTCATAGTCACTACAGTCTTATATAAAAACCCTTCATTATGCAGAATAGATGAATGGGGAGACTCTGTATAATATCATGCAATGGAGCTAAAGTCTTACACCACCTAGTTCAAGTCAGTCTTCAGGAAGGATACCTGATGGGTTTATCAGAGCCGGGACAAGGTCCTCCAGCACCCAAGGCTGAGACACCTAAAGTGTGCCCCTCCATCTCTCACACCAGCTGTCACATACTGATTGCTATTAGACTAAGGGGTGCCAATGCCTTAACCTTCCTGGCGGTTAGCCTGAGCTGAGCTCGGGCTATGCCATGCAGGAGGATTTCTCAGGCCCTGCTGGGCCGATTTGCTTTATTTTTTTTGGCAACTAGCACTTTGCTAGCTGCATGTACCTTCCGATCACCGCTGCGCCGCCCCCAGACCCTGTGCGCTGCCTAGCCAATCAGTGCCAGGCAGCGCTGAGGTGTAGATTGGGACTCCCTGTGACGTTGTCCCAGCCCATCGCCATGGTGACGGGGAAGCCCTTCAGGAGATCCTGTTCTTTGAATGGGATTTCCTGATCAAAGATCGCCAGAGGCGATCGCAGCAGCCATCATGTAGCGAGCCCTAGGCTCGCTACATTTAAAAAATATATATAAATCGCGCTGCCCCTGGTGGTGTCTAATAGACTGCCAGGAGGGTTAATCTCTAGCTATCTGCATTGCAGTCACTGCTATATTTTTTCTTTTCTTTATCTCTGCTTCAAAAACAATAGGGGAATGATAGCTGAGGGAGTTGTGTGCCCCTCCTACACTGCACCCTGAGGCTGGAGCCTCTCTAGCCTCTGCCTGGGGATCATGATCAAAGTCAGATGCAGTGGGGGAGGACCCTGCCAGAGGCTCACTCTAAAGGGAGGGAATTTCCAAGCTGTTGCATAAGTTTGCAGAAATTAAATGGACACTGAATTCTCTAATGGCTAATTGTGACCTTGTTACAATTTCTCAATGGCTGGCCCATACACTAACCCTTTATATTTCAGTTCCTGCAGGTCTTCAGTCTGAAGTGGTCCGCCAGGCTGTTCTTGGCCCCCTCCTTATAGCTGGAGAAGAGTCTCACCTGTATCGTCGCAATCTGTCTTCCAGAATGTCTCCTCCTGAAGCCCAGCCTTTGGAGCTGTGGGTGTTGGTGGCCGTGGCCTCAGTCAGTTTGGTGGTTGTCATTGCTGGTGTTGCCATGACTGCAAAAAGTATTATGAACAAGTTCTGTAACAAGTAAAAGAATAAATTAACATTTTGTAAACTGGGTTGTCTTATGCTGATTTTCTAATTCAGAACTTGAAGTATCTGACGCTGCTGTCACTAGTGTCAGATTGGAAATGTTGGTAATAACCCCGACTGACACAAGGGTGAAAACTTGAGGCATGCCAGTGAGAATGGGGAGACTGACCAGCACAATACTACCTGTCAGTCTTGGGGAGTTTGTGCCAATTCCACCACCCTGTAGGCTTGTTATAGGTGGGCTACTGGCTACATTTGAGCAGAAGCCCAGGCCTTGGGTGGCTGGAGATGGGAGGATTTGATGCAGATGGAAACACAAGGCTGCAAATCTGTTAGGACAATTGGGCACAATGATCAGCAAGCTTCTATTAGACACCTGTGTTCATTTTCAGTAATTGGGTGACTAGGTGGTCATTAGAGTCTGATATTGGCTAGTAGCTGATCAGCTAAGGATAGTTGGTTTGGCAGCCCAATTTCTAGGCTTGTTTTGGTCACTTACCAATAGTGGTGGAGGAGCAAGGCTTACCACTTACAGGGATGGCTAGACCCAGAGAAATGGGGGTGTTAGGCTTTTGTAACAGGGATAAAAGGGAACCTGTAACAAAGAAGCTCCCCTTGTGGGTACTCGCCTCGGGTGGGGGAAGTCTCTGGATCCTATTGCAGTGGCAAAACTCGAACAGCAGGGATGAAAATATTTACCTTCCCGGCTCCAGCGCAGTATCTGCTCTCCGCTCAGATGGTCTCCTGTGTCTGCATAGTAGAGCGGACCTGACAGATCTGTTTCTGCCTATCTCCGTGTTGAGCTGCAAAAGTGCCCCCGCTGGAGCCAGGGGAGGTAAATGTATCAAGGCTTGTCCAGCACTGATTGCTAGAGACATCAGGGGAGCCAGCGGTGGATTGCCTGCAGCTACAGGGGAGCCTGAGGCTTCCCACCTCACAAGGTGAGTACTCCCAGGGGAACTTATTTTGGGGGTTAGTAATCTCTGCCTGTTCAGTGGGCTCTTGTGTACAGCCCCAGCCTCTCCACCCCTCCCCAAGTAGTGATGCTGGAGTCTGCAGAGCCAGTCCTGCTCTATCAGAGGTGGACAGAGTGAATGTAATAAGCTGAGGCTGGGAGCACACTGTCAGTTTACAGTATACATTTTCTGCACACTGTGTGCCTGACACTATGCATGTTTTATCCAGAAGCTAATGTAATAGAGAAAATGCCTGCAGTGTTTTTAATGGGGAAAATATTCATTCACTTGACAGTTAAAAACGGGGCAAAGCACCAGGGGAATAAAAAGGGCACCCCATAGAGATGCATTATATAACGCTATTTAGCGTTATAAGTATTAAATAGCACGGCCAGTGTGCCTTACACTTAAATGCTAAATAGCGTTATAAGTGTTAAAAAATACAGCGTGGGTCGGGAGGAGAGGCAGCGGGACACTGGAGGAAATAGGCATCGGGGGAGGATGTGTGCAGAAGCATACGTTACCTTGTCCCGGCTGCCGATCGCTCCTTCACTTTCATTTGTTTACTGTAGTCCTGCAGCCGGCCAATCACCATGTGGCTTCAGTCTCCGCATGGTGATTGGCCAGCTGCAGGACTACAGCAAACGAATGGAAGGAGCGATCGCCAGCCCAGGACAAGGTAACGTATGCCCCTGCATACATCCGCTGCCTATGCCCTCTAGTGTCCCGCTGCCTATACTAGCCCTGCATGTGTATCATGGCGCACCGCTCTGCAATCAATGTAGCATAAAATGAAATTTACTGTTTTATTTTACATTAAAACAGTAAATAGCGTTTTATGATTTATCAGCTGAACGGTGTGCCATTTTCAGATGGACCCATTCAAGTGTGCACTAGCCAATTAACATTGGTCCTCAGTTTAACTGGGCAGAAAGCAGAGGCCCTATCCAGTTTCATAGGGGACCTATTGGGCTCTATTCTCAAAGAGCCAAAAGTACCGCAAAATTTTACCGGTAAATTCCCGCCAGCGGTAAACTCCGCATTTTTTTAGCATTCACTAACATTTTCCGCATGTTTGCCGCATGCGGGAAAAAAGATGCGGAAACAGCCATTATTCATGCGGGAATCATGCGGTAAAAAGGTCGCATGAAAAAGTGTTTAAAAAAAAAAAAGTTAAAGTCCACCAAGCACAGCCCTTAAGCCTCCACACTTCATTACAGTCAATGGGATGCGGAATATATCACCTACTTCTTGTAGGTGATAAAAATTCGGTAATTAACGAAGAAATGATGCGCCTGAACATCTTTGAGAATTGATCTTTTATTGCGGAAAATACCGACTTTTGCGGAAATTTTACCGCATGAATCCCGCACTTTTATCACACTTTTTCCGCATGCGGAAAAAACATGCGGAACATTTTGAGAATCCCAACTTGCCGGTATTTTGGGTGCAAACTTCCCGCATGTACTTTACCGCATGCGGAAACTCATTGAGAATAGAGCCCATTGTGTTCTAGTTCTGCCCCTGCTGAAGGCCTTTACAAAAACTCTAGGTCCTAAAATGAGCCTTCCTGCTCCTCACAGTCCAGCACTGGATCGCCAATTCACAGCTCCTGCTGCAGGAGGCTTCAGAAGCCAGAGTGCTCCCAAAGACAGGCAGGTCCATACTGCACAAGACGGTGTGCTCATGCATGCACAGTACAGAGCAGCCAGTCTTTGGGAGCACTCAGGCTCATGACGAGTTCCAAAGCCTTGGGCAGAGAGCAGTCCATCAGACTACCAGTGGATTCAGTGCTGGAACTGTGAGGCATAGACTTGCTTAGCTGCAGAGCCTTCCCTTAGGGAAGTCCTGTATAAGCCAACCCCCAACTTTTACCTTTAAAAAGGAAAAATGTATATCTGAGTATAAGCTGGGGGTTGGTAAAAGCCACAACACTCCCAGCCATGGTCAGCCACAACTATGTATTAGAAAAGCAGCATAAATTCAGATTGCAATAAGCCAGACTATAGGCCTAAAATGGAGATGGACATGCAAAGATAAAGCAAGGAGTGCAGAGCCACATAGGGCTTGATTCACAAAAGAGTGCTAACTGATAGCACAGCCGTGTGCATATAATGGGATTACTCTGGTTATACTCCAGTCACTACTCTGAGACACACACTTTTGGGCCCCAAAAAACTAGGCTTATGCTCGAGTATATACAGTATCTTTCTTCAGACTACCTACAACACAACCCAACTAATGCAGTGCTATGATAGGTACTCCCAATAACCATACCAGGAGAGCAGGCCAGAGCAGCTGGGAAAGTAAAAAGGCTTCATTAGACACTTTATACAGCCAGGGCCAGATTTCTGGAAAAGCCACAAAGGTCAAGGCCTAGGACGATAAAATTCAGCAGGACTTGGAGAGATAAGAGGTCACATGTCAAAGTAAATCACTTCTGCTTTGCTCTAGTCTGTCTGAATTCCAGAGATCCCTGCATCTCTCTCACTGCAGAGTGTGATGACAGCCAGCATCTGTTGTCATCTGAGGATCTTGTCCTTAGTATAATGAGTCAGGACATACAAGCTGCTGTGAGAAGAAAAATATATGGGCTCAAGTAGTAGAACTTTTGAGTTCCGATGAGTTTCTTTATGCAGCACACATTCACGGACAGGAATTATCAGCTCTCCTCTCCCCCTGACTGATGTGTATTACTTGGTCAGAGCTGTTAAAGACCTGAGACCTGTTAGATTAATGGTTTGTTTTTATTTCCTAAGGAATGACAGCAACATTCTCTTTGTGCTACAGTTTAACTCTTTCCTGAGGTTTTAGAAGCAGCAAAGCGTTGTACTGTTAGCCATCAGTGAAAGCAGGATGTTTTGAAACAGAATGACAACTGTATTACATTTTATTTATATTTACAAAATGATGTATACATCTCCTGCTGACTGTATATATAACTGTCCTAACATCTTGTATACAGGATCAAAGTCTGAAGATGGCTCATTAGCCAAAGGCTCACTGTTGTTCCTTTGGTTAGCCAATAAATATTATCATTCTATTACAAAACGTAAAAACTTCCTGCTGACTGATTAAGATCTGTCTTAACTTGCCCCAAGTGCTAAATTGTCACTGTAAAGTACACCTGAGCTTATGCTAGGTACACATGATGCAATTTTCTGACAGATTTACTGTCAGATCAACTATTTCCATTCCAACATGTCCGATCTGCTATCCGATAGATTTTCTGAATTATTTTTTTTCATAGAAATGGAAAATCGATTGAAAAATTGATCGGAAATCAGACATTGGAAATCGATCTGACAGTAAATCTGTCAGAATTGCATCGTATGTACCTAGCATTACACTACATCTATGCCAGCGTGTGTAGTGTTGGATCCTTCTACTTCTGTTTTGGATGGGTTTCTCTCCTTTGCGCTGCACCATCACCTGTTTGACTCTGACTGAAGCAAGTCTCACAAAGGACAAAGCAGTGCATGCTCTGTCCTCTTGGGCTTCTTGTTATTATGCACTCCTGTACTGATGTGCACAGCAGCCGAGGCTGGGAGTGTTATGGGTATGTCTGCTTGGCAAGTGCTGCTCATGAATGAGCATCATTTCTGAAGTATGCAAGCCCTGAACACTATCGGCTGCTGTGCATCCAGGCTGGAGTGCAAAATTTCATGGAGTGGACAGAGCATGCACTGCTTCCTTGAACAGGGGGGGCAAAGCAGCGAAACAGAAAGGAGCCCATGTAACCCAGTGAACACTAGTCAGAGTAGGACAGAATGGGGGAGGGGGTGGTTGGTGACAGCCGGCCTAGGGCGCTGGAAAGTACAAATCCGGCCCTGCTGGCGGGTGCTAATAGGCTGCCACTGCTTGTGGGAAGGATTGCAGGTCTAGCTAGGTGTTGAAAAAGGGTGACCCAGGTAAGGGGGGGGGGGGGGGGGAAACTGTGCAGACAGCCTTTTTTGAATGAGAACTCCAATTTGTGCACTGGGGATCGGGGGTGACACCTCATCTGGTGGGAAGTAATCCCAAGACTCAGGTCCAGTCCCCCCAGGAGTAATGAACCGCACCAGAATAAAGACAAGAATGTCACACGATCTGCAAGCTAGGGGGAAGACTACACCATAGGCTGCTGGAAAGGCCCTCTGGAAAATCCAGAGGTGACGGTGTGCACCAATGGTGTAGGGAACGACATTATTTTTATTTGGTCTGAGGGAAGTGTTGGAAGCCATGCTTGGTAGGTGGGTGAGCATTTGCCCCGAGGGTCAGACCTGGAGTGCTGTGGTGGGTCTTTGATAGAGATGGGCCGAACCTTCGATTTTAGGTTCGCGAACCTTCGTGGAAGATTCGGTTTGCCGAAAAGTTCGCGAACCGCAATAGACTTCAATGGGGATGCGAACTTTGAAAAATAGAAAAAATTATGCTGGCCACAAGTGATGGAAAAGATGTTTCAAGGGGTCTAACACCTGGAGGGGGGCATGACGAAGTGGGATACATGCCCAAAGTCCCGGGGAAAAATCTGGATGTGACGCAAAGCAGCGTTTTAAGGGCAGAAATCACATTGAATGCTAAATTGCAGGCCTAAAGTGCTTTAAAACATCTTGCATGTGTATACATCAATCAGGGAGTGTAATTAGAGTACTGCATCACACTGACACACCACTCACTGTGTAACGCACCGCAAACAGCTGTTTGCGTAGTGACGGCCGTGCTGGACTGGTGCGCACCATGGCGAGAGTGTAAGCCGTGGCGGTTTTCAAGCCCATATGGTCGCCGGGCTGTGGTAGCTCAATGATAGAACAACAGTGACTGTCCAGCTGGTCAAATTTGGTCTGACCACAATGAAGCAACGACCTTATTATCTTGTGTCCCAACCCCACCCGAGACACTCAAATACCTGGCGGTCATTGCTTCATTGTGATACGCAAGCCCCTTCACCGCGGCAAGGTAATGATCACGAAGGGGGATGGGCACATGTACATGCCTTTTGTTTTTTTTGTTGCAGCCACCCGCAGTGCAGCCAGAAAAATTAGGCAGGCATGTACACGCACCAGAAAAATTAGTAAGCTGCTAGCAGCGGCCTTAAAAATTCAGGAATCCGCCTAGAGTCCTGGACCCTGTTGGTGGTGGCGGAGAAGGCAAGTGGCCTGCAGGCAGAGATGCTGTGTGTGGGGACTGACTTAGCCTTCGGTTGTGCAGTAGCCCTCCGTGATCCATTCCTTTTTGATAAAGGTCAGGTACTGAACACTGTCGTGACTTAGGCGACTTCTCTTCTCAGTGACAATGCCTCCAGCTGCACTGAAGGTCCTTTCTGACAGGACGCTTGCGGCAGGGCAAGAGAGAAGTTGTATGGCAAATTGGGACCGCTCTGGCCACAGGTCAAGCCTGCGCAACCCGTAGTCCAAGGGTTTATCGTCGCTTTTCGCAGTGTCTACATCCACACTCAAGGCCAGGTAGTTGGCTACCTGCTGGTCCAGGCGTTGGTGGAGGGTGGATCCGGAAGGACTATAGCGAGGAGTTGGACTAAAGAATGTCCGCATGTCTGACATCACTCTGAGATCGCTGGAGCGTCCTGTCCTTGCCTGCGTGGATTTGAGAGGAGGAGGGTTACTGCCAGTGGTACCTTGATTGCGTTGTGCAGCCACATCACCCTTAAATGCATTGTAAAGCATCATCGACAGCTTGTTCTGCAAGTGCTGCATCCTTTCCGCCTTCTGTTGAGTTGGTAACAGGTCCGCCACTTTGTGCCTGTACCGAGGGTCTAGTACCGTTGCCACCCAGTACAGGTCATTCGCCTTGAGTTTTTTGATACGGGGGTCCCTCAACAGGCTGGACAACATGAAAGAGGTCATACGACAAAGCTGGATGCAGACGTACTCTCCATCTCCTCTTGCTCTTCCTCAGTGACGGGACGCGTCTCCTCTTCCTCCCCCCAGCCACGAACAATACCACGGGAATGTGGAGCAGCAGAAGCCCCCTGTGACGGCTGCCGCGGTTGTTCTTCTTCCGCCGCCTCTTCCTCCCACAGAAACACCTTCCTCATCACCATCAGAGTCTGACTCCTCTGCTTCCCCACACGACTACTTTTCTTCCTCCTCCCCCCTCTGTGCTGCCGCAGGTGTTGTGGAAACATCGGGTTCAGATGTAAATCGCTCCCACGACTCCTGCTGCCGTAACTGTTCTCGTTCACGCTCCTCCACAGCTGTATCCACCACTCTACGCACGGCAAGCTCCAGGAAGTAGGCGTAGGGCATCAAGTCGCTGATGGTGCCCTCAACGCGACTTACCAGTTTGGTCACCTCTTTAAAGGGCTCCATGACCCTGCATGCATTTCGCATCAGTGTCCAGTTGTTGGGCCACAACATCCCCATCCTCCCAGATTGTGTCCTTGTACTGTAATGATACAGGTACTGGGTGACGGCTTTCTCCTGGTCTAGCAGGTGAGAGAACATCAGCAGGGTGGAATTCCAGCGAGTCGGGCTATCGCAAATCAGGCATCTCACCGGCAAGTTGTTTCTACGCTGAATGTCCGCAAAGCGTGCCATGGCCTTGTAGGAGCGCCTGAAATGCCCACACAACTTCCTGGCCTGCTTCAAGACGTCCCCTAAGCCTGGGTACTTGGACACAAATCTTTGCATGACCAGATTCAGCACATGTGCCATGCAGGGTACGTGTTAGCTTTCCCAAATTCAACGCGGAAATGAGATTGCTGCCGTTGTCACACACCACGTTGCCGATCTCAAGCTTGTGCGGGGTCAGCCATTGCTCCACCTGTTTATTAAGAGCAGCCAGGAGAGCTGCTCCAGTGCGACTCTCCGCTTTTAGGCAAGACTTGTCTAAGACTGCGTGACACTGTCGTACCTGGCATGCAGCATAGGCCCTGGGGTGCGGGGGCTGTGTAGCTGGAGAGGAGATCACGGCACCAGCCAAGGAGGAGGAAGAGGATGACGACAGTGAAGAGGTGGTAGCAGGTGGAGAGGAGGTGGCTGGAGGCCTGCCTGCAAGCCGTGGAGGTGTGACAAGTCGGTCCGCTGCGCAGCCACGTACTCCCTGCTTGCTGCCATCGGTCACCAGGTTGACCCAATGGGCTGTGTACGTAATGTAGCGGCCCTGCCCGTGCTTGGCAGACCAGGCATCCGTGGTCAGGTGGACCCTTGACCCAACGCTCTTCGCAATAGATGACACCACTTGCCTCTCAACTGCATGGTGCAGTTTGGGTATGGCCTTTCGTGAAAAATAAGTGCGGCCTGGTATCTTCCACTGCGGTGTCCCAATGGCCACAAATTTACGGAAAGCCTCTGACTCCACCAGCTTGTATGGTAATAGCTGAAGAGCTAATAGTTCCGCCACGCCAGCTGTCAGACGCCGGGCAAGAGGGTGACTGGCAGACATTTGCTTCTTATGCTCAAATACTTCCTTTACGGACAGCTGGGTACTGCTGTGGGCAGAGGAGAAGGAACCGCTCAAGGGAAGAGGCGGTGTGGAGGAGGGTGGCTGTGAAGGTGCAAGGGAGAAAGACGATGCACCTGAAGGAGTAAGAGGAGAAGGAGGGTGGCTTGTCTTTTGGGTGCTTCTTTTCCTCCTTCTTGCCATAGCTGTTTGTGCCTTCTCTCCAGGTGCCTTCGTAAGGCACTTGTCCCTACGTGAGAGTTGGCCTTTCCACGGCTCAATTTTTGCTGGCAGAGAGAACATATGGCTTTGCTCCGATCTGAGAGACACATGTTAAAAAATTTCCAAACCGCTGAGCCCCCCTGGGGGGATGGCGCTATGGTGGCATCAGCAGCTGACATTGAACGGCATGTTGGCTGGCTGTCCATAGCTGGCGATACATGGCGCCGGACACTGCCCCCAGCTGTCTCTGAGGACGAGCTCCCTCTGCTTCTATCATGGAGTCGTCTCCACCTACTCCTCTCTGACTCCCCCTCTGAACTGTCCCCCTGGTCATCTTCTCTACTGGGAACATACGTGGCATCCGTATAATCGTCGTCATAATCCTCCTGCCCAGCTTCGCTTTCCTCAGACACCTCAACTGCACCAACTTCAGGTGGTTCATCATCCCCCTCCTCACACGTTACGTCCATACTATCGCCACCTAACTCAGACGTATGAGGTGGTGTACCTGCGCCTTCTTCTTGTTGTTGCAGTAGTGGCTGGGAATCAGTGATTTCACCACCACCACCAAATAACTCCTGCGAAGTGTCAAATGCAGTAGATGTGGTGCTTGTTGTAGCGCTGGTGACTTCGGGAGATGAGGTGTTCTGTGTTAAATACTCAACCACGTTCTCACAATTTTGGAAAGTGATGACACGTGCCTTCTGAGCACTGTATTTTGGGACAGGTCTGCACGAAATCACAGCAACACCACCTCGCACAGACCTGCCGGTGCCTGGTGGCCTTTCTCTGGGTCTGCCTCTACCTCTTCCTCTACCTGGTTTGTCCATTTTGTCCATCTCGGGGGGATGCTAGGTATATGCAGTGAGCTGGGTTCACTCAACACAACAGGTAGTTAGATGCAGTGAGGTGGGTTCACTCAACACAACAGGTAGTTAGATGCAGTGAGCTGGGTTCACTGAACAGTAAAGGTACTTAGATGCAGTAGGGTGGGTTCACTCAACACAACAGGTAGTTAGATGCAGTGAGGTGGGTTCACTGAACAGTAAAGGTACTTAGATGCAGTGAGGTGGGTTCACTGAACAGTAAAGGTACTTAGATGCAGTGAGGTGGGTTCACTGAACAGTAAAGGTACTTAGATGCAGTGAGCTGGGTTCACTGAACAGTAAAGGTACTTAGATGCAGTGAGGTGGGTTCACTCAACACAACAGGTAGTTATATGTAGTGAGGTGGGTTCACTCAACACAACAGGTAGTTAGATGCAGTGAGCTGGGCTCACTGAACAGTAAAGGTACTTAGATGCAGTGAGGTGGGTTCACTCAACACAACAGGTAGTTAGATGCAGTGAGCTGGGTTCACTGAACAGTAAAGGTACTTAGATGCAGTGAGGTGGGTTCACTCAACACAACAGGTGGTTAGATGCAATGAGCTTGGTTCACTGGACAGTAAAGGTACTTAGATGCAGTGAGGTGTGTTCACTGAACAGTAAAGGTACTTAGATGCAGTGAGGTGGGTTCACTGAACAGTAAAAGTACTTAGATGCTGTGAGGTGGGTTCACTCAACACAACAGGTAGTTAGATGCAGTGAGCTGGGTTCACTGAACAGTAAAGGTACTTCGATGCAGTGAGGTGGGTTCACTCAACACAACAGGTAGTTAGATGCAGTGAGCTGGGTTCACTGAACAGTAAAGGTACTTAGATGCAGTGAGGTGGGTTCACTCAACACAACAGGTAGTTAGATGCAGTGAGCTGGGTTCACTGAACAGTAAAGGTACATAGATGCATTGAGGTGGGTTCACTCAACACAACAGGTAGTTAGATGCAGTGAGGTGGGTCCACTGGACAGTAAAGGTACTTAGATGCAGTGAGGTGGGTTCATTGAAAAGTAAAGGTACTTAGATGCAGTAAGGTGGGTTCACTGAACAGTAAAGGTACTTAGATGCAGTGAGGTGGGTTCACTCAACACAACAGGTAGTTAGATGCAGTGAGCTGGGTTCACTGAACAGTAAAGGTACTTAGATGCAGTGAGGTGGGTTCACTCAACACAACAGGTGGTTAGATGCAATGAGCTGGGTTCACTGGACAGTAAAGGTACTTAGATGCAGTGAGGTGTGTTCACTGAACAGTAAAGGTACTTAGATGCAGTGAGGTGGGTTCACTGAACAGTAAAGGTACTTAGATGCAGTGAGGTGGGTTCACTCAACACAACAGGTAGTTAGATGCAGTGAGGTGTGTTCACTGGACAGTAAAGGTACTTAGATGCAGTGAGCTGGGTTCACTGAACAGTAAAGGTACTTAGATGCAGTGAGGTGGGTTCCCTCAACACAACAGGTAGTTAGATGCAGTGAGGTGGGTTCACTGGACAGTAAAGGTACTTAGATGCAGTGAGCTGGGTTCACTGAACAGTAAAGGTACTTAGATGCAGTGAGGTGGGTTCACTCAACACAACAGGTAGTTAGATGCAGTGAGCTGGGTTCACTGAACAGTAAAGGTACATAGATGCATTGAGGTGGGTTCACTCAACACAACAGGTAACTACCTGGACACAACCTGAAGTTGCATCTAAGTACCTTTACTGTCCAGTGAACACAACCTGAAGTTGGTCAATGCAGTGAGGTGGGTTCACTGGACAGTAAAGGTACTTAGATGCAGTGAGGTGGGTTCACTGAACAGTAAAGGTACTTAGATGCAGTGAGGTGGGTTCACTGAACAGTAAAGGTACTTAGATGCAGTGAGGTGGGTTCAGTGAGGTGGGTTCACTCAACATAACAGGTAGTTAGATGCAGTGAGGTGGGTTCACTGAACAGTAAAGGTACTTAGATGCAGTGAGGTGGGTTCACTCAACACAACAGGTAGGTGGTGGTGAAATCACTGATTCCCAGCCACTACTGCAACAACAAGAAGAAGGCGCAGGTACACCACCTCATACATCTTAGTTAGGTGGTGATAGTAAGGACGTAACGTGTGAGGAGGGGGATGTTCACTGAACAGTAAAGGTACTTAGATGCAGTGAGGTGGGTTTACTCAACACAACAGGTAGTTAGATGCAGTGAGCTGGGTTCACTGAACAGTAAAGGTACTTAGATGCAGTGAGGTGGGTTCACTCAACACAACAGGTAGTTAGATGCAGTGAGCTGGGTTCACTCAACACAAAGCTGGGTATATGCAGTGATGAGATGGGTTAAGTAAACACAACAGGTACTGGGGTATATGCAGTACTGGGCAGTACAATGTGCAGCTCCCTGTCACACACACAGGTAGTCACTGAATGTGCTGGGCTGCTGGCAGTGGCACACACACTATGAATTAGCAAGGCTGTGCATGCAACAAAAGTGTCAGTTTGACACACAGAAAAAAAAGTACAGGATGAGCTCTGAAAAGAGCTGTTGAGGGGTGCTATAAAAACAATAATAATCAGTAGGAGCAAGCTAAGCAGCCAAGAACCTAACTAATCTGTCCCTAGAAGAACAAGTCTGCAGCAGCTATCCCTAGTCTGTCTCTAGCAGGCACACGAGTGAGGCTAATGGCCGCCGCAGCCTGCCTTATATAAGGGGGGGTGGGGCTCCAGGGCTTAGTGTAGCCTGAATGGCTACAATGTGCCTGCTGACTGTGATGTAGAGGGTCAAAGTTGACCCTCATAGTGCATTATGGGGTGAATCGAACTTCCGCAAAAGTTCGCCTGGAACTGTTCACCGGCAAACTGTTCGGCCCATCTCTAGTCTTTAACTATCCCGGCTTTCTTACCTTCAGGGAAGTATCCACTGAGCCAATTGGATGCAGCCAACATCATCAGATGTTGGCTAATGGCACAATGGAATAAATGATGGATTACGGTAATAAGGAATTTGGTAGGCTAGTGGCTGGTACAGTGTTTTAAAATCAAGGAAAGGAGAGGCATTTGTCAAGGGACTTGCAGTGCACATGCTTTTATACTACTGTTAACTAATTTAAATAAAGCTGTGGCTTTTTTGTAACCCAACTGGTGTGAGTTTTTGTTGGTGTTTTTGTACAAATGGATGGCAGCCCCTCCCAATTGGGTCTTGCCCCGGTCAAGAGTCTAGAAAAAGATGCTATCCAGCTTCCCTAATAGTTTGCACACTATTCTTGCTATTGGACTGAGCAACTGCTTTTTAGTAACTTTTGTAAATAAACACTTGAGAATCTCTCCCCCCACCCCCATGACCAGGTGGACTAGTCCAAAACTTGTCAGATCTTTGATACTTAATGAGCAGTATAGGATAAAAGTCATTCATAGTGCATTTTATTCTGGGAGACATCTACATTTTGTATTTAAAGGACAACTGAAGTGAGAAGTATATGGAGGCTGCCATATTGATTTCCTGTTAAACAGTACCAGTTGCAGCACTTCTGATCTATTCAGCTGCAGTAGTGTCTGCATCACACCAGAAACAAGCCTGCAGCTAATCTTGTCAGATCTGACAATGTCCGAAACACCTGATCTGCTGCATGCTTGTTCAGGGCCTATGCCTGAAAGTATTTGAGGCAGAGGATCAACAGGGCAGCCAGGAAACTAGTATTGCTTAAAAGAAATAAATATGGCAGCCTCCATATAACATTAGCTTTAGTTGTCCTTTAAAGGACACCTGAGATGGTAAATAGTGCTGTATT
Source organism: Hyperolius riggenbachi (assembly GCF_040937935.1). Lineage (NCBI taxonomy): Eukaryota > Metazoa > Chordata > Amphibia > Anura > Hyperoliidae > Hyperolius > Hyperolius riggenbachi. The sequence goes on from NC_090648.1 coordinate 33,619,908, forward strand.
TATTCTTACCTGGGGCTTTGGGGCGCATGCAGTTGCGCATTACACATCTTCAAGGCTACGCAGCTAACAGAGCCACCAGCAGGAGAATGGGGGGAGCCCAGAGGACGCTGAGGGACCTCACAGACTATGAGGGCCGGAGGAAGCCCCAGGTAAGTCCAGTATTGCTGTTTTTAGTTGTGTTCATGGTCCCTTTAAAGGGAACCTAAACTGAGAAGGATGTGGATTTTTCCTTTTAAAATAATACCAGTTGCCTGACTCTCCTGCTGATCCTGTGTCTCTTAACCTCCTTGGCGGTATAATTCCCGCGGCTGTGCGGTCGCGGGAGGGGTTTTTTTTTCCTTTTTATTTTTCTTTTTTTTTAGCATGTAGCTAGCCTAGCGCTAGCTACATGCTCCCACCCTACCTGCGGCGTCCCCCGTAGCTTCCGATCACCGCCAGCACCGCTTGCCCATAAGGAGATCCCGTTCTGAATGGGATTTTCTTGAGGGCTTCCCCCGTCGCCATGGCGACGAACGGAGTGACGTCATCAATGTTGTGACGTCACAGGGAGTCCCGATCCACCCCATAGCGCAGCCTGGCGGCGATTGGCCAGGCTGCGCATGGGGTATGCAGGGGGGGGCGCTTGTATCGCGGCAGGTAGCGGCGCATCGGCGGCGATCAGACCAAACACGCAGCTAGCAAAGTGCTAGCTGCGTGTTTGAAAAAAAAATTATGCAAATCGGCCCAGCAGGTCCTAAAGAATCCTCCGCGGCGGGTTACCCCGTGTCCAGCACGGGGTTACCGCTAAGGAGGTTAAGGCTCATACACACATCAGACTACAGTCTTTGGAAAATGAAAGATCACAGACCAATCTTACCCCCTTCCATGTAGTATGAGAGACACACTCTACACAGTCTATTCTATGGAGCTGAACTCCCCATCAGACAGAAATCTTTGCAAGATGCTGCACACACAGATGCTGTACAGACACAAAAGATCAGAACCTGCAAAAGATCTGTTCCTGCCAAAGATCCGTTCCTGCAAAATGCATTCACAGTCTGAGATCTGCAGATCCTCATACACACCTTGTTTAACTGACATTCATCTGTAGATCAGACAATCATCTGCAGATCTGAAAATCCATCCTGGTGGATCTGATCTGCAAATGAATGTCAGTTAAACAAGGTGTGTATGATGATCTGCAGATCTCATAGACTATGAATGCATTTTGCAGGAACAGATCTTTTGCAGATACTGATCTCTTGAATGTCTACAGCATCTGTGTGTGCAGCATCTTGCAAAGATTTCTGTATGATGGGGAGTTCAGTGGCGGACACAGCCAGCAGTGGGCCCCTGAGCAAAATTGCAATTGCAGGCCCCTACGGCAAAAAATGGGTGTGGCTATTACAAAAAATGGGTGTGGATAATGGACGTGGCAATGGCCGGATGAGGGCGGAGCTAACTGTAATTTAAAGCGAACCCGGGGTGAGGGTTTATTTCCTTTTACGCAATACTAGTTGCCTGGCGGTCCTGCTGATCTACTTGGCTGCAGTAATAAACTAAATTACACCAGCAACAAGCATGCAGCTAATCTTCTCAGTTCTGACAATATTGTCAGAAACCCCTGACCTGCTGCATGCTTGTTCAGGGTCTGTGGTTGAAAGAATAAGAGGCAGAGGACCAGCACGGCAGCCAGGCAACTGGTATTGCTTAAAAGGAGAGAAATATGGCAGCCTCAATATTATTCTCACCTCAGGTTCCCTTGAAAAGTGCAACACAAAGACAGTGGGCCCAAGTTTTGGTGACCCTTTCCCCAGAAAATTCACATAATTGTGCAGGTTTTCTCAAGAAAATACACATCATGTGAGCAGATATGCCCAGAAAATACGTGCAATCATTTCGGCAGATATGCCCAGAAAATACGTGCAATCATGTCGGCAGATATGCCAAGAAAATACATTCAATCATGTCGGCAGATATGCCCAGAAAATACATTCAATCATGTCGGCAGATATGCTCAGAAAATACGTGCAATCATGTCGGCAGATATGCCCAGAAAATACGTGCAATCATGTCGGCAGATATGCCCAGAAAATACGTGCAATCATGTCGGCAGATATGTCCAGAAAATACGTGCAATCATGTCGGCAGATATGCCCAGAAAATACATGCAATCATGTCGGCAGATATGCCCAGAAAATACATTCAATCATGTCGGCAGATATACCCAGAAAATACGTGCAATCATGTCGGCAGATATGCCAAGAAAATACATTCAATCATGTCGGCAGATATGCTCAGAAAATACATTCAATCATGTCGGCAGATATGCCCAGAAAATACATTCAATCATGTCGGCAGATATGCTCAGAAAATACATTCAATCATGTCGGCAGATATGCTCAGAAAATACGTGCAATCATGTCGGCAGATATGCCCAGAAAATAAGTGCAATCATGTCGGCAGATATGCCCAGAAAATATGTGCAATCATGTCGGCAGATATGCCCAGAAAATACGTGCAATCATGTCGGCAGATTTGCCCAGAAAATACGTGCAATCGTAGCATATTTGCCCAGAAAATACATGCAATCATGTGGCAGCCAAGAACATACACCTGCTAATATAAATAAAAAAAAAACATTTACTCACCTGCAGCAGCAGACCTCCTGTCCCAGCCTCCATCCGGCGCGCAGCTCCCATGGGTGGTTGGGTGGATAGGTAGCCTGGTGGGTGGGTGGGTGGGTAGGTAGGTAGGTAGTGTCACAGGAGCCCTGGTGGCTGACCGCACTTAGCCTTCTAAACGGGGCCAGCGCACAGATCGTGCGAACTCTGGTCGCAGTCAATGCGCAGGAACCGTTAAGAATTAGCCGCAGAGAAACCAGAAGGGAGCCTGTGAGACACGGGTAATTACAACGTACACACGATTCCACGGTATCTGCCACCACCACTGGTATGGGCCAGTGGACCCGATTTACTGACTGACTAATCCTGCGAATAAAACGGTTAAACACACGATATTCTGTCTAGCCAACAACAAACAAACAGTAGCCTATCTTCAGAGACCCGGGATCAGTTCTGTGTGTGTGCTGATAAGTAGGGTAGCGGACAGTGAATGACTTGGAGAAAGTCGTTTATTCACGCAATATAAATAATTAATATATACAGACAATTATTAAAATCAACAATTATTAAGACAGTAATAGCCAGTATGAAATAAAAAGGGAGAAAATACTTATGGTTTGTGGAAATATGTCCTTTTGTGGGAAAATCATAAAGTTCAAGCAAAACGGTTTCAAGTTCTTAAAGCTCTTGGTTTCAATCAAAGTTCAGCAGAATTCTTTGTTCCAGGTTACAGCAGATGCCAATCAAGATGGCCGCTAGCACATGTGTCCTTTGTTTCAGATGGGTCAGCAAAATGGCCACCAGCCCTATGTCCTCTGGCTGGCCGCAGGATGTTCTCAGATGGATGGAATGGGAGGACTCGCAGCCCGCCTGCTGGCCAGGTGCTTTTGATGAAGCTGGTTTGGGGGTGTGGCAATGCCTGCCCCTCTGAGTCACCAACCAATGCCAGTCCATTCCCTCTGAGAGATTTTAGGGCTAAACTTATGAAATGCTGTAACTCCTGAACCATACACGTTATATTTAGGGGGGTAACAGCTTCATACTTGGTGGAAAATACAGATTAATATGATATCCGACATGGCTAGTGCAGCAGATCAGGGTCTTGGGTAGATTCATACCTGGGTTGTAGGGGCCCCGGGCCCCTCTCGACTGGTATCAAGAGATCCAGCATGACCCTACGGATCCAATGATACCGCTCTCATAACCACCCTATTTATTGTATTCTGTAAATGGGCAAAAGATTATATAGTACATTCATTTCTTCCTGCTAAGGCTGGAGCCAGGCTGACTGGAGTCCAGCTGTGTCGGCTTCTTGGGATCTTCCTCTATGAAAGGCCCTGTTGGCTCCTTCAATTAACATCTGAATGTGAGATCAGCTTAGACAAACTTTGAGTTTACACCTCTGGCTTAATCAGCAGTCACAGGGCCAGTCTTCCTGCCAGCTGCTAACAGGGGAATTGTGCCTTCTACAGGGAATATGTCCAAGCTAATTAGCGCCTCCCCCCAGGCTTTTACTCAGCTAAGACAGATCCCCCAGCTGTTCCTAGGTAGAGGGATACTACACATCAAATCTTGGTTCTATTGATCTGAAGCGCAATCGATGCAGAGAATCGAGTGCGATCGCTTTTTCTTCACGGGCGGTTCCAGGACGCGTCTGCGGCCCCGCAACAGTCCGTGACAGCCCCCCCTCTTGTCTGCGGCTTAGACACATATCCGCAAGATGTGTGGCGGCGCCGCTAACCTGGCTGATGGGTCTCTAGCTGCCGGCACGGCAGGAAAACCTATTGGAGCCTGTGGCTCGGTTCCCCTGGACCGGTCGCGGTCTGCTACCCTCAGGGTTGACCCGACATGGACCGTTCTGGACAGGGCGTTTGCGCCACTGCAGTCGGACGTGGTGTCTTCCGGGACTGCTGACAACGGGCAGTGGGTTGGTTAGGTCAACAGCCAGCCCACGCAGGGTTCCCCTGCTAAGTGGCTGTGGACCTAAGGGAACCCCGTTGGAATCCCTGGACCTTCCCAGCTCCTGACAGACGGCACATGCTCTGCAGTAGTTTGCTACATCCCTGTTCATCCGGGGCCAATAAAACTGTTTCCGAATACCGGCAAGTGTCTTGCGGACCCCTGAGTGCCCTGTCAGAGGATTACCATGTGCGGATTTCAGCACATGTCCCCTGAACGCACTCGGGACCACAAGCCATTTGGTATTCGCGTGGGATCTACCTGTAGGGGGCTGTACAGACTCACTGTACAGTCTCCCACCTTCCCAGTACACCTTGAAAGCGGCCCCGTTTGCGAGGGGCTCAGCGGCTTGCTGCCTGAGCACCTCCAGGCTTGGGTCACTTTGTAGTGCGGCTGAGAATACGGCGCTGTCAGTTTCAGCCAACTGGCTCATGTCACACGAGGCCAGCGGCTGAAAGGTCTCATCCCTGCGGTCAGAGGAGGGGGAGGAGGCCGGAACCCCCTCCACCTGTTCTGAGCTCGGGTTCTGAGCAGTGCAGCTGCGCGGTACTGCTAGCACAGGTACACTGTCAGAATGGCACAGACGGGCATTACTCAAATCATCATTGCATGCAGTAATGACATTGACAGGTATAGACATTTTTTCATTACAGACAGGTTGTACAGTAAACTCAGGTACAGTTACAGCATCATCACAACAGACAGTCTGTACATCAAACTCAGGTGCCTTTGAAGCAGGCACTGTTGAACCGGGTACCCTTGAACTGGGCACATTCAACCCACCTCCCCCTGGTGCTCCCCCAAGTGTATAAAGTACCTGGTGGTGGGTGGAGAGTCCGTCTCCTTCCGTGAGCGACAAGGCGGTCGTGGCAGGTTCATAGTAGGACACAAGCTTGCCCAAATCAGTCCCCAGCAACACAGAGACTGGGAGATCCTTCATAACCCCAACAACCCTTTCTTGGATTCCAACCCCCCAATCCATCTTCACCCTCACGTGGGCTATGTGAAAAAGGGTGCCCTCTACTCCAGTAAGGGCAAGGGATCGGCTGGAGCTGATGCTCTCCTTTGGCACAAGGTGTGAGTGAACTAACGTGATGTCAGCTCCGGTGTCTCGGTATCCGGTGACAACTTTGCCGTTCACTCTAACAAGTTGCTGCTGGTCGGTTCGGTCGCGGATTTCCTTTCCGCGGGCAAACAGGACAAAATCTGATGATCCAGGCTGTGGTTCGCTGGCGGGTTGCCTCTGCTGTGGGTGAGGTACAGGTGATGCAGATGATCCAGGTACTGGTGGTGTCTGTCTCCGCTCCGGACAGTCGAATTTCATGTGTCCGGGCTGGCGGCAGTAGTGACAGGTGACCTCTCCAGGCGCTGCAGCCCTGGGTGCAGAAGCTGTGCTGGGTGGCCTCTGTGGCTGACGGCTCACAGGGGCAGGAGAGTCTGCCGAGGTATTGGGCTGACCTCCTCTCCAGCTGGATGGGACAGTTCTGCGGGTATCAGCCACCCGGGTAGTTGCAAAAGTCTCAGCAAGGTCTGCAGCGACAGTGGCTGAAGCCGGCCTGCGTTCTAGCACAAACTGTCGTACATCAGCAGGGCAAATGTTCAGAAATTGTTCCAGGACTATCAAGTCCTCCAGGACATCATAAGACCCTTTGGTGAGGCCTAGAGTCCACTGGCGGAGTGTGGTGAGCAAGCTGCTGACCACATCCCGGTACGAATCAGAAGACTTTTTCTGCCAGGCCCTGAACTTTTTCCGATAGGCTTCTGGCGTCAGCTGGTACTTAGTAATGATAGCGTCTTTTATAGCAGCATAATCATTATCCTTCTCCGCAGGCAATTCTGCGAAGGCATCAAGCGCTTTGTAGCGCAGCAAAGGTGTCAGATGTCTGGCCCACTGGTCTTGGGACAGACGATACTGACGGCATGCTTTTTCAAAAGACCGCAAAAACAAGTCAATGTCTGTGTCTTTTTCAATATTAGCAAATTTAAATTTTGCACTTACGGGTGGTGCAGCTCCTTCAGCAGGGAGGCTGGGCGGTGAACTCCGGCTGGCCTGTGGCACTTTTGCCATGTTTAGCTCATGCTGTCGTTGACGCTCCCGTTCTCGCTCAGCGGCATCCCTCTCCGCGTGGCGTTCTGCAGCAGCAGCAGCAGCCTTGCGTTCTGCAGATTGGCGTTACCGCTCCTCACGGGCTTCCATGTACTGCATGTACTTTTCTAGGTCAGTCTCCATCAGCTTTCGTAATGCCTGCTGCATTACCGGGTCAGTACAAACGGACAGTCCAGTACTGGCCGGTTCCAGGCGAGTACCTTCAGAAACTCTGGGATTGGGGTCCACACTGACATTCTCCTGCGTAACTGTTGATGCAGGGCCCTCAGGATGCACAACCTCTGTACGGTCAGGAGTCTCAGTCTCTGGTTCCCCTCGATTGTCAGATGGGCTGGTATCCACTTCAGCGGACACTCCCGGCTCCCGCAGTTGCTGGGTATCCCATTGAAACAATTCCGTTACCAGGTCCCCTTGTTTCTTGTGGCCGACATCAATGCCTCTCTCTTGGCAGAGATTTTGCAGGTCCGCCAGGCACATTTTCTTGTAGTTCCCGGACATTTCCACGCCAAATAAAATAAAACTTTTGGGGAGGGGTACTGGCTACACAGTCTCTCTGTATATATAAAAAATATATTGCCTTCCAGCTACACCAACGAATTAGTTTGTTTCTTGATAGCGCTAGCGCTATCTTAGATACTTAAGCACAACACAGATCCCAACCGCTGCCTAACACTGTCACAGGAGCCCTGGTGGCTGACCGCACTTTGCCTTCTAAACGGTGCCAGCGCACAGATCGTGCGAACTCTGGTCGCAGTCAATGCGCAGGAACCGTTAAGAATTAGCCGCAGACAAACCAGAAGGGAGCCTGTGAGATACGGGTAATTACAACGTACACACGATTCCACAGTATCTGCCACCACCACTGGTATGGGCCAGTGGACCCGATTTACTGACTGACTAATCCTGCGAATAAAACGGTTAAACACACGATATTCTGTCTAGCCAACAACAAACAAACAGTAGCGTATCTTCAGAGACCCGGGATCAGTTCTGTGTGTGTGCTGATAAGCAGGGTAGCGGACAGTGAATGACTTGGAGAAAGTCGTTTATTCACGCAATATAAATAATTAATATATACAGACAATTATTAAAATCAACAATTATTAAGACAGTAATAGCCAGTATGAAATAAAAAGGGAGAAAATACTTATGGTTTGTGGAAATATGTCCTTTTGTGGGAAAATCATAAAGTTCTAGCAAAACGGTTTCAAGTTCTTAAAGCTCTTGGTTTCAATCAAAGTTCAGCAGAATTCTTTGTTCCAGGTTACAGCAGATGCCAATCAAGATGGCCGCTAGCACATGTGTCCTTTGTTTCAGATGGGTCAGCAAAATGGCCACCAGCCCTATGTCCTCTGGCTGGCCGCAGGATGTTCTCAGATGGATGGAATGGGAGGACTCGCAGCCCGCCTGCTGGCCAGGTGCTTTTGATGAAGCTGGTTTGGGGGTGTGGCAATGCCTGCCCCTCTGAGTCACCAACCAATGCCAGTCCATTCCCTCTGAGAGATTTTAGGGCTAAACTTATGAAATGCTGTAACTCCTGAACCATACACGTTATATTTAGGGGGGTAACAGCTTCATACTTGGTGGAAAATACAGATTAATATGATATCCGACATGGCTAGTGCAGCAGATCAGGGTCCTGGGTAGATTCATACCTGGGTTGTAGGGGCCCCGGGCCCATCTCGACTGGTATCAAGAGATCCAGCATGACCCTACGGATCCAATGATACCGCTCTCATAACCACCCTATTTATTGTATTCTGTAAATGGGCAAAAGATTATATAGTACATTCATTTCTTCCTGCTAAGGCTGGAGCCAGGCTGACTGGAGTCCAGCTGTGTCGGCTTCTTGGGATCTTCCTCTATGAAAGGCCCTGTTGGCTCCTTCAATTAACATCTGAATGTGAGATCAGCTTAGACAAACTTTGAGTTTACACCTCTGGCTTAATCAGCAGTCACAGGGCCAGTCTTCCTGCCAGCTGCTAACAGGGGAATTGTGCCTTCTACAGGGAATATGTCCAAGCTAATTAACACCTCCCCCCAGGCTTTTACTCAGCTAAGACAGATCCCCCAGCTGTTCCTAGGTAGAGGGATACTACACATCAAATCTTGGTTCTATTGATCTGAAGCGCAATCGATGCAGAGAATCGAGTGCGATCGCTTTTTCTTCACGGGCGGTTCCAGGACGCGTCTGCGGCCCCGCAACCATCCGTGACAGGTAGCCTGGTGGGTGGGTAGGTAGGTAGGTAGGCAGCCTGGTGGGTGGGTAGGTAGGTAGCCCTTAGCCGAGTGGGTAGGTAGCCTGGTGGGTGGGTGGGTAGGTAGCCGGGTGGTTGGCTGGGTGGCTGGGTACCTGGGTGGGTGGGTGGGTAGGTAGCTGGGTGGGTAGGTAGCCTAGTGGGTGGGTAGGTAGCCTGGTGGGTGGGTAGGTAGGTAGGTAGCGGGGTGGGTGGGTAGGTAGGTAGGTAGCCTGGTGGGTGGGTGGTTAGGTAGCATGGTGGGTGGGTTGGTAACTAGCCCGGTAGGTAGCCGGGTGGGTGGGTGGTTAGGTAGGTAGCCGGGTGGGTGGGTAGGTAGCCTGGTGAGTGGGTAGGTAACTACCTGGGTAGGTAGCCGGGTGGGTGGTTAGGTAGGTAGCCAGGTGGGTGGGTAGGTAGCCGGGTGGGTGGTTAGGTAGCCTGGTGGGTCTTTAGGTAAGTAGCCAGGTGGGTAGGTAGCCTGGTGGGTGGGTGGGTAGGTAGCCGGGTGGGTACGTAGCCAGGTGGGTAGGTCGGTGGGTGGGTAGGTAGCCGGGTGGTTAGCTAGCCTGGTGGGTGGGTTGGTAACTAGCCCGGTAGGTAGATAGGTAGCCGGGTGGGTGGGTAGGTAGCTGGGTGGGTAGGTAGGTAGCCTGGTGGGTAGCTAGGTAGCCTGGTGGGTCTTTAGGTAGGTAACCTGGTGGGTGGGTAGGTAGCCGGGTGGGTAGGTAGCCGGGTGGGTGGGTAGGTAGGTAGCCTGGTGGGTGGGTAGGTAGCCGGGTGGGTGGTTAGGTAGCCGGGTGGGTAGGTAGGTAGCTTGGTGGGTCTTTAGGTAGGTATCCTGGTGGGTGGGTAGGAAGCCGGGTGGGTAGGTAGCCGGGTGGGTAGGTAGGTAGGTAGCCTGGTGGGTCTTTAGGTAGGTAGCCTGGTGGGTGGGTAGGTAGCCGGGCAGGTAGGTAGGTAGCTGGGTGGGTCAGTAGGTAGGTAGCCGGGTGGGTGGGTAGGTAGGTAGGTAGCCGGGTGGGTGGGTAGGTAGCCGGGTGGGTAGGTAGGTAGCCTGGTGGGTGGGTAGGTAGGTAGCCTGGTGGGTCTTTAGGTAGGTAGCCTGGTGGGTGGGTAGGTAGCCGGATGGGTAGGTAGCCGAGTGGGTGGTTAGGTAGCCCTTAGGTAGCCGGGTGGGTAGGTAGGTAGGTAGGTAGCCGGGTGGGTGGGTAGCTATCCGGGTGGGGGGCCTGACTCCTATCCTCCCTCCCTCACCTTGGGGGGCCCCCCCTCCCGGTATGCGTGGCGGGAGAGTGGCAAATACAGGAAGTCTCCGGGGCTCCAGCAGGCGCTAGAGGCTCAGCCGCTTGGTCTCCGATGTCTCCAACTCTGTATACTGCTCGCTACTTCCTGGTTTAGTAGTGAGCAGTATACAGAGTTGGAGACATCGGAGACCAAGCGGCTGAGCCTCTAGCGTCTGCTGGAGCCCCGGAGACTTCCTGTATTTGCCGCTCTCCCGCCGCATGAGGGGGGGCCCCGAGTTGAGGGGTGGAGGATAGGAGTCGGGGCCCCCCAGGAAAAATAAATAAATAAAAAAACAGCAATACTTAATGGGCCCCTGAAGCAACGGAACTTCAGGGGCCCTCGTGCGGCGGCACGGCCTGCATTAGTGTGAACGAGTCCTGAAAGCGATTATAGTGTGACTCGGCCCTTACTTACACTCAAACACACACAAACATTTTTGTGAATGTAAAAAAAAAAAAATGTATTTGAAATGTCTTTACCACCCGTGTATTGTGAGTGGAGGCTGCCATGTTTTCCTACGAGCCTGTGCTGTGATTCTGCGTTGTGGGGACGCAGCAGTTTTGATCCAGATAAAAAGCTACATGCACTACTTTTTCGTCTGCAATTCGCACCTTATGCTTTCAAATACGACAAAACACATTAAAATCACATAAAAACGCACACATTGAAAAAATGCAAATACATTGGAAAAGGCACAAACGCAGTAACAGAAAAATACATGCGTTTGCTATCCTGCAAATCTGACTGCTTCCTCAAACGGGACAAAACGCAATAATCACATAAAAAACGCACATCAAAGAAAATACACAAAAGAGAAGACGCGGGATCTGAAAAAAAAAGTTATTTGCATCTACTAGAAATAAATATGGCAGCCTTCATATAAGGCCTCTTTTCCACCGACTGTGTAATAGGCAGTGAAATGCCTCTCAGGGCGCGATTCCACTAGAGCGGCGTGCATCTGCGAGACGCGAGACGGCTCTTCCAGGTCTGCGGGGAAAGCAGACGAATCCCATCAGCTGTGCCATGCACGGCTATGGGATCCGCAGCCTCCCACGCCGATTCGGATGGAAAAGCCGGCCGAATCGCTAGCGGTACCGATTCGGCCGGCGTTACCATTGCACCCTATAGCAGAGTTTCCCCGCATTATTCGCCTGCGGGGAAACTCTGCGGATTCGCGGCGGTTTCCGCTCAAGTGGAAACTCGCCCTCATACTCTCACAACTGCTCACTGCTACCTAGTAACTGCTTGCTGAGCACACAGCTCAACAGTCCATGGAAAAGAGGCCTAACTCACTTGAAGGTAGGGGCCGTGAGCAGGCAGCAGTGCAGTTACCAGGCAGCAGTGAGCAGTTGTGAGAGTCTGAGAGGCATTTTACTGCCTATCAATGGTCCGTGGAAAAGAGGCCTAGCAATACAAATTGTCAGTGAGACACAAATAAATTCAGGATTGCTACAGGATTATGCTTAAGGCCTCCTTTCCACAGACTGTTGAACTGTGTGCTCAGCAAGCAGTTACCAGGCAGCAACAAGCAATTACCAGGCAGCAACAAGCAATTACCAGGCAGCAGCAAGCAGTTGTGAGAGTTTGTGATGCATTTCACTGCTTAGCAACAGTCCGGGGAAAAGAGGCCTGAAAATGGACCAATCGAATTCAACCTTGCGGAATTTGATTGGTCCATTTTAAGCTGCCTAAATTTGCATAAACGTGCATAATCCTCCTTAAACTGAATTGTTTGCATGTCAATTACCATCTCCAATCAGGAGAGCAATGCCAAGAAAGGCCTTCAGCTGGATGTGATGAGTGTGGCAGCAGCTGGGGGAGGGGCTATCAGCTGCTGGGAGGGGTATAAAGAGAAGGTCTCTGCTCCTCCCTCATTGTGCTGTTTCTCCTGCAGTCAGGATGGGTCTGGGTGGAAGTAGATGGTGCAGTTGGCTGCTGGTCCTGGCTCTGGTGTATGGACTGGGGGAAGGCAGTGATAGGGTTGGGGGCTTGGCCAGAGATAGGCGGCAGCAGGATTGGTGGAGGGAGTACCAGAGGTTCTCACCTGCTCAGGGCTCTGCTAGAGCTTCTGCTAGGGACTTTGCTCGCCCGGTGTTTGGGTTTGGCTCGGCTTCAGAAGAGGTGGCTCTCCCTCTGGGTGGGGGGGGAGGCTTTGGTGATCTCCCTTGGCAAGCAGTGTCCCAGTCTTCTCCCATCAGCCTCCAGTGTGGAGAGGATGTCATGGTGGTCAGTGTGAGCAGGAATTTCTATGGCAATGGGAAGCTGGTGAAGCCCTCTGATCTGACTCTAGGACCCCAATCCTGCCAGCCCACCTCCCAGACTGCTGATACTGTCGTCTTCCAGAATGCCCTACAGGACTGCAGCATCCCTGTCCAGGTAATGGTCAGCTGACTTATCTTCTATTCCTGTCAGGGAAGAGACTGAGTCCTGATAGAGGCAGTGTCTAAAGAGGCCCTGTAGTGATCTATAGTAAACTATTCTGGATGCCCTTTTTATGGTCATTTTCCTGGTTTACCCATGAGAAATGCTTCCTGTATCTATATATTGAATGTATCCCTGCACTCCCAGTGATACTTAGCTTAGGCTGACTAGCTATGTGGCATTCTCTTCTGACAGTACTAAAGATGTCACCACACCGGTCTTACATGTCAGTAAGGGCTTTTTCACACCACAAGAGCTTTTTAAGTTACAGATCTTAAAAGCTCTTGCTAATGATCCAATCTTTTTCATCCAATCTCACCAAATCCTATGTAGTATAAGGGTAAATTGAGTGAATATACTGAATGTATACTTCAGTCAGTTACCTTATATTACATAGAAATAGAAAGATTGGATTATTAGTGGCCAGCTTAATGCAATGCTATGGGGGATGTTTACAAAATCCCATTGCTCCAGTGTGAGCACACACATAGGATAACATTAGCTGGAGCTTTTAAAATCACAAAGCGTTCAGAAAAGCTCTTCTGGTGTGCGCCGGCCCTTAGTGATGGTCAATTAGATGCAAATTTTTAGCTGACGCAGCATCATGTGAATTTTGTATGCAAATCTGTGCAGCTTGAAAAGGACTAATTGAATTTTACCTCAGCAGGGTTTGATTCGCTGCTTTAGGCCTCTTTTCCAGACTGTTAATAGGCAGTGAAAATGCCTCTCAAACTCTCACAACAGGGAACTGCTTGCTGAGCACACAGCTCAACAGTCCATGGAAAACAGACCTAAGCAAGCTGCCTCAACTTGCAATTATTTACATCTCATTGACCATCACTAGTCAGAATGTAAATTGGAGTGAGGAAGCAGGAAAATTATCACTAATGTTCCTTTCCTGGTGATGCTCTATGGCAGCCTACAGATGGGCAGTTCTATACCCACATGTATCCTGCCATGGAGTCATGAGGGAAAGGCTTTTCAGTGGGCAAGAGAGGGTGTGATGTGACAAAACCCAAATAGTGCAATATGCCAAAGATGCATGAGAGGCAACCAACCACTTGATGCAGAAAACCGACTCCACTCAGTGTCCAGAGAATCCTGGGTGTGGTCACTCTCTGGGTGCGGGAACAAAACTGCCAGCAGATGTGGCAGAGCTACAATGGGCAAACTACAATTTATAAATGCTTGTATGTAGTTTGAAATGTAGAAGTGGGGTGCCCCCAGATTCTGAACTACATACAATCTGCATTGAAACAGGAAATTACCTCCTGAGTATCCTGGTTTTCCTAATAAGTATAGCGTGAGGATGGGGTTCATTACATGTTTTACACATCTGAGCAGAGGAGTAGCTATGGGGGGGGGGGGCACATGTCCCCAGGTACAGCACTGTAAGGGGGCTCAGCCTCAGCATGGCCGCTGCATCTCCACAAGCATGAGGCAGCTTGCTGGCTGCCCAAAGTGCCCCTGCTTCTCTCCCTGCCTCTGCAGAGGAGTGCATAAGTGTTAACAGCAATAGGAAAACTGGGGCACATCTGGCTATTTATAGGGGGCACATCTGACTATATAATTTGGTTATTTGAAGGGTGGCACATGTGGCTGTTTAGAGAAGTGTGCCCCTTCCCCTGTTCAAACAGCATTTCCTCATTGAAGCCACCAAAGAGTGACCACATTCTGATGCATGGCCACGCCCATTTCATCTGGGGGTTGCAAAAACCTGTCTTTGGCCCAGTGCACACCAAAAACCTCTAGCAGATCTGCAAAACATTAGTGGTTTTTGAAGCAGATTTTCAGAGCGCTACTAGGCATGTTTAAAGGTCTTCTAAACATGCCAAGTGTTTTTTGGAGCAGATTTCATATATTTTTACAGTAAAATTGTTATTAAACAGCTTCTGTAACAAACGCCTGAAAACTGCTCATCTAGAGTTTTTTCAGAGCGGTTTTCCACTTTCCTATACTTTAACATTGAGGCAGAAATGCCTCAGATCATAAAAATGGTACAGCCCTCGAGTTTGCGTCTTGTGGAAAATGAATCGCTCTGGTTTGCTCCATCCCACCATCCCATTCACTTTCATTACCCAAGCGGTTTTCCCCTGCAAGCGTTTTAAAACCGCTCTGGTGTGCACCAGCCCTTGTCCCCGGGCGCTGAAAACCCTAGATGCGCCTCTGCAGTTTGCATCAGCAGAAATGGAATCTTGTGTGGAGCTGATCAGCTTCAAACTGACCTTGTAAACTTTGAGTTCTGTTGAATGGATATTTGCATTATCAGATTTCTAGCTCATCACTTCTAAGTCAACCTTCCTGGTGGTAACGTAGTTCGGGGTAAGCCGCGCAGGAGGTTCTCTCCGGCCCTGCTCGGCCGAGTTTTTTTTTTTTTTTTTTTCCTGGATGCAGCTAACACTTTGCTAGCTGCGCCAGCACACCGGTCACCGCTATCCATCGCGGCGCGCGCCCCCCCCCAGACCCCGTGCGCTGCCTGGCCAATCAGTACCAGGCAGCGGCGAGGGGTGGATCGGGACTCCCAATGACGGGGGAAGCCCTCCAGGAAATCCCGTTCTTTGAACGGGATTTCCTGATCGAAGCGGGGGGATGCCGCTGAACTGCCGCACTGCCTCTTGGCGGAATTTTTCATACCGCCAGGAGGGTTAACACTTACAGCTTTTTTTAGTGTTACTGTAGACAGTAAAGGTGACCATATGTCACTTGACTTGGCCAATCGAACATCCCATTCAATTAGTTTTGTATCCGATGAGAATCGGTGCCACCAAGAGCTTATTGACCATGACCAATTCTGAGCTGAAATTGATCACATAGCAACTGGACATTAGAGTTGGGCGAACTGTTAGCGCAACTGCAGCCGAACTGTTCGGCTGCCCATGTGGCTGTGGCTCTTACTACTTCCGGGTCGCAGTGACCCGGAGTAGTACATCTGCGCTGGCCCGGCGGAGCGTGTCCTAGATCGCGCTCCCGTTGCCGGGCACTCTCTGCGCATGTGTGTGACGTCATGAGTGACGTCACACATGCACAGAGAGTGCCCGGCAACGGGAGCGCGATCTAGGACGCGCTCCGCCGGGCCAGCGCAGACGTACTACTCCGGGTCATTGCGACCCGGAAGTAGTAAGAGCCACAGCCACATGACGACAGGTTGGGCAGCCGAACAGTTCGGCTGCAGTTGCGCTAACAGTTCGCCCAACTCTACTGGGCATGCTGGGCTGATGTGCATAGCGGTAACAGTGTGTGACTTCAGGCAGAATGTTGCGGAATCCCTGGTGGTCTTAATGTAAATATGCCTGCCCTGTATATGAATTTATACTTCATCCGTTTGGTGTCCCCTCGCTGCAGTGCTTATCCGTCTTCTGCTTCCTCTATTTGCACTCACACTGCCATGTATAGCATGTGACCTCACACATGCCATGTGCTATACACCAGTAGCATGTGGCACAAATGGGAGGATGCCAATGGATGAGCATAGGTAAAAATAAAGTTGGGGGAAGAGGGGGTCGGGCAAAGTTACACTAGGTGGGCAATGATGGAGGTGGTGCCACAAGGCTGATTCCTAAGGTTTCATGATGTAATCTATTGGAAATTGGCTCGCAGTTAATGAGCAGCTGAGATCTCTGATTAGTCGCTCCGATCTCTCTTGGTTGACTCTGCCAAGACATCGCTACATTTATAAGCACCATAGGTTGGGCGTGTCCCTCAGGCACATTTCAAACTCATCTTTCACAGCATGAGATGTCGTCTTGTTGACCTTGTCTTCTGTCATTACACATGACAACTCTTCCAGGGCTGGTTCAAGTAACAATTGGGCCCTAGGGCAAAACTGGCCTGGGGGCCCCCAACATACACCCCTGACCAAAAAGTGTCAGAGGCCCTCTGTTGCAGCTAAATTTTTCTCCTGGGCCGCAGAGCTGGCTGCTGACCCTCCCCAATCAACCTCCAACTTAACAGACTCTGCAGAGACCCTGGGTAACAACAGTTGGGAGAGGGACAACTGGAGGGGGGGGGGGGGGCTACAGGCACTGGGGCAATCGCCCATATATTTTTTTTTTTTTTTTTTTTTTTTTTTTTCTATGGTAGCTCTGGCCCTGCCAGGGCTGATACTCTAGCAGTTAAAGGCCTGAGCCTCCACAATGCAACTGTAGTGGTTGTAGCTCTAAACCTCCTCCAGAGAGTCCAAGCAGTAAAGTGTTGTACCGTTAGCCATGAGTAAAAGCAAGAAGTTTTGAATCAGGATGATACCATTTATTGGCTAACTTAGAGATGGATAAACAGTGAGCTTTCGACTTATAAAAAGCCTTCGTCGGACTGGTTCCTGACCAGAACTGAAAAACACAGCTTATATACACTGACATACAGAGGAGAAACATGTTTCTCCTCTGTATGTCAGTGTATATAAGCTGTGTTTTTCAGTTCTGGTCAGGAACCAGTCCGACGAAGGCTTTTTATAAGTCGAAAGCTCACTGTTTATCCATCTCTAAGTTAGCCAATAAATGGTATCATCCTGATTCAAAACTTCTTGCCAGAGTCCAGATGTGCATCTTGGGAAGGTGACAGAGTTCTGCTTTTGGTAGAACAGTGGCGTCATAATCTAAGCTTGTGATCTTGTTTGGCTCCACAGATGACTTCAGATTTCCTGATCTACTCCACCAGCCTGCTGTACAACCCTACCTCTAATGTCCCAATTATTAGGACCAACTCAGCTGTTGTCCCCATCACCTGCTACTACTTCCGGTAAGTCTGTGCTCAGTTTCCTCAATTGTTGAAGGTCCTTTATTATAAGGCCAAATTGAAGTGAGAACATGGAGGCTGCAATCATTTTCTCATTTTAAACAATACCAGTTGCCTGGCAGCCCTGCTGGTCTATTTGGCTGCAGTAATGTCAGAATAAGGCTCCATTTCCACTAGCAATTAGGATGCAAGGTGGTGGCTATGGGGGCTCTGATGCTATCCATGATTTCCCTGCATCACACCAAATCACGTAGGTAAATTCACCTCAATGGACACTACTCCATTGACATGAATTGGTTGTGGTTTCCGCAATACATCTAGTGGAAACGGGCCCTAATTCCAGAGACTAGCATGCAGCTAACCTCAGATCTGACAATGTCAAATGCCTGATCTGCTGCATGCTTGTTCAGGGTCTATGGCTAAAAGTATTAGAGGCAGAGAATCAGCAGGACAGCCAAAGATGTTAAAAAAAAGATCAAGAAATATTTGCCATGTAATTCATTTGTTTGAGCCTACAGGTCATCTTTACTACCCTAGCCAACTACTGGCAAACCAGAGAAGCTAGACAGTACAAACTGCCATATATAACCACACCCCCTAACAATGCAATAGGCTAAAAGGTTTAGATCTACTTATGCAGAGGGAGATACTGGTTGCTTGGCACTTTGAAACGGATCCATCTGAAAATGGCACCTGCGAATAATGGCGCACGGTGTTGCCGCTAATCTGTTTGCTGCTTATTGCTATTTAATGTTAAAGCCTTATCGTTTAGCATTAACACACAGAACCCTCTCTGTACCTATCCCTAACCCCTAGACTCCCCTGGTGGTGCCTAACCTTGACAGTGTTACATTAAATCCATTCACCGTTTTGCAGTTTGGCTTATGTAGGTTATTGATAACTAACATTACTGTGTGCAATAACGTCTGCTGTTTGGCATATGAACAGCGCTATTGACGTTACTGTGTACCGTTTTTCTTCCCTGTGCTCCATTATGCAGTACTAACGATAAATAGCAAGAAGTGTCTTTTTAATGCAGCGCCATTTTTATGCATAGGGGCTGTGCGCAATTATTTACTGATCCACTTTGGAACAGCCATTTCCCACAATGCAATGAGGTTCAGAGAGGCAACTGTAATGACCATGGTGAAGGGTTTCCCACCCTCAATGATCTGAGAGGGTATATTTCTCATGGGGAAGGTGTATTGACTGATTGGGAAGTTAAATTCTGTGTTAAAGTTCCTGTTGCACTAAATGCTAGTGGCTCTTGTGCTTCAGATGGCAACCTGCAGGTATCTTAACCCTCCTGGCGGCCTAATGTTTTCCGCCAGGAGGCAACGCAGCAGTTTTTTAAATCATGTAGTGCTAGCTGCGTTCAGCAAAAAAAAAAATTAAGCAAATCGGCCCAGCAGGGCCTGAGAACCTCCTGCGCGGCTTACCCCGAACGAAGGCAGGTTAAGTAAACGAGCTGCTAACCTGTCTAAAGACTTAACGTTACAACCATAACACACTGGCCCTAACTTGCAAAGGTTTCCAGGGTTGGAGCCCAGTGGTGACCATCAGGTTTTCAGAGTACTTAAAGGACTACTGATGCAAGGAGGGGCATGGAGGCTGCCATATTTAAGCAAGTCCTACTTCGCCTTAGACCCTGAACAAGCATGCAGCAGATCAGTTATTTTCTGACACTATGAAATCTGACCAGATTAGCTGCATGCTTGTTTCTGATGTGATTCATACACTACTGCAGCCAAACATCAGCAGGGCTGCCAGAAAACTGGTATTGTTTGAATTAATATGGAGGCTACCATATAATCTTTTAGATGTCCTTGGAGACTCTGTAATGAGAGTTCCCCCTAGGGGGTAATCTCTTCAGGAGGTGGAAGCCTCTGGATCTTATCAAGGCTTCACCTGTCCTCAATCCCACGGTGGTCTCGCTGCAGCCCACTGAATGCGCAGCTGACAACTTGTCAGGCTGTGCAATATTTAAATTTCCCCCTTCCAGCAGGGGGCGCTGTTGCAGCTCTCAGCTTGGAAATGGCTGATCTCAGTCAGGTCCACTCTACTACCCAGGAGACTTGCACAGTAGAGCAGACCCAACTGCAATGGGCAAATTTCCACCTATTTCAGAGCGGAGAGCTGGGAAGGTAAATATTTACATGGCTGTTTTGTAGTTATACTCCTTTAAGACTGATTTTGAGGAAACTGAAGGTAGACTTGATGTCAGTGTTTAGCAGACATTGAAACCTACCAAACTCTGAAGATGGAGGAGCACAAGGGCATGAAGTGCTGCCAACACTCTGTAGCTACTAACTGCAGATGGCCAGGTCTGAAAACTGTGCCAGAGGGAACTTTTTCCATAGCTTCAGGTTGGGTACTGTGACACTTAATGTTACAAATGCACAAAGTTTAATCCCAACCCTGAACACTTAATTTTTATTTTAGACATGACAATGTGAGCAGCAAAGCAATCAGGCCAACATGGTCTCCATTCAGCACCACCATCTCCACAGAAGAGAAGTTGTCCTTTAACTTGCAGCTAATGACTGGTAAGTAAGTGGAACTAGCTAAGGGAGCTCTGACAAGCTTGGCCTCTCCTAACCTTTTTGTGTTTTCTCCACAGATGACTGGTCAGGCCCCAGAAATTCCATTGTCTACCAGCTGGGAGATGCTTTCAACATAGAGGCCTCAGTGCAAACTCAGAACCATATTGGTCTGATCCTGTTTGTTGACAGCTGTGTGGCCACCCAGTCTCCTGATCCCACCTCCAAGCCGAGCTATGACATTATCTCAGCAAATGGGTATGTTCTAGGCAAGGACTGTCTGTCACAAACTGGATTAAAAGATAGGACAAGTGTCCAAGCAGGGCCGGATTTACCATAAGGTATGTAGGCACGTGCCTACAGGCGCCTGGTGATGGAAAGGCGGCTCACTCCCCTCCCAGAGTGGCTCCTTCCCTATGCAAAGTCCTGATGAGAGTGTAAATGAGAGGTTACTCACCCAGCTCTTGGCATTCCACTAACCAGATCTACCTTCAGTTAGGGCCTCCTCTAGCTACTTAAAGGGGCACTTTGGCGTCAAATTTAAAATAAGTGTAAACATATACAAATAAGTACATTTTTTTTTTCCAGAGTAAAATGAGCCATAAATTTTCTCCAATGTTGCTGTCACTTACAGTAGGTAGTAGAAATCTGACAGAAGCGCCAGGTTTTGGACTAGTCCATCTCTTCATGGGGGAATTCTCAGGGATTTATTTCAAAAGCACTTAGTGAATGGCAGTTGCTCTGTCCAACTGCCAAAAAACTGTGTAGTAAGCAGGGAAGCTGGCCAGCATCATTGTTTAAATCATTTTTAGGGAATATCTTTATAAAGAATAAAGGCCATGCTGATAATCCCCTATGAAGAGATGGACTAGCCCTAAACCTGTCGTTTCTGTCAGATTTCTTCTACCTACTGTAAGTGACAGCATTATAGGAGAAAAGTAATTTATGGCTCATTTTACTCTGGAAAAATCGTACTTCTTATTTGTCTGTTTGCACATATTTTAAATTTTAAATTTTTTTTGCCATAGGGCCCCTTTAACCACTTCGGGACCACAGTCTTTTCGCCCCTTAAGGACCAGAGCCTTTTTCTCCATTCAGACCACTGCAGCTTTCACGGTTTATTGCTCGGTCATAAAACCTACCACCTAAATGAATTTTACCTCCTTTTCTTGTCACTAATACAGCTTTCTTTTGATGCTATTTGATTGCTGCTGCGAGTTTTACTTTTTATTATATTCATCAAAAAAGACATGAATTTTGGCAAAAAAATGACTTTTTTAACTTTCTGTGCTGACATTTTTCAAATAAAGTAAAATTTCCTATACATTTGAGCGCGAAAGTTATTCTGCTACATGTCTTTGATAAAAAAAAAAACATTCAGTGTATATTTATTGGATTGGGTAAAAGTTATAGCGTTTACAAACTATGGTGCCAAAAGTGAATTTTCCCATTTTCAAGCATCTCTGACTTTTCTGCGCACCTGTCATGTTTCATGAGGGGCTAAAATTCCAGGATAGTACAAATACCCCCCAAATGACCCCATTTTGGAAAGAAGACATCCCAAAGTATTCAGTGAGAGGCATGGTGAGTTCATAGAAGATTTTATTTTTTGTCACAAGTTAGCGGAAAATGACAGTTTGTGACAAAAAAAAAAAAAAAAAAGTTTCCATTTCTTCTAACTTGCGACAAAAAAAAATGAAATCTGCCACGGACTCACTATGCTCCTCTCTGAATACCTTGAAGTGTCTACTTTCCAGAATGGGGTCATTTGTGGGGTGTGTTTACTGTCCTGGCATTTGGGGGGTGCCTAATTGTAAGCACCCCTGTAAAGCCTAAAGATGCTCATTGGACTTTGGGCCCCTTAGCGCAGTTAGGCCGCAAAAAAGTGCCACACATGTGGTATTGCCGTACTCAGGAAAAGTAGTATAATGTGTTTTGGGGTGTATTTTTACACATACACATGCTGGGTGGGAGAAATATCTCCGTAAATGACAATTTTTTTTATTTTTTTTACACACAATTGTCTATTTATAGAGATATTTCTCCCACTCAGCATGGGTATGTGGAAAAATACACCCCAAAACACATTATACTACTTCTCCTGAGTACGGCGATACCACATGTGTGGCACTTTTTTGCACCCTAACTGCGCTAAGGGGCCCAAAGTCCAATGAGTACCTTTAGGATTTCACAGGTCATTTTGAGAAATTTCGTTTCAAGACTACTCCTCACGGTTTAGGGCCCCTAAAATGCCAGGACAGTATAGGAACCCCACAAATTACCCCATTTTAGAAAGAAGACACCCCAAGGTATTCCGTTAGATGTATGGTGAGTTCATAGAAGATTTTTTTTTTTTTGTCACAAGTTAGCGGAAATTGATTGTAATTGTTTTTTTTCACAAAGTGTCATTTTCCGCTAACTTGTGACAAAAAATAAAATCTTCTATGAACTCGCCATTCTCCTAACGGAATACCTTGGGGTGTCTTCTTTCTAAAATGGAGTCATTTGTGGGGTTCCTATACTGCCCTGGCATTTTAGGGGCCCTAAACCGTGAGGAGTAGTCTTGAAACCAAATGTGGCAAAATGACCTGTGAAATCCTAAAGGTACTCATTGGACTTTGGGCCCCTTAGCGCACTTAGGGTGCAAAAAAGTGCCACACATGTTGTACCGCCGTACTCAGGAGAAGTAGTATAATGTGTTTTGGGGTGTATTTTTACACATACCCATGCTGGGTGGGAGAAATATCTCTGTAAATGACAATTATTTGATTTTTTTTACACACAATTGTCCATTTACAGAGAGATTTCTCCCACCCAGCATGGGTATGTATAAAAATACACCCCAAAACACATTATACTACTTCTTCTGAGTACGGCGATACCACATGTGTGACACTTTTTTGCAACCTAGGTGCGCTAAGGGGCCTAACGTCCTATTCACAGGTCATTTTGAGGCATTTGGATTCTAGACTACTCCTCACGGTTTAGGGCCCCTAAAATGCCAGGGCAGTATAGGAACCCCACAAGTGACCCCATTTTAGAAAGAAGACACCCCAAGGTATTCTGTTAGGAGTATGGTGAGTTCATAGAAGATTTTTTTTTTTGTCACAAGTTAGCGGAAAATGACACTTTGTGAAAAAAAAAACAATACATATCAATTTCCGCTAACTTGTGACAAAAAATAAAATCTTCTATGAACTCATCATACACCTAAAAGAATACCTTGGGGTGTCTTCTTTCTAAAATGGGGTCACTTGTGGGGTTCCTATACTGCCCTGGCATTTTAGGGGCCCTAAACCGTGAGGAGTAGTCTTGAACCCAAATGTCTCAAAATGACCTGTGAAATCCTAAAGGTACTCATTGGACTTTGGGCCCCTTAGCACAGTTAGGCTGCAAAAAAGTGTCACACATGTGGTATCGCCGTACTCAGAAGAAGTAGTATAATGTGTTTTGTGGTGTATTTTTACATATAACCATGCTGGGTGGGAGAAATATCTCTGTAAATGACACATTTTTGATTTTTTTTACACACAATTGTCCATTTACAGAGAGATTTCTCCCACCCAGCATGGGTATGTGTAAAAATACACCCCAAAACACATTATACTACTTCTCCTGAGTATGGCGATACCACATGTGTGACACTTTTTTGCAGCCTAGGTGCGCTAAGGGGCCCAACGTCCTATTCACAGGTCATTTTGAGGCATTTGTTTTCTAGACTACTCCTCACGGTTTAGGGCCCCTAAAATGCCAGGGCAGTATAGGAACCCCACAAGTGACCCCATTTTAGAAAGAAGACACCCCAAGGTATTCCGTTAGGGGTATGGTGAGTTCATAGAATTTATTTTTTCTCACAAGTTAGTGAAAAATGACACTTTGTGAAAAAAACAATAACAATCCAATTTCCGCTAACTTTTGACAAAAAATAAAATATTCTATGAACTCATCATACACCTAACAGAATACCTTGGGGTGTCTTCTTTCTAAAATGGGGTCACTTGTGGGGTTCCTATACTGCCCTGGCATTTTACGGGCCCAAAACTGTGAGTAGTCTGGAAACCAAATTTCTCAAAATGACTGTTCAGGGGTATAAGCATCTGCAAATTTTGATGACAGGTGGTCTATGAGGGGGCAAATTTTGTGGAATCGGTCATAAGCAGGGTGGCCTCTTAGATGACAGGATGTATTGGGCCTGATCTGATGGATAGGAGTGCTAGGGGGGTGACAGGAGGTGATTGATGGGTGTCTCAGGGGGCGGTTAGAGGGGAAAATAGATGCAATCAATGCACTGGGGAGGTGATCGGAAGGGGGTCTGAGGGGGATCTGAGGGTTTGGCCGAGTGATCAGGAGCCCACACGGGGCAAATTAGGGCCTGATCTGATGGGTAGGTGTGCTAGGGGGTGACAGGAGGTGATTGATGGGTGTCTCAAGGTGTGATTAGAGGGGGGAAATAGATGCAAGCAATGCACTGGCGAGGTGATCAGGGCTGGGGTCTGAGGGCGTTCTGAGGTGTGGGCGGGTGATTGGGTGCCCGCAAGGGGCAGATTAGGGTCTAATCTGATGGGTAACAGTGACAGGTGGTGATAGGGGGTGATTGATGGGTAATTAGTGGGTGTTTAGAGGAGAGAATAGATGTAAACCATGGATTTGGGAGGTGATCTGATGTCGGATCTGCGGGCGATCTATTGGTGTGGGTGGGTGATCAGCTTGCCCGCAAGGGGCAGGTTAGGGGCTGATTGATGGGTGGCAGTGACAGGGGGTGATTGATGGGTGGCAGTGACAGGGGGTGATTGATGGGTGATTGACAGGTAATCAGTGGGTTATTACAGGGGAGAACAGATGTAAATATTGCACGGGCGAATTGATAAGGGGGGGGTCTGAGGGCAATCTGAGCGTGTGGGCAGGTGATTGGGTGCCCGCAAGGGGCAGATTAGGGTCTAATCTGATGGGTAACAGTGACAGGTGGTGATAGGGGGTGATTGATGGGTAATTAGTGGGTGTTTAGAGGAGAGAATAGATGTAAACAATGGATTTGGGAGGTGATCTGATGTCGGATCTGCGGGCGATCTATTGGTGTGGGGGGGTGATCAGATTGCCCGCAAGGGGCAGGTTAGGGGCTGATTGATGGGTGGCAGTGACAGGGGGTGATTGATGGGTGGCAGTGACAGGGGGTGATTGATGGGTGATTGACAGGTAATCAGTGGGTTATTACAGGGGAGAACAGATGTAAATATTGCACGGGCGAATTGATAAGGGGGGGGTCTGAGGGCAATCTGAGCATGTGGGCAGGTGATTGGGTGCCCGCAAGGGGCAGATTAGGGTCTAATCTGATGGGTAACAGTGACAGGTGGTGATAGGGGGTGATTGATGGGTAATTAGTGGGTGTTTAGAGGAGAGAATAGATGTAAACAATGGATTTGGGAGGTGATCTGATGTCGGATCTGCGGGCGATCTATTGGTGTGGGGGGGTGATCAGATTGCCCGCAAGGGGCAGGTTAGGGGCTGATTGATGGGTGGCAGTGACAGGGGGTGATTGATGGGTGGCAGTGACAGGGGGTGATTGATGGGTGATTGACAGGTAATCAGTGGGTTATTACAGGGGAGAACAGATGTAAATATTGCACGGGCGAATTGATAAGGGGGGGGTCTGAGGGCAATCTGAGCGTGTGGGCAGGTGATTGGGTGCCCGCAAGGGGCAGATTAGGGTCTAATCTGATGGGTAACAGTGACAGGTGGTGATAGGGGGTGATTGATGGGTAATTAGTGGGTGTTTAGAGGAGAGAATAGATGTAAACAATGGATTTGGGAGGTGATCTGATGTCGGATCTGCGGGCGATCTATTGGTGTGGGGGGGTGATCAGATTGCCCGCAAGGGGCAGATCAGGGGCTGATTGATGGGTGGCAGTGACAGGGGGTGATTGACGGGTGATTGACAGGTGATTGACAGGTGATTGACAGGTGATTGACAGGTGATCAGGGGGGATAGATGCATACAGTACACGGGGGGGGGGGGGGGGGTCTGGGGGGGGTCTGGGGAGAATCTGAGGGGTGGGGGGGTGATCAGGAGGGAGTAGGGGGCAGATTAGGGACTTAAAAAAAAAATAGCGTTGACAGATAGTGACAGGGAGTGATTGATGGGTGATTAGGAGGGTGACTGGGTGCAAACAGTGGTCTGGGGGGTGGGCAGGGGGGGGTCTGAGGGGTGCTGTGGGCGATCAGGGGGCAGGGGGGGGGGAAATCAGTGTGTTTGGTGCAGACTAGGGTGGCTGCAGCCTGCCCTGGTGGTCCCTCGGACACTGGGACCACCAGGGCAGGAGGCAGCCAGTATAATAGGCTTTGTATACATTACAAAGCCTATTATACACTGTTGCAGCGGCGATCCGGATGCCAGTAACCCGCCGGCGCTTCCGAACGGCCGGCGGGTTACGGCGAACGGGGGGCGGAGCCAGTCCCCGGCGGCTGATCGCGTCACGAATGACGCGATCGCCGCATAGCCACTCCCGCAGCCGCCCCCGCCGATGGGCGTATTGCGGTCGTTTGGGCCCAGACTTTGCCGCCGCCCATCGGCTGGGGGCGGTCGTTATGTGGTTAATATTGAGGGTACTTCTGCCTACCTAATACTAAGGGGCACATGTAGCTACCTGACAGTCAAGAGAAGTAAGGGAGAAGTGGCAGCTGGGACAGCCAGGACACTTGCAGTGCAGTTCAGTGGGGGTTTGTGGGTTCATGCAGGGAGAAGTCTAGGGTGCCAGGACATCTGTGCCTATAGGCTCCTGTGATGTAAATCCGGGCCTGTGTCCAAGCAAACCTGAACAGGGTCATCAAGTCTTAGATGGGAAAGGTGGTAACTACTTAAACCATAGCTCCCAACTGTCCCTCTTCGGGAGCCCTGTCTCTCTGCCCCTTTCCTCCTCTATTGTCCCTCTTGCAGGACTTTGTCCCGCTTTCTATGTAAATGTATTTCTCTACTGAAAAGTTTGACTAAACTTTATTCCAATCCTTTAAATATATTACTAATTTTAAAATGTTAGCATGAAGGAAAATAAACCTGGATAGAAAGGACCAGTGTAATTTGAATTATAAAACATATTTTTCCATAGGAAAGCTTTATGGTATGAGATGGGGTGTGGCTTAAGTGTCTTTCTTTGAAAAAGTTGGGAGATGTTTAAAGAGGAACTCCAGTGAAAATCATGTAGTAAAGTGCTTCACTTTTCCAATTATGTATA
Organism: Hyperolius riggenbachi; assembly: GCF_040937935.1. Classification (NCBI taxonomy): domain Eukaryota; kingdom Metazoa; phylum Chordata; class Amphibia; order Anura; family Hyperoliidae; genus Hyperolius; species Hyperolius riggenbachi. The sequence continues at coordinate 33,647,019 of NC_090648.1, forward strand.
AAGGATTTAGTCAGGGTTTGCCCATTGTAAAATCTTTTAATCCCTGATTTACATTCTGACATTTATCACATGGTGACATTTTTACTGTTGGCAGGTGATGTAGCTGCTGCATGCTCTTTTGGCAGGTGGAAACAGCATTGTGGGGGCCACCCAATGTAAAACTTGCATCGGGGCCCACAACTTCTTAGCTACGCCACTGTTAACTTGGTTGTACTTTCTAGCAGTGAGACTTGTACAGTTATAACAAATCTTGCAGCCAATCTGTCAGTCATTACCACAATTAAGGTCAGGGTTTGTCTGGATTGCTTTTTAGGGGCTCAATTTGTAAAGCATCACATTATATGATTAGAGAACCTACAGTATCTGCCGTTCCCATGGAAAATAAAATACTGACTTGTGTGGTAAATGCTTAAAATGTCAAATTCAAAGATCTGAATATGCAGTGAGATATTTCAGTGCAAGGGCTCTGGGCACAGGAGACCAGGTCTTGGCTCTTCTAGTCAGGGAGGAGACCTTGGGCAAGACTCCTTAACACTGCTACTTCCAATAGAGCACACTGTAGTGGCTGTAGCTGACACCCGAGTCCACCAACGAGAAAAGTGCAATATAAATGCTGTCTTGTTTAGTTGAATGCAGAGAGCTCTCTAGTTGCATGTAGATCTAAAGGGAGGCTGGGTATGGCTTTTATTATAAGCTGTCACAAGCAGCTCTTGGGCAGGAACAGCTCGTGTGTTGGGTAGCACACCTGAGGAATCGGCACAACTATGGCCAGGGAGAACATCACCACCAGAACAGCTTGCTGTTAAGACCCACTCCACAGCTGTTGGACTTCTAACTTTTACCAAACTGGTATCGGGGCTCTTTCACATTAGACCACCCGTGCAGGAGCCATGCTGTGCAACGCAATCAGCGCTGGTAGCTAATCACCCGATGGGAAACCGCTGCATCCAGTGGCTCAATGCTCCCAGGTGCATTGAACCAAAACACAGCATGGTGAAAGGTAAAGGTCTATGGACTTCCTTTTAACCTTAACGCAAAGTTTGGACTTTGCGTTACAATGCAGGAAAAGGGCTCTCTTGTGTGAAAGAGCCCTTAGTGAATTGAGCTCTAGTTCTGTTTAGTTACAATGTTGCGCTTTTCTGAAGGTGCCTCATGGATGGGATGCTGGAGGACTCCTCTTCATCATTTGTGTCTCCAAGAATCCAACCAGACAAGCTGCAGTTTACTGTGGATGCCTTCCTCTTTGTAGATGCTGCTCAGTCTGAGGTGAGGAATGGCCTGGAAGTTTCCTGTACCAGAATGTAGCTAGAGGTCTAAGATCACTTTCTGATGTTACAATCCCTTTCAGGTCTTCATCACCTGTAATCTGAGAGCTGCACCAGCAACTCAGGTCCCAGACTCCATGAACAAGGCCTGCTCCTTCAACAAAGCCACCAACAGGTAAGATGTGGGTGGAAGCAAGTCTAATAGAAAACCTTGTCAGAACAAGGATTGCACAAACCTATCTCTGGCACAACCTGGTATGTCACTGAGTAAATTCTTAATATTTGGTAGTAAGGTCTTGTATACAAGGGCAGTGCTGTTCCTCCAGCTAGACAATTTGCTACAGTTGTCTAAACTTCACCTGTGAGTGTTGCTAATGCGACAGAAGTTAATAGTGCCAAAGCTACTGGGGTTTTTTTTTATTTATTTTTTTTTTTTTACCTGAAATTGATGTAAAACACTTGCACTTTACCTGGGGCTTCTGCCAGCCACCCTGTGCCCAGTCATGGAATGATCCCCTGGTCTCCCACTGTGGCTAAGTTTTCATTGTCAACATCCACTGGACCCGGCCACGTGCAGTTATTAACTCTCCTGTTACCAGGAGCATCCTGTTCAGTAAGAGAACCTCATGCTGGGCCTGCGCAGCACACTACCATTGATGGGAGCGCAAACAATGACACATGCAGTCAGGGCCATCGACTGGCAAATTGGCGATAATGAAACTTGGCCAAGTGGGGGATCATTCCATGACATTGTGGATGTGGGGGGGGGGGCCGGCAGAAGCCCCAGGTAAGTGGATTCTTTTAATCCAATTTTAGGTTTCCTTAAAGAGAACCTGCGATGGATCTTCAGGGGGCAGATGGGGACACAGAAGCATGTTTGCCTTATGACACGCCTGTGTCCCCACACCACCACTCTCTGTCCCAACGCTGCATTATAGCCCCCACGTTTAGTGACAAGATTTGCTGTTAACTCAGAAGTAAACACGGGAGAGGAATTCCCTGTTCAAAATGCCACCAGGGGCATTTCTGCAGGGTTTCCTGAGCAGGGCCTGATATAGGAGGGGGGGGGGGGGGGGGGGTCAAGCGGGTCTCTTGCCCCAGGCGCAGTTTGTTGAATTCTTAAAAAGGTGGCAAAATTTGGATGGGGAATGGCAGTTTAGGCGCCAAAACCTGACCTTGCCCCAGGCGCAACTTGGGGTAACTTGGTCTAGATCCATCCCTGTTCCTGGCTAGGGAGAGAGCTGCCATAGGGCAGCTCTCTCCCTAGCCACACCTCCAGTCTCTCAGTGCAGCATCGTGACCCAGAGGTCACAAAAGTGAGCCATTGCAGCCCAGCGGCTATTTTTGCAGCTGCCTGATCTGCTTAGCCCTGTGGATCAGGGTTTTTTTTTTTGTTTTTTTTTTTCTTCCCACCCACACTTATCTAGTGTGGCAGTAAAGCTGAATCTCTATCATGGACCAATCAAAAGTGCAGAGAAAACCTTGCACTTGCCCGCTGTGATTTCACTCATCCTAAGTCCATTACTGGAGGCTTGTGTGCCACTTGGGCAGCTGAAGATGTTTTGTCTAAGTGGTTCTGCAGGTTACTAATCGGTAGTAAATGCAGAGGGGGTCAGTGAGATGCAAGTTTAGTATTCAAGTTGCATGCAGCTCAGAACTGGACTAATGCCCTTCATGTCTTCATTGGCCAAGCTGCAAACAACTTGCGTCAAAACATCAGTTCCCATCTCTAGGTAGAACTCTAGTGATGACCACCTGGTGACCCATTATGTAGACTTGGGTATGCAGTTTTGAGCTGTAAAAGAGGAACTTCAGCCTAAACATACTGACATTAGTTGTTAATTAAAATGGGTCATATAATCTCTTACCCACCCAGTTTTAAAAACAGGCAAATGTTTGTGATTTCATGGGGCAGCCATCTTTTTGGTTGAAAGGAGGTGGCAGACACAGTTCCACCTGTCCAGTGTCCTGATCGCCCCACCCAGCTGCGCACACTAGGCAACAAGAACATCAGAAATCCATCATGCTTTTGCACAGCATCCGGGGAAACATGCCCAGGCAGATTACTTTGATAGGAAGAGCTTAGCTTTTGCAGCTAAAAATGAGACTTTGGTAAGAAACAAAGTTCTGATGCTGTGAAACTGAATAAAAAAGCCTTTTAGTCTGGAGGTTCACTTCAATCTTCTCCCTACAGCTGGTCTCCAGTGGAAGGCTCTAATAACATCTGCCAATGCTGCACTGCTGGGCTCTGTAGCATGCCTTCCGGTCAGGCCAGAGGATGGGGCTCTGTACAAGGAAGACCACGAGGATTTGGCAAGCGAGAAGCTGGTGAGTCTACTCCATCCAGTAATGGTCTCCAACTAGAACCTGAATACAACTGAGGGGCTAAATCTAAATTCTTTCCCAGCAACCAGAGATGGCTGCTGGCGAGCGGGATAATTCCAGATTGGGACAATCACCAGGAAGTGCATATGGCAAAATTCCTGCAGCATGGATGGGCAATTGCCACCAGTGGAGGGATGAGCAAGGACATGTCGTGAGTTAGAATTGGAGTCTGACAGCCCATGCTGTGTTGGTGCTTCATAGTCACTACAGTCTTCTATAAAAACCCTTCATCATGCAGAATGGATGAATGGGGAGACTATGTATATCATGCAATGGAGCTAAAGTCTTACACCACCTAGTTCAAGTCAGTCTTCAGGAAGGATAACCGATGGGTTCATCAGAGCTGGGACAAGGTCCTCCAGCACCCAAGGCTGAGACACCTAAGTGTGCCCCTCCATCTCTAGTGTTGGGCGAACATCTAGATGTTTGGGCCGAACATGGCCGCGATGTTCGGGTGTTCGAGCCGAACTCCGAACATAATGGAAGTCAATGGGGACCCGAACTTTCGTGCTTTGTAAAGCCTCCTTACATTTCGTGAGATTCAGACGTTGCTAACGGCCATTGCTGCGATTTATGTACGTCAGACTCGCCACCATTGTAATTGCCCAAATAAACAGGTTTTTGTGACCCTAGGCTATGACCTCTTCGGCCTAGGACTGCATTGAACGCGACCCACGCATTGTGCGCATTCTGGACAACACCAATTACTGTTTATTATTTATTGAACCTCTCATCTGTATTACATTTATGACTGCATGGCGACAAAATGCAAATTGCTATCTGCACGCTTCTTGTCCTCATGCAAAGCCTGGGTTGTTGTGTCTCAAAGCGTGGCCTTCTCCTCCTGCGCCGCCCTCCTCCTGTTCCATCACGTGTGCTGCTGCTGGGTTAGCGTTACCGGTCCCTTTTCCTGGAACCTCTTATCTGTATTACATTTATGACTGCATGCCGACAAAAAGCATGTTACCTGTGCAAAGAAAACAGACATTTCCCGCATTTAAAAGACAGTTTTCCCTTTGAAACTTTAAAATCGATTTTCTCAACTATAAGCTCTTTTTGCAAATTTTTTTTCCCTCTTGTACCCACTCCCAAGGTGCACATACCCTGTAAATTTGGGGTATGTAGCATATAAGGAGGCTTTACAAAGCATGAAAGTTCGGGTCCCCATTGACTTCCATTATGTTCGGCCCGAACATCTAGATGTTCGCCCAACACTACACATGACCCGTTCGGCCAATCACAGTGCTAGCCGAACGTTCGGGGAACGTTCGGCCATGCGCTCTTAGTTCGGCCATATGGCCGAACAGTTTGGCCGAACACCATCAGATGTTTGGCCGAACTCTAACATCACCCGAACAGGGTGATGTTCTGCAGAACCCGAACAGTGGCGAACACTGTTCGCCCAACACTATCCATCTCTCACCCCAGCTGTCACATATTGATTGCTATTAGACTAAGAGGTGCCCCCAATGCCTTAACCTTCCTGGCGGTTAGCCTGAGCTGAGCTCGGGCTATGCCATGCAGGAGGATTTCTCAGGCCCTGCTGGGATGATTTGCAAATTTTTATTTTTTTTTTTTGCAACTAGCCCTTTGCTAGCTGCATGTGCATTCCGATCACCACTGCGCCGCCCCCAGACCCTGTGCGCTGCCTAGCCAATCAGTGCCAGGCAGCGCTGAGGTGTAGATTGGGACTCCCTGTGACGTCGTCCCGCCCCATCGCCATGGTGACGGAAGCCCTTCAGGAAATCCCATTCTTTGAACGGGATTTCCTGATCAAAGATCGCCAGAGGCGATCGCAGCAGCCATCATGTAGCAAGCCCTAGGCTCGCTACATTTTAATAAAAAATTAAATAGCGCTGCCCCTGGCGGTTTCTAATAGACTGCCAGGAGGGTCAATCTCTAGCTATCTGGGTTGCAGTCACTGCTATATATCTTTTTTTTTTTTTTTTTTTTTTTTTTTTTTTTTTTTCTTATCATCTCTGCTTCAAAAACAATAGGGGAATGATAGCTGAGGGAGTTGTGTGCCCCTTCTACACTGCGCCCTGAGGCTGGAGCCTCTCTAGCCTCTGCCTGGGGATCATGATCAGTCAGATGCAGTAGGCGGAGGACCCTGCCAGAGGCTCACTCTAAAGGGAGGGAATCTCCAAGCTGTTGCATAAGTTTGCAGAAATTAAATGCACTCTGAATTATCTAATGGCTAATTGTGACCTTGTTACAATTTCTCAATGGCTGGCCCATACACTAACCCTTTATATTTCAGTTCCTGCAGGTCTTCAGTCTGAAGTGCTCAGCCAGGCTGTCCTTGGTCCCCTCCTTATAGCTGGAGAAGAGTCTCGCCTGTATCGTCGCAATCTGTCCTCCAGAATGTCTCCTCCTGAAGCCCAGCCCTTGGAGCTGTGGGTGTTGGTGGCCGTGGCCTCAGTCAGTTTGGTGGTTGTCATTGCTGGTGTTGCTATGACTGCAAAAAGTATTATGAACAAGTTCTGTAACAAGTAAAAGAATAAATTAACATTTTGTAAACTGGGTTGTCTTCTGCTGATTTTCTAATTCAGAACTTGAAGTATCTGAAGCTGCTGTCACTAGTGTCAGATTGGAAATGTTGGTAATAATCCCAACTGACACAAGGGTGAAAAACCTGAGGCATGCCAGTGAGAATGGGGAGACTGACCAGCACAATCCTACCTGTCAGTCTTGGGGAGTTTGTGATGATTCCACCACCCTGTAAGCTTGTTATAGGTGGGTTTACAACACCTCTACTGGCTAAATTTGTGCAGAAGCCCAGGCCTTGGGTGGCTGGAGATGGGAGGATTTGATGCAGATGGAAAAGGGGCTGCAAATCTGTTAGGAAAACCGGGCACAATGATCAGCAAGCTTCTATTAGACACCTGTGTTAATTTTCAGTAATTGGGTGACTAGGTGGTCATTAGACTCTATTGGCTAGTAGCTGATCAGCTAAGTATGTTTGGTTTGGCAGCCCAATTTCTAGGCTTGTTTTGGTCACTTACCAATGGTGGTGGGGGAGCAAGGTTTTCCACCTACAGGGATGGCTAGACATGGGGGGGGGGAAACGGGGGTTTTAGACTTTTGTAACAGGGATAAAAGGGAACCTGTAACAAAGGCTCCTCTTGTGGGTACTCGCCTCGGGTGGGGAAGTCTCTGGATCCTATTGCAGTGGCAAAAAAAGCTCGAACAGCAGGGATGAAAATATTTACCTTCCCGGCTCCAGCACAGGTGCAGTATCTGCTCTCCGCTCAGATGGTCTCCTGTGTCTGCATAGTAGAGCGGACCTGACAGATCTGTTTCTGCCGATCTCTGTGTTGAGCCACAACAGCGCCCCCGCTGGAGCCAGGTAAGGTAAATGTATCAAGGCTTGTCCAGTACTGATTGCCAGACACTTCAGGGGAGCCAGCACTGGATTGCCTGCAGCTACAGGGGAGGAGGAAGCCTCACTGGGAACCCTGAGGCTTCCCGCCTCCCAAAGTGAGTACCCCAGGGGAACTTTTTTGGGGGGTGGTAATCTCTGCCTGTTCAGTGGGCTCTTGTGTACAGCCCCAGCCTCTCTACCCCTCCCCAAGAGCTCTGTAGTGATGCTGGAGTCTGCAGAGCCAGTTCTGCTCTATCAGAGGTGGACAGAGTGAATGTAATAAGCTGAGGCTGGGAGCACATTGTCAGTTTACAGTATACATTTTCTGCACTGTGCCTGACACTATGCATGTTTTATCCAGAAGCTAATGTAATAGAGAAAATGCCTGCAGTGTTTTTAATGGGGAAAAAATTCATTCACTTGACAGTTAAAAACGGGGCACAGCACCAGGGGAATAAAAAGGGCGCCCTATAGACTTGCATTATATAACACTATTTAGTATTAGAAGTATTAAAAATGGCACGGCCAGTGTGCCTTACACTTAAATGCTAAATAGCATTATCAGTGTTCAAAAATGCAGCGGGGGTTGGGGGAGGAGAGGCAGCAGGACACTGGAGGGCATAGGCATCAGGGGAGGATGTGTGCAGAAGCATACGTTACCTTGCCTCGATCGCTCCTTCCATTCGTCTGCTGTAGTCCTGCAGCCGGCCAATCACCATGTGGCTTCAGTCTCCGCATGGTGATTGGCCAGCTGCAGGACTACAGCAAACGAATGGAAGGAGCGATTGCTGGCCCAGGACAAGGTAACGTATGCCTCGGCATACATCCGCTGCCTATGCCCTCTAGTGTCCCGCTGCCTATACTACCGACCTCATGTGTATCATGGCGCACTGCTCTGCAATCAATGTAGCATAAAACGAAATTTACCATTTTATTGTTTTTACATTAAAACAGTAAATGGCATTTTGATACAATTATCAGCTGAACGGTGCGCCATTTTCAGATGGACTGATTCATTCAAGTGTGCACTAGCCAATTAACATTGGTCCTCAGTTTAACTGGGCAGAAAGCAGAGGCCCTATCCAGTTTCATAGGGGACCTATTGTGTTCTAGTTCTGCCCCTGCTGAAGGCCTTTACAAAAACTCTAGGTCCTAAAATGAGCCTTCCTGCTCCTCAGTCCAGCACTGGATCACCAGTTTAAATATACAGCTGCAGGAGGCTTCAGAAGCCAGAGTGCTCCCAAAGACAGGCAGGTCCATACTGCACAAGACGGTGTGCTCATGCATGTACAGTACAGAGCAGCCAGTCTTTGGGTGCACTCAGGCTCCTGAGGAATTCCAAAGCCTTGGGCAGAGAGCAGTCCATCAGACTACCAGTGGATTCAGTGCTGGGACTGTGAGGAATAGACTTGCTTAGCTGCAGAGCCTTCCCTTAGGGAAGTCCTGTATAAGCCAACCCCCAACTTTTACCTTAAAAAGGATAAATGTACATCTGAGTATTAGCTGGGGGTTGGTAAAAGCCACAACACCACTCCCAGCCATGGTCAGCCACGACTATGTATTAGAAAAGCAGCATAAATTCAGATTGCAATAAGCCAGACTATAGGCCTACAATGGAGATGGACATGCTAAGATAAAGCAAGGAGTGCAGAGCCACATAGGGCTTGATTCACAAGAGTGCTAACTGATAGCACAGCCGTGTGCATATAATGGGATTACTCTGGTTATACTCAAGTCACTAATCTGAGATGCACACTTTTGGGCCCAAAAAAACTAGGCTTATGCTCGAGTATATACAGTATCTTTCTTCAGACTACCTACAACACAACTAATGCAGTGCTATGATAGGTACTGCCAATAACCATACCAGGAGAGCAGGCCAGAGCAGCTGGGAAAGTAAAAAGGCTTCATTAGACACTTTATACAGCCAGGGCCGGATTTCTGGAAAAGCCACAAAGGTCAAGGCCTAGGGCGATAAAATTCAGCAGGGCGCAGGACTTGGAGAGATAAGAGGTCACATGTCAAAGTAAATCACTTCTGCTTTGCTCTAGTCTGCCTGAATTCCAGAGATCCCTGCATCTCTCTCACTGCAGAGTGTGATGACAGTCAGCATCTGTTGTCGTCTGAGGATCTTGTCCTTAGTATGAGTGGGGACATACAAGCTGCTGTGAGAAGAAAAATATATGGGCTCAAGTAGTAGAACTTTTGAGTTCAGATGAGTTTCTTTATGCAGCACACATTCACGGACAGGAATTATCAGCTCTCCTCTCCCCCTGACATTTATTACTTGGTCAGAGCTGTTAAAGACCTGAGACCTGTTAGATTAATGGTTTGGTTTTTATTTCCTAAGGAATGACAGCAACATTCTCTTTGTGCTACAGTTTAACTCTTTCCTGACGTTTTAGAAGCAGCAAAGCGTTGTACTGTTAGCCATCAGTGAAAGCAGGATGTTTTGAAACAGAATGACAACTGTATTACATTTTATTTATATTTACAAAATGATGTATACATCTCCTGCTGACTGTATATATAACTGTCCTAACATCTTGTATACAGGATCAAAGTCTGAAGATGGCTCATTAGCCAAAGGCTCACTGTTGTTCGTTTGGTTAGCCAATAAATATTATCATTCTATTACAAAACGTAAAAACTTCCTGCTGACTAAGATCTGTCTTAACTTGCCCCAAGTGCTAAATTGTCACTGTGTAAAGTACACCTGAGCTTATGCTAGGTACACATATGATGCAATTTTCTGACAGATTTACTGTCAGATCGACTATTTCCAACATGTCCGATCTGCTATCCGATTTTCTGAATGATTTTTTTTCATAGAAATGAATGGAAAATCGATTGAAAAATTGATCGGAAATCAGACATTGGAAATAATCGATCTGACAGTAAATCTGTCAGAATTGCATCGTGTGTACTTAGCATTACACTACATCTATGCCAGCGTGTGTAGTGTTGGATCCTTCTACTTGTTCTGTTTTGGATGGGTTTCTCTCCTTTGCGCTGCACCATCACCTGTTTGTGACTCTGACTGTAGCAAGTCGCACAAAGGACAAAGAAGCAGTGCATGCTCTGTCCTCTTGGGCTTCTTTTTATTATGCACTCCTGTACTGATGTGCACAGCAGCCGAGGCTTGGAGTGTTATCGGTATGTGTACTTGCCAAGTGCTGCTCATATATGAGCATCAGTTCTGAAGTATGCAAGCCCAGAACACTATCGCCTGCTGTGCATCCAGGCTGGAGTGCAAAATTTCATGGAGTGGACAGAGCATGCACTGCTTCCTTGAACAGGGGGGGCAAAGCAGCAAAACAGACAGGAGCCCATGTAACCCAGTGAACACTAGTCAGAGTTGGACAGAATGGGGAGGGGGCGGTTGGTGACAGCCGGCCTAGGGCGCTGGAAAGTACAAATCCGGCCCTGCTGGTGGGTGCTAATAGGGTGCTTGGAGGATTTTAGGGGGGTGCTTAAGCACCCCCCCCCCCCCCCCCCCTGGCGCTGCCACTGCTTGTGGGAAAGATTGCAGGTCTAGCTAGGTGTTGAAAAAGGGTGACCCAGGTAAGGGGGGGAAAAACTGTGCAGACAGCCTTTTGAATGAGAACTCCAATTTGCGCACTGGGGATTGGGGGGACCCCTCATCTAGTGGGAAATGATCCCAAGACTCAGGTCCAGTCCCCCCAGGAGTAATGAACCGCACCAGAATAAAGACATTTGTCAAGGGAGGGAGAGGCATTTGTCAAGGGACTTGCAGTTCACGTGCTTTTATACTACTGTTAAAGTGAACCTCCAGACTAAAAATCGGTCTCAGCAGCACTGAAAAGGCTTGGTGTTTCTTTAACAGTTTCACAGCATCAGAACTTTGTTTCTTATACTCATTTTTAGCTGCACAGAAGAAAACTGCCCGGGCATTTTTCCCCTGATGCTGTGCAAAGCATGATGGGATTTCTGATGTTGTTGCTCTCGTTCTGCTGTTTTGGTGAAAATAATTTTTTCTTACATTTTGAATTTGACATTTGAAGCCTAGCGTGTGCAGCTGGGAGGGGTTATCAGGACACAGGACAGTTGGAACTGTGTCTTCTGCTCCTTGTCACCTCCTTTCAACCAAAAAGATGGCTGCCCCCATGACAAAGATGGCAGTCCCCATGAATCAAACATTTGCCTTTTCTTTTAAAACAGGGTTAGTAAGAGATTATATTTCCTAATTATTCTAATTAACATAACTAATGTAACTTAATGACAGTATGTTTGTTTAGGCTGAAGTTCCCCTTAAACTAATTTAAATAAAGCTGTGTTTTTTTTAACCCAACTGGTGTGAGTTTTTGTTGTTTTTGTACAAATGGATGGCAGGCCCTCCCAATTGGGTCTTGCCTTGGTCAAGAGTTTAGAAAAAGATGCTGTCCAGCTTCCCTAATAGTTTGCACACTATTCTTGCTATTGGACTGAGCAACTGCTTTTTAGTAACTTTTGTAAATAAACACTTGAGAATCTCTCCCCCCCCACCCCCATGACCAGGTGGACTAGTCCAAAACTTGTCAGATCTTTGATACTTAGTGAGCAGTATAGGATAAAAGTCATTTCATTCATAGTGCATTTTATTCTGAGAGACATCTACATTTTGTATTTAAAGGACAACTGAAGTGAGAAGAATACGGAGGTTGCCATATTGATTTCCTTTTAAACAATACCAGTTGCCTGGCAGCACTTCTGATCTATTCAGCTGCAGTAGTATATGAATCACACCAGAAACAAGCCTGCAGCTAATCTTGTCAGATCTGACAATGTCCGAAACACCTGATCTGCTGCATGCTTGTTCAGGGGCTATGCCTGAAAGTATTTGAGGCAGAGGATCAACAGGGCAGCCAGGAAACTGGTATTGCTTAAAAAATAAATATGGCAGTCTCCATATAACATTAGCTTTAGTTGTCCTTTAAAGGACACCTGAGATGGTAAATAGTGCTGTATTTATTCTTACCTGGGGCTTTGGGGCGCATGCAGTTGCGCATTACACATCTTCAAGGCTACGCAGCTAACGGAGTCACCAGCAGGAGAATGGGGGGAGCCCAGAGGACGCTGAGGGACCTCACAGACTGAGGGCCGGAGGAAGCCCCAGGTAACTCCACTATAGCTGTGTTTAGTTGTGTTCAGGGTCCCTTTAAAGGGAACCTAAACTGAGAAGGATATGGATTTTTACTTTTAAAATAATACCAGTTGCCTGACTCTCCAGCTGATCCTGTGTCTCTTAACCTCCTTGGCGGTATAATTCCCGCGGCTGTGCGGTCGCGGGAGGGTTTTTTTCTCTTTTTTTTTTTTTTTTAGCATATAGCTAGCCCAGCGCTAGCTACATGCTTCCCCCCCCCCCCCCCTCTACCTGCGGCGTCCCCCGTAGCTTCCGATCGCCGCCGGCGCCTCTTGCCCATAAGGAGATCCCGTTCTGAACGGGATTTCCTTGAGGGCTTCCCCCGTCGCCATGGCGATGAACGGAGTGACATCATCAATGTTGTGACGTCACAGGGAGTCCCGATCCACCCCATATCTCAGCCTGACGGCGATTGGCCAGGCTGCGCATGGGGTATGCGGGGGGGTGCCTGTATCGCGGCGGGTAGCGGCGCATCGGTGGCGATCAGACCAAACACGCAGCTAGCAAACTGCTAGCTGCGTGTTTGAAAAAAAATTATGCAAATTGGCCCAGCAGGGCGTGAGGAATCCTCCGCGGCGGGTTACCCCGTGTCCAGCACGGGGCTACCGCTAAGGAGGTTAAGGCTCATACACACATCAGACTACAGTCTTTGGAGAATAAAAGATCACAGACCAATCTTACCCCTTCCATGTAGTATGAGAGCCATACCTTCACAGTCTTTTCTATGGAGCTGAACTCCCCATCAGACAGAAATCTTTGCAAGATGCTGCACACACAGATGCTGTACAGACACAAAAGATCAGTACCTGCAAAAGATCTGTTCCTGCCAAAGATCCGTTCCTGCAAAATGCATTCACAGTCTGAGATCTGCAGATCCTCATACACACCTTGTTTAACTGACATTCATCTGCAGATCAGACAATCATCTGCAGATCTGAAAATCCATCCTGGTGGATCTGATCTGCAGATGAATGTCAGTTAAACAAGGTGTGTATGATGATCTGCAGATCTCATAGACTATGAATGCATTTTGCAGGAACGGATCTTTTGCAGGAACAGATCTTTTGCAGATACTGATCTCTTGAATGTCTACAGCATCTGTGTGTGCAGCATCTTGCAAAGATTTCTGTCTGATGGGGAGTTCAGCTCAGTGGCAGACACAGCCAGCAGTGGGCCCCTGAGCAAAATTGCAATACACAAAATGTGAGCAGATATGCCCAGAAAATACATTCAATCATGTCGGCAGATATGTCCAGAAAATACGTGCAATTATGTCGGCAGATATGTCCAGAAAATACGTGCAATTATGTCGGCAGATATGTCCAGAAAATACGTGCAATCATGTCGGCAGATATGCCCAGAAAATACATTCAATCATGTCGGCAGATATGCCCAGAAAATACGTGCAATCATGTCGGCAGATATGCCCAAAAAATACGTGCAATCATGTCGGCAGATATGCCCAGAAAATACGTGCAATCATGTCGGCAGATTTGCCCAGAAAATACATGCAATCATGTAGCATATTTGCCCAGAAAATACATCTAATCATGTGGCAGCCCAGAACATACACCTGCTAATATAAATAAAAAAAAAACATTTACTCACCTGCAGCAGCAGACCTCCTGTCCCAGCCTCCATCCGGCACGCGGCTCCCATGGGTGGTTAGGTGGATAGGTAGCCTGGTGGGTGGGTAGGTAGGTAGCCTGGTGGGTAGGTAGGTAGGTAGCCCTTAGCCGGGTGCGTAGGTAGCCGGGTGGGTAGGTAGCCGGGTGGGTGGCTGGGTAGCCATTAGGTAGCTGGGTGGGTAGGAAGCCTAGTGGGTGGGTAGGTAGCCGGGTGGGTAGGTAGGTAGCCTGGTGGGTGGGTGGTTAGGTAGCCTGGTGGGTGGGTTGGTAACTAGCCCGGTAGGTAGCCGGGTGGGTGGGTGGGTTGGTAACTAGCCTGGTGGGTGGGTGGTTAGGTAGGTAGCCGGGTGGGTGAGTAGGTAGCCGGGTGGGTGGTTAGGTAGCCTGGTAGGTGGGTAGGTAGGTAGCCTGGTGGGTCTTTAGGTAAGTAGCCAGGTGGGTAGGTAGCCTGGTGGGTGGGTGGGTAGCCGGGTGGGTAGGTAGCCAGGTGGGTAGTTTGGTGGGTGGGTAGGTAGCCGGGTGGTTAGGTAGCCTGGTGGGTTGGTAACTAGCCCGGTAGGTAGGTAGGTAGCCGGGTGGGTGGTTAGGTAGCTGGGTGGGTAGGTAGGTAGCCTGCTGGGTGGGTAGCTAGGTAGCCTGGTGGGTCTTTAGGTAGGTAGCCGGGTGGGTAGGTAGCCGGGTGGGTGGGTAGCTAGGTAGCCTGGTGGGTCTTTAGGTAGGTAGCCTGGTGGGTAGGTAGCCGGGTGGGTAGGTAGCCAGGTGGGTAGGTAGGTAGCCTGGTGGGTGGGTAGGTAGCCGGGTGGGTGGTTAGGTGGGTGGTTAGGTAGGTAGGTAGCTTGGTGGGTCTTTAGGTAGGTAGCCTAGTGGGTGGGTAGGAAGCCGGGTGGGTAGGTAGGAAGGTAGCCTGGTGGGTCTTTAGGTAGGTAGCCTGGTGGGTAGGTAGGTAGCTGGGTGGGTAGGCAGGTAGGTAGCCGGGTGGGTGGTTAGGTAGCCGGGTGGGTAGGTAGGTAGCCTGGTGGGTCTTTAGGTAGGTAGCCTGGTGGGTGGGTAGTGTCACGGACGGTTGCGGGGCCGCAGGCGCGTCCTGGAACCGCCCGTAAAGGAAAAGCAATCGCACTCGATTCCCTGCATCGATTGCGCTTCAAATCGGTACAATCTGGGTTGAGTGTGTAGGGACAGCTGAAGTCCTTTTCTTAGCAAAGAGAGCACCATCCTAAAGGCTGGATGGCTCTTTTGATATGCTAATGAGCCTGAGCCTAATCTGCCCCAGAGAGTCCCTGGCTTCAAGCTGTGCTGATGGCCCATCCATCAGGTATAAGGTGACAAGCACCATGGCAGAAGCAATCTAGTTGGGCTAAAAGCCAGACCCACTGGCTCATTCCCAGCAGGGGAGGCGACACCTCGCTGGCTGCTCCAAACTTCAAAGAGCCTTTGCTTGGGAATAACCTGAGTCTCATAGCAAATCCATAACTTCCCCGATCTGTCATATTTCTGGGGTTCCTGAGATGGCAGCTTCGCCAAACGTGGGGGAAGTGTAGCATGAGCCCCGGTGCTGGTTCTGAGGAAGTTTCAGAACATTCTGAGGTAAGGACTGCCAGTTAGGCAGTTTGAAAGTGCCTGATGATACCACAGGGGTCCCACCCCTCATGTCTGGTATCAGGGCGCTGGGTAAATCGAGACAGACCTGAAAATGTTAATAAATCTGCCCTGACCTGTACGGTTCTGTGAGATAGAGCCCATATATGGGTAGATATGATTTCTAGCCCCCAGTACAAGGGGAGGGCTCATCTTCTAAGGGGGTGTATGGCTCCCCGCCCTCACTCCCTCCTACTGAAGCAGGGGCATAAGAATGGCAGAGGACCCAAACTCAGTGTCCTCCACACTGAAACATCTTGAGCTCATCAGATGCCAGCTTGAGGATATGCTGGCATCCACCTGGTCTGAACTCTGAACTCAAATTGAAAACCCAGAACTCTGTTTTCCCACAAAAAGGACATCTTTCCAGGAACTAAGTATTTTTCTCCCTTCTTTTATTTTTCATACTGGCTATTACTGTTTTAATAATTGTTGGTTTTAATAATTGTCTGTATATATTAATTATTTATATTGCGTGAATAAACGACTTTCTCCAAGTCATTCACTGTCTGCTACCCTGCTTATCAGCACACACAGAACTGATCCCGGGTCTCTGAAGATACGCTACTGTTTGTTTGTTGTTGGCTAGACAGAATATCGTGTGTTTAACCGTTTTATTCGCAGGACTAGTCAGTCAGTTAGTGGGCTCCACGGTCCCATGGTAACCGCGGTGGTGGCAGTTTACTCTGAACCAGTAGGTGACGTTGTAATTACCCGTGTCTCACAGGCTCCCTTCTGAGTTGTCTGCGGCTAATTCTTAACGGTTCCTGCGCATTGACTGCGACCAGAGTTCGCACGATCTGTGCGCTGGCACCGTTTAGAAGGCTAAGGGCGGTCAGCCACTAGGGCTCCTGTGACAGTGTTAGGCAGCGGTTGGGACCTGTGTTGTGCTGAAAGTATCTACGATAGCGCTAGCGCTATCAAGAAACGAACTAATTCGTTGGTGTAGCTGGAAGGCAATATATTTTTTTAAATATACAGAGAGACTGTGTAGCCAGTACCCCTCCCCAAAAGTTTTATTTTATTTGGCATGGAAATGTCCGGGAACTACCAGAACATGTGCCTAGCAGACCTGGAAAATCTTTGCGAAGAGAGGGGCATTGGCATCCTCCGCAAGAACAAATGGGACCTGATAGCAGACTTGTCCAGATGGGATGCCCAGCAACTGCGGGAGCCGGGAGTGTCCGCTGAAGTGGATACCAGCCCATCTGACAGTCTAGGGGAACCAGAGACTGAAGATCCTAGGCGTACAGAGGTTAAGCATCCTGCGGGCCCTGTTGCAACAGTTACGCCAGAGACTGTCAGTATGGACCCCAATCCCAGAGTTTCTGACAGTACTCGCCCGGAACTGGCCAGTACTGGACTGTCCATGGGTGCTGACCCGGTAATGCAGCAGGCATTAAAAAAGCTGATGGAGACTGACCTGGACAAGTACCTGCAGTACATGGCGGAGCAAAAACGGGAGAAACGACAGCATGAGCTCAACATGGCAAAGGTTCAACAGGCCAGCCGGAGTTCACCGCCCAGCCTCCCTGCTGAAGGAGCTGCACCACCCGTAAGTGCAAAATTTAAATTTGCTAATATTGAAAAAGACACAGACATTGACTTGTTTTTGCGGTCTTTTGAAAAAGCGTGCCGTCAGTATCGTCTGTCCCAAGACCAGTGGGCCAGACATCTGACACCTTTGCTGCGCTACAAAGCGCTTGATGCCTTCGCAGAATTGCCTGCGGAGAAGGATAATGATTATGCCGCTATAAAAGACGCTATCATTACTAAGTACCAGCTGACGCCAGAAGCCTATCGGAAAAAGTTCAGGGCCTGGCAGAAAAAGTCTTCTGATTCGTACCGAGATGTGGCCAGCAGCTTGCTCACCACACTACGGCAGTGGACTCTAGGCCTCACCAAAGGGTCTTATGGCATCCTGGAGGACTTGATAGTCCTCGAACAATTTCTGAACATTTGCCCTGCTGATGTACGCCAGTTTGTGCTAGAACGCAGGCCGGCTTCAGCCACTGTCGCTGCAGACCTTGCTGAGACTTTTGCAACTACCCGGGTGGCTGATACACGCAGAACTGTCCCATCCAGCTGGAGAGGAGGTCAGCCCAATACCTCGGCAGACCCTCCTGCCCCTGTGAGCCGTCCGCCACAGAGGCCACCCAGCGCAGCTGCTGCACCCAGGCCTGCAGCGCCTGGAGAGGTCACCTGTCACTACTGCCGCCAGCCCGGACACATGAAATTCGACTGTCCGGAGCGGAGACAGACACCACCAGCACCTGGATCCTCTGCATCACCTGTACCTCACCCACAGCAGAGGCAACCCGCCAGCGAACCACAGCCTGGATCATCAGATTTTGTCCTGTTTGCCCGCGGAAAGGAAATCCGCGACCGAACCGACCAGCAGCAACTTGTTAGAGTGAACGGCAAAGTTGTCACCGGATTTCGAGACACCGGAGCTGACATCACGTTAGTTCACTCACATCTTGTGCCAAAGGAGAGCATCAGCTCCAGCCGATCCCTTGCCCTTACTGGAGTAGAGGGCACCCTTTTTCACATAGCCCACGCGACAGTGAAGCTGGATTGGGGAGTGGGAGGAATCCAAGAAAGAGTTGTTGGGGTTATGAAGGATCTCCCAGTCCCTGTGTTGCTGGGGACTGATTTGGGCAAGCTTGTGTCCTACTATGAACATGCCACGACCGCCTTGTCGCTCACGGAAGGAGACGGACTCTCCACCCACCACCAGGTACTTTATACACTTGGGGGAGCACCAGGGGGAGGTGGGTTGAATGTGCCCAGTTCAAGGGTACCAGGTTCAATAGTGCCTGCTTCAAAGGCACCTGAGTTTGATGTACAGACTGTCTGTTGTGATGATGCTGTAACTGTACCTGAGTTTACTGTACAACCTGTCTGTAATGAAAAAATGTCTATACCTGTCAATGTCATTACTGCATGCAATGATGATTTGAGTAATGTCCGTCTGTGCCATTCTGACAGTGTACCTGTGCTAGCAGTACCGCGCAGCTGCACTGCTCAGAACCCGAGCTCAGAACAGGTGGAGGGGGTTCCGGCCTCCTCCCCCTCCTCTGACCGCAGGGATGAGACCTTTCAGCCGCTGGCCTCGTGTGACATGAGCCAGTTGGCTGAAACTGACAGCGCTGTATTCTCAGCCGCACTACAACGTGACCCAAGCCTGGAGGTGCTCAGGCAGCAAGCCGTTGAGCCCCTCGCAGACGGGGCCGCTTTCAAGGTGTACTGGGAAGGTGGGAGACTGTACAGTGAGTCTGTACAGCCCCCTACAGGTAGATCCCACGCGAATACCAAATGGCTTGTGGTCCCGAGTGCGTTCAGGGGACATGTGCTGAAATCCGCACATGGTAATCCTCTGACAGGGCACTCAGGGGTCCGCAAGACACTTGCCGGTATTCGGAAACAGTTTTATTGGCCCCGGATGAACAGGGATGTAGCAAACTACTGCAGAGCATGTGCCGTCTGTCAGGAGCTGGGAAGGTCCAGGGATCCCCGCGGGGTTCCCTTAGGTCCACAGCCACTTAGCAGGGGAACCCCGCGTGGGCTGGCTATTGACCTAACCAACCCACTGCCCGTTGTCAGCAGTCCCGGCAGACACCACGTCCGACTGCAGTGGCGCAAACGCCCTGTCCAGAATGGTCCATGTCGGGTCAACCCTGAGGGTAGCAGACCGCGCCCGGTCCAGGGGAACCGAGCCACAGGCTCCAATAGGTTTCCCCGCCGCACCGGCAACCCGAGACCCGTCAGCCAGGTTGGCCGACACGCAGCGGGCAGCCGACCCCAGAACGCCAACGGGGAACTAGATCAGATCTCGCAGATTAGCGGCAACGACACACATCTTGCTGATGAATGTCTATCTGCCTTCTCCCCAGGGAGGGCTGTCACGGACGGTTGCGGGGCCGCAGGCGCGTCCTGGAACCGCCCGTGAAGGAAAAGCAATCGCACTCGATTCCCTGCATCGATTGCGCTTCAAATCGGTACAATCTGGGTTGAGTGTGTAGGGACAGCTGAAGTCCTTTTCTTAGCAAAGAGAGCACCATCCTAAAGGCTGGATGGCTCTTTTGATATGCTAATGAGCCTGAGCCTAATCTGCCCCAAAGAGTCCCTGGCTTCAAGCTGTGCTGATGGCCCATCCATCAGGTATAAGGTGACAAGCACCATGGCAGAAGCAATCTAGTTGGGCTAAAAGCCAGACCCACTGGCTCATTCCCAGCAGGGGAGGCGACACCTCGCTGGCTGCTCCAAACTTCAAAGAGCCTTTGCCTGGGAATAACCTGAGTCTCATAGCAAATCCATAACTTCCCCGATCTGTCATATTTCTGGGGTTCCTGAGATGGCAGCTTCGCCAAACGTGGGGGAAGTGTAGCATGAGCCCCGGTGCTGGTTCTGAGGAAGTTTCAGAACATTCTGAGGTAACGACTGCCAGTTAGGCAGTTTGAAAGTGCCTGATGATACCACAGGGGTCCCACCCCTCATGTCTGGTATCAGGGCGCTGGGTAAATCGAGACAGACCTGAAAATGTTAATAAATCTGCCCTGACCTGTACGGTTCTGTGAGATAGAGCCCATATATGGGTAGATATGATTTCTAGCCCCCAGTACAAGGGGAGGGCTCATCTCATCTTCTAAGGGGGTGTATGGCTCCCCGCCCTCACTCCCTCCTACTGAAGCAGGGGCATAAGAATGGCAGAGGACCCAAACTCAGTGTCCTCCACACTGAAACATCTTGAGCTCATCAGATGCCAGCTTGAGGATATGCTGGCATCCACCTGGTCTGAACTCTGAACTTTGATTGAAATCCAGAACTGATTTTTCCCACAAAAAGGACATCTTTCCAGGAACTAAGTATTTTTCTCCCTTCTTTTATTTTTCATACTGGCTATTACTGTTTTAATAATTGTTGATTTTAATAATTGTCTGTATATATTAATTATTTATATTGCGTGAATAAACGACTTTCTCCAAGTCATTCACTGTCTGCTACCCTGCTTATCAGCACACACAGAACTGATCCCGGGTCTCTGAAGATACGCTACTGTTTGTTTGTTGTTGGCTAGACAGAATATCGTGTGTTTAACCGTTTTATTCGCAGGACTAGTCAGTCAGTTAATGGGCTCCACGGTCCCATGGTAACCGCGGTGGTGGCAGTTTACTCTGAACCAGTAGGTGACGTTGTAATTACCCGTGTCTCACAGGCTCCCTTCTGAGTTGTCTGCGGCTAATTCTTAACGGTTCCTGCGCATTGACTGCGACCAGAGTTCGCACGATCTGTGCGCTGGCACCGTTTAGAAGGCTAAGGGCGGTCAGCCACTAGGGCTCCTGTGACAGGTAGGTAGCCAGGTGGGTAGGTAGCCGGGTGGGTGGTTAGGTAGTCGGGTGGGTGGTTAGGTAGCCGGGTGGGTAGGTAGGTAGGTAGGTAGCCAGGTGGGTGGGTAGCTATCCGGGTGGGGGGCCCGACTCCTATCCTCCCTCACCTCGGGGCCCCCCCTCATGCGGCAGGAGAGTGGCAAAAACAGGAAGTCTCCGGGGCTCCAGCAGGCGCTAGAGGCTTAGCCGCTTGGTCTCCGATGTCTCCAACTCTGTATACTGCTCGCTACTTCCTGGTTTAGTAGCGAGCAGTATACAGAGTTGGAGACATCGGAGACCAAGCGGCTGAGCCTCTAGCGCCTGCTGGAGCCCCGGAGACTTCCTGTATTTGCAGCTCTCCCGCGGCATGAGGGGGGCCCCGAGGTGAGGGGGAGAGGATAGGAGTCAGGGCCCCCCAGGAAAAATAAATAAATAAATAAAAAAACAGCAATACTTAATGGGCCCCTGAAGCAACGGAACTTCAGGGGCCCTCGTGTGGCGGCACGGCCGTATGTCCGCCAGCCACTGCATTAGACTGTGACTATGGTGGGATTAGATTGTCTGTGAAATCTGCTGAAGCTGCTGATGCTACAGTATTAGCATACCATTTAATAATCATGAGCCCCCAAAATGCCAAATGCTGCAACAATAACCCCAAAGTTTCAAATGCAGTCTCATCAAATAATAACTGCAGCAACCGTCACCTCTAATACAAATGAATTGCAATAACTGTTACCTCCGACAAATGAAATACAACTACCGTTACCTCTGACACATGAAATGCAGCACAAAATGATTTCTCCAAATGGTAAATGAGGCAAACATTACCTCATGCGGCCACAGAGTCTCCCGCCTGGGACACCCAGCGGGCAAACGTGGGACACAACCTGGGACATATTGCAGCCGGGGACAGGGGACCCTGAACCTGGGACGTGTCCCAGGTAAAACGGGACATCTGGTCAGTGTATTACATATAACATTACTTTTTAGTATGGCTGTAGGCTGAGTGATGCAGATGGCAGATGGCTATGTAGTGTTTAATGTTGAACAACTTTTTTCACTATTACCGCCATGTTAACACATGTTATAACAATTGTAACAACCTTTTTAGGGCCCGTTCTCATTACAGAGATTAGCGGGTGATTCCCGCTAATCGACGAATCGCTGGCGCAATTATAACTGAATTGCAGTGATCTCACTGCCGCTATTGCCGCCGATCGTGGGCGTTCCGTGATTAACGGCAATCGCAAAATGTGTTGCCTGCAGCATTTTGCAGCGATTCTCAAGCGATCACGGTACAGTGCTTAAACAAGCACTGATCGCGATCATCGGGAATTGCGGAAGTGTACAATGATTTTACCACGCTGATCACGGGAAAATCACTTGCGTAAAACGGTTGCGCTAAGTGCTACACTATAAGCACTTTTCTGAACGCTTTCTGGCCTCCAGAGCTTTCTGAGAGCATTTAAAAAAATGCTCCCATTGACTTCCACTAAAATCACGGTAAAATCGCGCAATTTTACTGCGATCGGTATGATATTAATGTAAGTCAATGGTAGCGTTTTTTAAAAAGCTCTCTGAGGCCTAATACACACCTAAAATAAAAAACACAAACACAAGCGTTTTGCGTTTGTGTGCGCTTTGCCCCCCCCCCCTTCCCCCCTCCCGGCGCTCCACTGCACGCTGCATTTTTGGTAAAAGCTTTTCCAGTGCGGTTTTGTAATTCACTCCCTGACGCAACTCAGGAAGTGAACTCTTTGACCCGGAAAAGAATGAATACAATGTATTTATTCTTAAAAACGCGAACGCAATCGCTGCACAAAGCGATTTTGTGAGCGTTTGCGTTTTTCCGATACCTTCCCTTGAGGCAAAAACCACTCAGATGTGAACACTCTCATAGAGAATCATTGCACAAGCACTTTCTAGGCGCTTTTGAAAATCGCCTGCGATTGAAAAAAGGGCAAAAACGCCCTTAGTGTGAATGAGTCCTGAAAGCGATGATGGCTAAAAAGCACTCAGAAAAGCGATTATAGTGTGACTCAGCCCTTACTTAAGGTTCGTATACACGTCCGATAAAGATCGTTCGTTACGAACGATTCGTGATGTTTACACGATATTCAAATTAGACCGAAAAGATCGTTCGTAATGAAAGATTGTGTACACACGTGAACGATATAAGTATAAAGTACTGAACGACGAACGATAAAAAAATGCGTGCGCAAACGGGAGTGACGTTATGACAAGCAATAAGAACATGCGTACTACTCCACAGATAATCATTATCGGACGATCTTTGTACACACTGCAACGATTGAACGATTATCTTTCGAAAAAATCCTCCGGGTTGGATCGGTCGGATTGAACGATAACGGTCGTTATCGTCCAAAAAAACGATCGTTGGAAAATTTGGAACGCACGATTATCGGTCCGATTGTCGTTATCGTTCGTTTTCGAACGATCGTTATCGTACGTGTGTACTCAGCTTTACACTCAAACACACACAAACATTTTTGTGAATGTAAAAAAAAAAAATGTGTTTGAAATGTCTTTACCACCCGTGTATTGTGAGTGGAGGCTGCCATGTTTTCTTACGAGAGCCTGTGCTGGGATTCTGCGTTGTGGGGATGCAGTTTTGGTCCAGATAAAAAGCTACATGCACTACTTTTTCGTCTGCGATTCGCACCTTATGCTTTCAAATACGACAAAACACATTAAAATCACATAAAAACGCACACATTGAAAAAATGCAAATACATTGGAAAAGGCACAAACGCAGTAGCAGAAAAATACATGCGTTTGCTATCCTGCAAATCTGACTGCTTCCTCAAATGGGACAAAACGCAATAATCGCATAAAAAACGCACATCAAAGAAAATACACAAAAGAGAAGACGCGGGATCTGAAAAAAAAAGTTATTTGCATCTACTAGAAATAAATATGGCAGCCTTCATATAAGGCCTCTTTTCCACGAACTGTTTACACGCAGTGAAATGCCTCTCAAACTCTCACAACTGCTTGCTGCTGCCTGGTAACTGCTCACTGCTGCCTGGCAACTGCTTGCTGCTGCCTGGTAACTGCTTGCTGCTGCCTGGTAACTGCTCACTGCTGCCTGGCAACTGCTTGCTGAGCACACAGCTCAACAGTTCGTGGAAAAGAGGCCTAAAGCTGCCTAAATTTGCATAAACGTGCATAATCCTCCTTAATGCTGCATACACACTTGAGATAAAAGTCTCTGGAAAAGGCAAGATCACAGACCAATTATACCCCATTCCATGTAGTATGAGAGCCATACTCTACACAGTCTATTCTATGGAGCCGCACTCCCCATCAGATAAAATCTTTGCAAGATGCTGCACACACAGATGCTGTACACATTCAAAAGATCATTATCTGCAAAAGATCTCTTCCTGCAATAGATCCATTCCTTCAAAATGCATTCATAGTCTATGAGATCTGCAGATCATCATACACACCTTGTTTAGCAGGCAATCATCTGCAGACCATCTGCAGATCAGATCCACCAGGATGGATTTTCAGATCTGCAGATGATTGCCAGATATGCAGATGAAGTCTGTTAAACAAGGTGTGTATGAGGATCTGCAGATCTCATAGACTGTGAATGCATTTTGAAGGAATGGATCTATTGCAGGAAGAGATCTTTTGTAGATAATGATCTTTTGAATGTGTACGGGCATCTTTGTGTGCAGCATCTTGCAGAGATTTTATCTGATGTTGAGTTCAGCTCCATAGAATAGACTGTGTAGAGTATGGCTCTCATACTACATGGAATGGGGTAAAATTGGTCTGTGATCTTGCCTTTTCCAGAGACTTTTATCTCAAGTGTGTATGCAGCATTACCCTCTTGCCGGTTATCCCGAGCTCAGCTCGGGGTAACCTGCGCAGGAGGATTTCTCTGGCCCCGATGGGCCGATTTTCACAATTTTATTTTTACTGCACGCAGCTAGCACTTTGCTAGCTGCGTGCATATCCCGCTCGCCGCCGATTCGCCGCTACCCGCCGCGCCACGCGCCCCCCCCCCCCCCTAGACCCCTTGCACAGCCTGGCCAATCAGTGCCAGGCAGCACTGAGGGGTGGATCGGGATTCCCTCTGACGTCCAGGGGAAGCCCTGCAGGAAATCCCGATTGCAAAGATCGCCGGCGGCGATCGAAGTGTATAGGAGGATGCCGCTTGTCAGCGGCTATCATGTTGCTAGCGCTAGGCTAGCTACATGAATTAAGAAAAAATTAAAATAAAAAAAAAAGTGCTGCACCGCCCCCTTGCCGTCAGAATTGGAACGGCAAGGGGGTTAAACTGAATTGTTTGCATGTCAATTACCATCTCCAATTAGGAGAGCAATGCCAAGAAAGGCCTTCAGCTAGATGTGATGAGCTGGGGGAGGGGTAATCAGCTGCTGGGAGGGGTATAAAGAGAAGGTCTCTGCTCCTCCCTCATTGTGCTGTTTCTCCTGCAGTCAGAATGGGTCTGGGTGGAAGTAGATGGTGCAGTTGGCTGCTGGTCCTGACTCTGGTCTATGGGCCGGGGTATGGCAGTGCTAGGGATGGGGGCTTGGCCAGAGACAGGCGGCAGCAGGATTGGTGGAGGGAGTACCAGAGGTTCTCACCTGCTCAGGGCTCTGCTAGAGCTTCTGCTAGGGACTTTGCTCGCCCAGTGGTTGGGTTTGGCTCCAGAAGAGGTGGTTCTCCCTCTGGGTGGGGGGCTAGCTTTGGTGGTCTCCCCAGGCAAGCAGTGCAGCAAGTGTCCCAGTCTTCTCCCATCAGCCTCCAGTGTGGAGAGGATGTCATGGTGGTCAGTGTGAGCAGGAATTTCTATGGCAATGGGAAGCTGGTGAAGCCCTCTGATCTGACTCTGGGACCCCAATCCTGCCAGCCCACCTCCCAGACTGCTGATACTGTCGTCTTCCAGAACGCCCTGCAGGACTGCAGCAACCCTGTCCAGGTAATGGTCAGCTGACTTATCTTCTATTCCTGTCAGGGAAGAGACTGAGCCCTGATAGAGGCAGTGTCTAAAGAGGCCCTGTAGTGATCTATAGTCAACTATTCTGGATGCCCTTTTTATGGTAATTTTCCTGGTTTTCCCCATCAGAAATCCTTCCTATGTTTTTTATATATTGAATGTATCCTGGCACTCCCAGTGATACTTAGCCTATGCTGACTAGCTATGTGGAATTCTCTTCTGACCAGCACCTGACAGAAATAAAGATGTCACCACACATGTACTAAATGTCAGTAAGGGCTTTTTCACACCACAAGAGCTTTTTAAAAGTTACAGATCTTAAAAGCTCTTGCTAATGATCCAATCTTTTTCATCCAATCTTACCAAATCTATGTAGTAGAAGGGTAAATTGAGTGAATATACTGAATGTATACTTCAGGCAGTTACATTATATTACATAGAAATAGAAAGATTGGATTATTAGTGGCCAGCTTAATGCAATGCTATGGGGGATTTTTACAAAATCCCATCGCTCCAGTATGAGCACACACATAGGATAACATTAGCTGAAGCTTTTAAAATCACAAAGCGTTCAGAAAAGCTCTTCTGGCGTGCGCCGGCCCTTAGTGATGGTCAATTAGATGCAAATTTTTAGTTGATGCAGCATCATGTGAATTTTGTATGCAAATTTTATGCAGTTTGAAAAGGACTAATTGAATTTTTACCTCAGCAGGGTTTGATTAGTTGCTTTAGGCCTCTTTTTCCAGACTGTTAATAGGCAGTGAAAATGCCTCTCAAACTCTCACAACAGGTAACTGCTTGCTGAGCACACAGCTCAACAGTCCATGGAAAAGAGGCCTAAGCAAGCTGCCTCAACTTGCAATTATTTACATCTCATTGATCACTAGTCAGAATGTAAATTGGAGTGAGGAAGCAGGAAAATTCTAACTAATTTTCCTTTCCTGTTGATGCTCTATGGCAGCCTACAGATGGGCAGTTCTATACCCACATGTATCCTGCCATGGAGTCATGAGGGAAAGGCTTTTCAGTGGGCAAGAGAGGGTGTGATGTGACAAAAACCCAAATAGTGCAATATGCCAAAGGTGCATGAGAGGCAACCAGCCACTTGATGCAGAAAACCGTCTCCACTCTGTGTCCAGAGCATCCTGGATGTGGTCACTCTCTGGGGGCGGGAACAAAACTGCCAGCAGATGTGGCAGAGCTACAATGGGCAAACTACAATTTATAAATGCTTGTATGTAGTTTGAAATGTAGAAGTGGGGTGCCCCCAAATTCTGAACTACATACAATCTACATTGAAACAGGAAATTACCTCCTGAGTATCCTGGTTTTCTTAATAAGTATAGCATGAGGCTGGGGTTCATTACATATATTGCACATCTGAGCAGAGGAGTAGCTATGGGGGGCGGGGGGGCACATGTCCCCAGGTACAGCACTGTAAGGGGGCTCAGCCTCAGCATGGCCGCTGCATCTCCACAAGCATGAGGCAGCTTGCTGGCTGCCCAAAGTGCCCCTGCTTCTCTCCCTGCCTCTGCAGAGGAGTGCATAAGTGTTAACAGCAATAGGAAAACTGGGGCACATCTGGCTATTTATAGGGGGCACATCTGGCTATTTATAGGGCCACATCTGGCTATATAATTTGGTTATTTGAAGGGTGGCACATGTGGCTGTTTAGAATAAGTGTGCCCCTTCCCCCTGTTCAAACAGCATTTCCTCATTGAAGCCACCAAAGAGTGTGACCACATTCTGATGCATGGCCACGCCCATTTCATCTGGGGGTTGCAAAAACCTGTCTTTGGCCCAGTGCACACCAAAAACATCTAGCAGATCTGCAAAACATTAGTGGTTTTTGAAGCAGATTTTCAGAGCGCTACTAGGCATGTTTAAAGGTCTTCTAAACATGCCAAGTGTTTTTTGGAGCAGATTTCATAT
The DNA here is from genome assembly GCF_040937935.1 of Hyperolius riggenbachi. Lineage (NCBI taxonomy): Eukaryota > Metazoa > Chordata > Amphibia > Anura > Hyperoliidae > Hyperolius > Hyperolius riggenbachi. Next base: position 33,674,715 of record NC_090648.1, read on the forward strand.
ATTTTTACAGTAAAATTGTTATTAAACAGCTTCTGTAACAAACGCCTGAAAACTGCTGATCTAGAGTTTTTTCAGAGCGGTTTTCCACTTTCCTATACTTTAACATTGAGGCAGAAATGCCTCAGATCATAAAAATGGTACAGCCCTCGAGTTTGCGTCTTGTGGAAAATGAATCGCTCTGGTTTGCTCCATCCCACCATCCCATTCACTTTCATTACCCAAGCGGTTTTCCCCTTGCATAGTTTTAAAACCGCTCTGGTGTGCACTAGCCCTTGTCCCTGGGCGCTGAAAACCCTAGATGCGCCTCTGCAGTTTGCATCAGCAGAAATGGAATCTTGTGTGGAGCTGATCAGCTTCAAACTGACCTTGTAAACTTTGAGTTCTGTTGAATGGATCAGAATCAGATTTCTAGCTCATCACTTCTAAGTCAACCTTCCTGGTGGTAACGTAGTTCGGGGTAAGCCGCGCAGGAGGTTTTCTCCGTCCCTGCTTGGCCGAGTTTTTTTTTTTTTTTTTTTTTTCTGGACGCAGCTAACACTTTGCTAGCTGCGCCAGCACACCGGTCGCCGCTATCCATCGCGGCGCGTGCCCCCCCCCCCAGACCCCGTGCGCTGCCTGGCCAATCAGTACCAGGCAGCGGCGAGGGGTGGATCGGGACTCCCAATGACGGGGGAAGCCCTCCAGGAAATCCCGTTCTTTGAACGGGATTTCCTGATCGAAGCGGGGGGATGCCGCTGAACTGCCGCACTGCCTCTTGGCGGAATTTTTCATACCGCCAGGAGGGTTAACACTTACAGCTTTTTTTAGTGTTACTGTAGACAGTAAAGGTGACCATATGTCACTTCACTTGGCCAATCGAACATCCCATTCAATTAGTTTTGGATCAGATGAGAATCGGTGCCACCAAGCGCATACCTTATTGACCGTGACCAATTCTGAGCTGAAATTGATCACATAGCAACTGGACATTAGAGTTGGGCGAACTGTTAGCGCAACTGCAGCCGAACTGTTCGGCTGCCCAACCTGTCATGTGGCTGTGGCTCTTACTACTTCCGGGTCGCAGTGACCCGGAGTAGTACGTCTGCGCTGGCCCGGTGGAGCGTGTCCTAGATCGCGCTCCCGTTGCCGGGCACTCTCTGCGCATGTGTGACGTCACACATGCACAGAGTGCCCGGCAACGGGAGCGCAATCTAGGACGCGCTCCGCCGGGCCAGCGCAGACGTACTACTCCGGGTCATTGCGACCCGGATGTAGTAAGAGCCACAGCCACATGACAGGTTGGGCAGCCGAACAGTTCGGCTGCAGTTGCGCTAACAGTTCGCCCAACTGTACTGGACATGCTGGGCTGATGTGCATAGCGGTAACAGTGTGTGACTTCAGGCAGAATGTGGTGGAATCCCTGGTGGTCCCTTAGTGTAAATATGCCTGCCCTGTATATGAATTTATACTTCATCCGTTTGGTGTCCCCTCGCTGCAGTACTCATCCGTCTTCCACAGCTTATATACACTGACATACAGAGGAGAAACATGTTTCTCCTCTGTATGTCAGTGTATATAAAAGCTGTGTTTTTCAGTTCTGGCCAGGAACCAGTCCGACGAAGGCTTTTTATAAGTCGAAAGCTCACTGTTTATCCATCTCTAAGTTAGCCAATAAATGGTATCATCCTGATTCAAAACTTCTTGCCAGAGAGTCCAGATGTGCATCTTGGGAAAGTGACCCAATTCTGCTTTTGGTAGAACAGTGGCGTCATAATCTAAGCTTGTGATCTGGTTTGGCTCCACAGATGACTTCAGATTTCCTGATCTACTCCACCAGCCTGCTGTACAACCCTACCTCTAATGTCCCAATTATTAGGACCAACTCAGCTGTTGTGCCCATCACCTGCTACTACTTCCGGTAAGTCTGTGCTCAGTTTCCTCAATTGTTGAAGGTCCTTTATTATAAGGCCAAATTGAAGTGAGAAGAACACGGAGGCTGCAATCATTTTCTCATTTTAAACATAACAGTTGCCTGGCAGCCCTGCTGGTCTATTTGGCTGCAGTAATGTCAGAATAAGGCTCCATTTCCACTAGCAATTAGGATGCAAGGTGGTGGCTATGGGGGCTCTGATGCTATCCATGATTTCCCTGCATCACACCAAATCGCGTAGGTAAATTCACATCAATGGAAACTACTCCATTGACATGAATTGGTTGTGGTTTCCGCAATGCATCTAGTGGAAACGGGCCCTAATTCCAGAGACTAGCATGCAGCTAACCTCAGATCTGACAATGTCAAATGCCTGATCTGCTGCATGCTTGTTCAGGGTCTATGGCTAAAAGTATTAGAGGCAGAGGATCAGCAGGACAGCCAAAGATGTTAAAAAAATGGATCAAGAAATATTCGCCATGTAATTCATTTGTTTGAGCCTACAGGTCATCTTTACTATCCTAGCCAACTACTGGCAAACAAGAGAAGCTAGACAGTACAAACTGCCATATATAACCACACCCCCTAACAATGCAATAGGCTAAAAGGTTTAGATCTACTTATGCAGAGGGAGATACTGGTTGCTTGGCACTTTGAAACGGATCCATCTGAAAATGGCACCTGCGAATAATGGCGCACGGTGTTGCTGCTAATCCGTTTGTCGCTTATCGCTATTTAATGTTAAAGCCTTATCGTTTAGCATTAACACACAGAACCCTCTCTGTACCTATCCCTAACCCCTAGACTCCCCTGGTGGTGCCTAACCTTGACAGTGTTACATTAAAGAGGAACTCCAGTGAAAATAATGTAGTAAAAAAAGTGCTTCATTTTTTTTACCATAATGATGTATAAATTATTTAGTCAGTGTTTGCTCATTGTAAAATCTTTCCTCTCCCAGATTCACATTCTGACATTTATTACATGGTGACATTGTTACTGTGGGCAGGTTATGTAGCTGCTCCTAGCTGTTTTGGCTGTTAGAGACAGCTGTAAACAGCTAATTCCTGTCTGTGAACCTTGTTACATTGTGGCAGTTTGCCCAGAGTACCGCTGTACTCAGAGCTTCTTGTGGGAGGGGTTTCAGCACAAAATCAGACTGATTTTGAGGAAACTGAAGGTAGACTTGATGTCAGTGTTTAGCATACATTGAAACCTACCAAACTCTGAAGATAGAGGAGCACAAGGACATGAAGTGCTGCCAACACTCTGTAGCTACTAACTGCAGATGGCCAGGTCTGAAAACTGTGCCAGAGGGAACTTTTCCATAGCTTCAGGTTGGGTACTGTGACACTGAATGTTACAAATGCACAAAGTTTTTAATCCCAACCCTGAACACTTAATTTTTTTATTTTTTATTTTAGACATGACAATGTGAGCAGCAAAGCAATCAGGCCTACATGGTCTCCATTCAGCACCACCATCTCCACAGAAGAGAAGTTGTCCTTTAACTTGCAGCTAATGACTGGTAAGTGGAACTAGCTAAAGGGGAACTCTGACAAGCTTGGCCTCTCCTAATCTTTGTGTTTTCTCCACAGATGACTGGTCAGGCCCCAGAAATTCCATTGTCTACCAGCTGGGAGATACTTTCAACATAGAGGCCTCAGTGCAAACTCAGAACCATATTGGTCTGATCCTGTTTGTTGACAGCTGTGTGGCCACCCAGTCTCCTGATCCCACCTCCAAGCCAAGCTATGACATTATCTCAGCAAATGGGTATGTTCTAGGCAAGGACTGTGGGTCACAAACTGGATTAAAAGATAGGACAAGTGTCCAAGCAAACCTGAACAGGGTCATCAAGTCATAGATGGGAAAAGTGGTAACTACTTAAACCATAGCTCCCAACTGTCCCTCTTTGGGAGCCCTGTCTCTCTGCCCCTTTCCTCCTCTATTGTCCCTCTTGCAGGACTTTGTCCCGCTTTCTATGTAAATATATATTTCTCTACTGAAAAGTTTGACTAAACTTTATTCCAATCCTTCAAATAAATATATTACTAATTTTAAAATGTTAGCATGAAGGAAAATAATCCGGGATAGAAAGGACCAGTGTAATTTGAATTATAAAACATATTTTTCCATAGGAAAGCTTTATGGTATGCGATGGGGTGTGGCTTAAGTGTCTGTCTTTGAAAAAGTTGGGAGATATGTTTAAAGAGGAACTCCAGTGAAAATAATGTAGAAAAGTGCTTCACTTTTCCAATTATGAGCTCTAGTTCTGCTTTTAGTTACAATGTTGCGCTTTTCTGCAGGTGCCTCATGGATGGGATGCTGGAGGACTCCTCTTCATCATTTGTATCTCCAAGAATCCAACCAGACAAGCTGCAGTTTACTGTGGATGCCTTCCTCTTTGTAGATGCTGCTCAGTCTGAGGTGAGGACTGGAAGTTTCCTGTACTGGGTTTTGGCTCAAAGTCTAAGATCAGACTTTTCTAATGTTACAATCCCTCTTAGGTCTACATCACCTGTAATCTGAGAGCTGCACCAGCAACTCAGGTCCCTGACTCCATGAACAAGGCCTGCTCCTTCAACAAGGCCACTAACAGGTAAGATGTGGATGGAAGCAAGTCTAATGGAGCCTGTCACAACAGGGATGGCACAAACTGGTATGTCACTGAGTAAATTCTTAAGATTTGGTAGTAAGGTCTTGTATACAAGGGCAGTGCTGTTCCTCCAGCTAGATAATTTGCTACAGTTGTCTAAACTTCACCTGTGAGTGTTGCTAATGCGACAGATGTTAGTGCCAAAGCTACTAGGCTGTTTTTGTGGATTTTTTTTTTTTTTTTTTTTTTTTTTTTAACCTGAAATTGATGTAAAAGACTTTCACTTTACCTGGGGCTTCTGCCAGCCACCCTGTGCCCACAGTTTTCATTGTCAACATCCACTGGACCCAGCCACGTGCAGTTATTAACTCTCCTGTTGCCAGGAGCATCCTGCTCAGTAAGGCCTAGTGCACACCGGAGCGTTTCCGCTGCGGTTTGCAATCTGCTTGCGGGTGCGGATCCGCTAGGGTAATGTATTTCAATGGGCTGGTGCACACCCGAGCTGGAGGTGTTTTGCAGAAACGCATACTCCCGGGCTGCTGCAGATTTTGGATTGCGGATGCGTTTCTGCCTCAATGTTAAAGAGAACCCGAGGTGGGAATTACTAATACTATTGGGGCACAGAGGCTGGTTGCGCACACTAAGACCAGCCTCTGTTGCCCCATCGTATGCCTCCATGTCCCATCTGCTCGCCGCTATAGACCCCACAGTGCTGGCAACACGCAGCGTGTCGCCAGCACAATGTTTACCTTAGCGCTGTCTGTCAGCGCCGCTCCCCCGCCTCCTCCGCATCGCCGCTACCCGCCCGTGTCACTTCCCTCCTATCAGCGGGAGGGAAGGGACACGGGCGGGTGCGCCGATGCGGGGGAGCATCGCTGACAGACAGCGCTAAGGTAAACATTGTGCTGGCGACACGCTGCATGTCGCCAGCACTGCGGGGTCTATAGCGGCGAGCAGGGGGGACATGGAGGCATACGATGGGGCAACAGAGGCTGGTCTTAGTGTGCGCAACCAGCCTCTGTGCCCCAATAGTATTAGTAATTCCCACCTCGGGTTCTCTAAGTATAGGAAAACCGCAAACCGCTCTGAAACTGCACTTCAGAGCGGTTTTGCAGGCGTTCTTTGTTACAGTAGCTGTTCAGTAACAGCTTTACTGTAACAATATATAACACGTTACAGATAAAATTCAAACAGTGTAGTTCCACCCCTAGTTAAACATACAAATTGCAAACATGACAAAGTGGGGCTTTAAATGAACCAATATTCGTCTTATTTATTTCTTCATATCAAAAGGTCTTCATAACGGATACACAGACATAACTTCCAGAACTCTCAGTAAAACCACAACGACTGCCTGACACGTGTTTCACGATCAAAGATCGCTTCCTCAGAGGCATACAGTATACATGTATATCACTAGAGTCCAAAAAAACGAACCCCGACCACAATCTGTAGAGATATGAAGATAAACACATGGACCAAGGTCCAGAGATAACCAGCGGCTGCCTGATCCGCTTAGCCCTGTGGATCAGGTAGGGTTTTTGTTTGTTCCACCCACTGTTTTAATCTAGTGGCAGTAAAGCTGAATCTCTCATGGACCAATCAAGTGCAGAGAGAACCTTGAATTTGCCAGCTGTGATTTCACTCATCCGAAGTCCATTACTGGAGACTTGTGTGCCACTTGGGCAGCTGAAGATGTTTTGTCTAAGTGGTTCTGCAGGTTACTAATCGGTAGTAAATGCAGAGGGGGGTCAGTGAGATGCAAGTTTTGTATACAAGTTGCATGCAGCTCAGAACTGGACTAATGCCCTTCATGTCTTCATTGGCCAAGTTCCGTCAAAACATCAGTTCCCAGGGGCGTAGCAATAGGGGGTGCAGAGGTAGCGACCACATAGGGGCCCCAAAGGGCCCTCCCACAACTACAGTATTAGCTCTTTATTGGTCCTATGCTCATAATATCTTCTAGAGATACTTTGAATAGTGGTAATCATTAACAAACTGTTCCCCATCCCCTTCTTGCACCCCTGACACTGTAGTTGCCATTGGCAGATTTTGATGCGCCGTATCAATTGTATAGAGTGCTATATTATATATAATATATATATTGTATAGAGTGCTTGGGGGGCCCCATTGTAAAACTTGCATAGGGGCCCACAGCTCCTTAGCTACGCCACTGTCAGTTCCCATCTCGAGGTAGAACTCTAGTGATGACCACCTGGTGACCCATTATGTAGACTTAGGTATGCAGTTTTGAGCTGTAAAAGAGGAACTTCAGCCTAAACATACTGACATTAGTTGTTAATTAAAATAGGTCATATAATCTCTTACCCACCCAGTTTAAAAAGAACAGGCAAAGGTTTGATTTCATGGGGCTGCCATCTTTTTGGTTGAAAGGAGGTGAAGGGGAGCATGAGACACAGTTCCAACTGTTCTGTGTCCTGATCGCCCCTCCCAGCTGCACACTAGGAAACGAGAACACCAGAAATCCCATCATGCTTTGCACAGAATCAGGGGAAACATGCCCAGGCAGATTACTTTGATAGGAAGAGCTTAGCTTTTGCAGCTAAAAATGAAACTTGTGGAAGACAAAGTTCTGATGCTGTGAAACTGAACAAAGCCTTTAGTCTGGATGTTCACTTTAATCTTCTTCCTACAGCTGGTCTCCAGTGGAAGGCTCTAATAGCATCTGCCAATGCTGCACTGCCGGGCTCTGTAGCATGCCTTCCGGTCAGGCCAGAGGATGGGGCTCTGTACAAGGAAGACCACGAGGATTTGGCAAGCGAGAAGCTGGTGAGTCTACTCCATCCAGTAATGGTCTCCAACTAGAACCTGAATACAACTGAGGGGCTAAATCTAAATTCTTTCCCAGCAACCAGAGATGGCGGCTGGCCAGCAGGATAATTCCAGATTGGGACAATCCCCAGGAAGTGCATATGGCAAAATTCCTGCTGCAGCATGGATGGGCAATTGGCCACCAGTGGAGGGATAGGCAAGGATGTGTCATGAGTTAGAATTGGAGTCTGACAGCCCATGCTGTGTTGGTGCTTCATAGTTACTACAGTCTATAAAAACCCAACACCTTCATATTATGCAGAATAGATGAATGGGGAGACTCTGCATAATGCAATGGAGCTAAAGTCTTACACCACCTAGTTCTAGTCAGTCTGCAGGAAGGATACCTCAGTTCATCAGAGCCGGTACAAGGTCCGCCAGCACCCAAGGCTGAGACACCTAAGTGTGCCCCTCCATCTCTCACCCCAGCTGTCACATACTGATTGCTATTAGACTAAGAGGCACCCCAGGGCCCCCAACGCCTTAATCTCTAGTTATCTGGATTGCAGTCACTGCTATATATCCCTTTTAATTTATCTCTGCTTCAAAAACAATAGGGGAATGATAGCTGAGTGAGTTGTGCCCCTCCTACACTTCGCCCTGAAGCTGGAGCCTCTCTAGCCTCTGCCTGGCCCTCCGGATCATGATCAAAGACGGATGCTGTAGGGGGAGGGCCCTGCCAGAGGCTCACTCTAAAGGGAGGGAATCTCCAAGCTGTTGCATAAGTTTGAAGAAATTAAATCCACTCTGAATTCTCTAATGGCTAATTGTGACCTTGTTACAATTTCTCAATGGCTGGCCCATACACTTAACCCTTTATATTTCAGTTCCTGCAGGTCTTCAGTCTGAAGTGGTCCGCCAGGCTGTCCTTGGTCCCCTCCTCATAGCTGGAGAAGAGTCTCGCCTGTATCGTCGCAATCTGTCCTCCAGAATGTCTCCTCCTGAAGCCCAGCCCTTGGAGCTGTGGGTGTTGGTGGCCGTGGCCTCAGTCAGTTTAGTGGTTGTCATTGCTGGTGTTGCTATGACTGCAAAAAGTATTATGAACAAGTTCTGTAACAAGTAAAAGAATAAATTAACATTTTGTAAACTGGGTTTTCTTCTTTTTTTTTTTTTTTTTTTAAATTCAGAACTTGGTATCTGAAGCTGCTGTCACTAGTGTCAGATTGGAAATGTTGGTAATAACCCCCTGATCTCTATGGGTGAAAAACCTGAGGCATGCCAGTGAGAATGGGGAGACTGACCAGCACAATCCTACCTGTCAGTCTTGGGGAGCTTGTGCCAATTCCACCACCCTGTAGGCTTGTTATAGGTGGGTTTACAACACCTCTACTGGCTAAATTTGTGCAGAAGCCCAGGCCTTGGGTGGCTGGAGATGGGAGGATTTGATGCAGATGGAAACAAGAGGCTGCAAATCTGTTAGGACAACCGGGCACAATGATCAGCAAGCTTCTATTAGACACCTGTGTTCATTTTCAGTAATTGGGTGACTAGGTGGTCATTAGAGTGCCTGATATTGGCTAGTAGCTGATCAGCTATGTATAGTTTGGAAGCCCAATTTCTAGGCTTGTCTTGGGCACTTACCAAGGGTGGTGGGGGGAGTAAGGCTTTCCACTTACAGGGAGGGCTAGACACTGGGGAAGGGGGGGGGGGGGGGAATTAGGCACTTAAAAGGGTTAAAGAGAACCTGTCACAAAGAAGCTCCCCTTGTGGGTACTCGCCTCAGGAGGGGGAAGTCTCTGGATCCTATTGCAGTGGCAAAAAAGCTCAAACAGCAGGGATGAAAATTTACCTTCCCGGCTCCAGCACAGGCGCAGTATCTGCTCTCTGCTCAGATGGTCTCCTGTGTCTGCATAGTAGAGCGGACCTGACAGACCTGCTATTTCCACATGACAGCCCAGGGGCCCCAGGTCTCTCTCACTCACTGGGGCCCCCAGACCACCATGCGACACCTAGAGGGAAGTGCGGGCAAGCCCTGGACCTCTCACCTCCAGGGAACTCACCCCACCACCTCTAAACTGAATGCCAACTGCAACAAACACAATTGCTAACTTCCAGTCAGAGCAATATCCTGCCTCTATCTGGCCAGCAGACGCTTGTCAGCCAATCAGGTGCACTCAGGCTCGGACAGAGCCGCCGAACCACCGACGGTCCCATCGGTGGGCCCCGACTGCCCCTCCTCCTGGGGGCCCCTAGAAGGCGTGCGCTGCATGGGAGAGCCGGGGAGGGCAGCCCGACTGTTTTTTTTTTTTTTATGTCCCTTAAAAAAAACTATTTTCCCCGGGGGGGCCCCCTCCTATCCTCCCCCTCCCTCACCTCGGAGGGCCCCCCTCCTGTTACCGGCGGCGGCGGTTACAGCAAAGTTCCTGCGAGGTATAGCAGAAGATAGAGGTCCAGCTGCCTCCCGGGCTACGCTGTCTCCTCTATGCCGCTCGCACTGCTTCCTGGTTTAGTGCGAGCGGCATAGAGGAGACAGCGACTGGGAGGCAGCTGGACCTCTATCTTCTGCCTTACCTCCCCGGAAGTTTGCTGTACCCGCCGGCGCCGCTCGTAACAGGAGGGGGCCCTCCGAGTCCGAGGTGAGGGAGGGGGAGGATAGGAGGGGGCCCCCGGGGAAAATAGTTTTTTTTAAGGGAAAAAAAACAAAAAAAAAAACAGTCGGGCTGCCCTCCCCGCGGCTTGTAAGGAGGGGGGACACCCAGGTGAGGGGGAGCATAGGAGTCGGGGCCCCCACTGGCTACCCACTCGGCTACCTAACTGCCCACCCTCCCACCTGGCTACCTAACTGCCCACCCGGCTACCTATCTGCCTACCCTCCCACCCGGCTACCTATCTGCCCACCCGGCTACCTATCTGCCCACCCGGCTACCTATCTACCCACCCAGCTACCTATCTGCCTACCCTCCCACCCGGCTACCTATCTACCCACCCGGCTACCTAACTGGCTGCCCACCCGGCTACCTATCTACCCACCCAGCTACCTCCCACCCGGCTACCTATCTGCCCACCCGGCTACCTATCTACCCACCCGGCTGCCTATCTACCCACCCAGCTACCTATCTGCCTACCCTCCCACCCGGCTACCTAACTGCCCACCCGGCTACCTAACTGCCTACCCTCCCACCCGGCTACCTATCTACCCACCCAGCTACCTATCTGCCTACCCTCCCACCCGGCTACCTAATTGCCCACCCGGCTACCTATCTGCCCACCTGGATACCTATCTACCCACCTGGATACCTATCTACCCACCCAGCTACCTATCTGCCCACCCGGCTACCTAACTGCCTACCCTCCCACCTGGCTACCTAACTGCCCACCCGGCTACCTATCTACCCACCCAGCTACCGATCTGCCTACCCTCCCACCCGGCTACCTATCTGCCCACCCGGCTACCTATCTACCCACCCAGCTACCTATCTGCCTACCCTCCCACCTGGCTACCTAACTGCCCACCCGGCTACCTAACTGCCCACCCAGCTACCTATCTGCCCACCTGGCTACCTAACTGCCTACCCTCCCACCCGGCTACCTAACTGCCCACCCAGCTACCTATCTGCCCACCTGGCTACCTAACTGCCTACCCTCCCACCCGGCTACCTAACTGCCCACCCAGCTACCTATCTGCCTACCCTCCCACCCGGCTACATAACTGCCTACCCGGCTACCTATCTGCCCACCATGCCATGGGCGTCCCTACATAGGGCAAAATGGGGCATGCGCGCTCCCCTGGCTAGCTGCTGCCCCCCCCTAGCTACCCGGACGTGGCTGGCCCGCCCGCCCTGGGGTGGCAGCGGAGAGAGAAAAGAAGCGGCAGGCACAGCGGCGCTGCCTGCCACATCACTTAATTCTAAAGGGGGGAGCGAGAGAGGGGGAGCCCCAAGGTGAGGGAAGGGGGAGGGGGAAACGTCCTCCCTTCCCCACCGCTTCTCTTCTCTCTCCGCTGCCACTGAGGACACCTATAGATCTGGCTATTTAAACTGGGGACACCTATAGACCTGTCTATCTATACTGGGGGGCCCTGTCACTACCTAAACTAGGGGCTCCTGTCACTATATACACTGGGGGGGGGTCCCTGTCACTGCATACACTGGGGGGCTCCTGTCATACCTAAACTGGGGGTACCTGTCACTAACTGAACTGGGGGGGCGCCTGTCAATACCTGAACTGGGGGCACCTGTCACTACCTAAACTGGGGGCACCTGTCACTACATACCCTGGGGGGCACCTGTCACTACAAACACTGGGGGCTCCTGTCACTACATACCCTGGGGGGCACCTGTTACTACCTTAACTGGGGGGCACCTGTCACTACAAACACTGGGGGCTCCTGTCACTACCTAAACTGGGGGGTATCTGTCACTAACTAAACTGGGGGGCTCCTGTCGCTACCTAAACTTGGGGGTCCTGTCACTACCTAAGCTGGGAGGCTCCTGGTGCTACCTAAACTAGGGTGCACCTGTCACTACCTAAACTATCCAGGCCAGCCCAGCATCACCACCAGCCAACCAGCCCAGAATCACTGTCAAAAAGGCCACAGCATCACCACCAACAGTCAGGCCAACATTTACTTCAACCAGCCAAGTACAGCCCAGCATCACCGCCAGGCCGGCCACAGCATCACCGCCAGGCCTTTCAGCCCACACATCATCCCCAATCCAGCCAAAAACAGTATTGCCTGGCACAGCAGCCAGTAGAGGAGAATTCAGAATCCAGGTGAGAGGTGTCTACCATATTAAGTGGGCATTCTGCCTATTTATGTGAAATGCTGTTTATTTATGTGCCTCATGACTGCTGAATTTGTCTTGTTGGGCGCCTCATGGTTACTGAATGTCTTGTTGGGGGCCTCATGATTGCTGAATTTGTCTTGTTGGGGGCCTCAAGATTGCTGAATTTGTCATGTTGTCATATTTGTCATATCTAACCTATGCTGAGGGAAACTATTCTGGCTACCTATATTAGCCCACTGCCTTACTGTTACAGTTACATTACAATTACCCCCCACCCATGTGATGTCATGTCCACACCCATTTTTTTTGTCGCTGCGCGCTTTGCTTTTTTTGGGGGGGGGGGGGGTGTTGGTAAATTATCCGCACCTGGTGTCAAACACCCTAGCTACGCCACTGGAGGGGGGCACAGCTTGGAAGGGGGGGAATTGGGCACAGAGCGGCGGGGAGGGGGGGAAGCGTCCCCCCCTCCCTCACCTAGGGCCCCCCCCTTCCGCGCACCCCCCTCCTCCAGAAGTGCAGCCAGCAGCGAGCGGAGAATAGCTACAGAGATGATGCTATCTCCGCTCCGAGTCCGCATGCCGCTGCCCTGCTGGTCTCTGACTGTAGTGTGTGACGCTGTCCAATCACGTTCTCGCAGTACTTCCTGCTAGAGCGTGATTGGACAGCGTCACTACAGGAGACAGAGACCAGCAGGGCAGCAGCGGCATGCGGAGCGGAGCGGAGATAGCATCATCTGAAGCTGGTAAGCTATACTCCGCTCGCTGCTGGCTGCACTTCTCGAGGAGGGGGGGTGCGCGGAAGGGGGGGCCCTAGGTGAGGGAGGGGGGGGAGGCTTCCCCGCTGATCTGTGCCCTCTGCCCCCCCTTCCAAGCTGGGGGGGACTTGCATTGTGTGGGGGTATCTCTGCCACCAACCTGATTGCATTGTGTGGGGGTATCTGCAGCCAACCTGATTGCATTGTGTGGGGGTATCTGCAGCCAAACTGATTGCATTTTGTGGGGGTATCTGCAGCCAAACTGATTGCATTTTGTGGGGGTATCTGCCATCAACCTGATTGCATTTTGTGGGGGTATCTGCCGTTAACCTGATTGCATTGTGTGGGGGTATCTGCCGTCAACCTGATTGCATTTTGTGGGGGTATCTGCTGCCATTTGACTACTTGATGAATTATCATGAGGCATGTAACTACTTGAATATACAATGTATCTGGTCGGACCTAATCTCTGTGAATAACGCCGCTACTTATTTTGTGTTTTGTATTTTTTTTTTTTAAGTCTGCCCATGACTCATCATGACCACGCCGATGTTCCAGTGCGTGGTGACACCCATTTAGTTTTGCATTTAGACATATCCCTATTGGAGACTGTCCTCAGAATTGCTCACAATCTATTCCCTACCATAAAGTCATGCAAAATTTCTAGAGTACATGTGTTTGTGAGCCCAAAATGGGGGGGGGGGGGGAGGGAGGAGGAGGAGAGGGGGGTGGGCCCCTGGCTGAAACTTCCTCGGTGGGCCCTTGGTGTCCCAGTCCGACCCTGGGTGCACTGTCATACACCCTTTGCCTGCTGTACCATACCTAGCAGGAATTACATAGATTAGCATTCAGGTGGGAGGCTTTGGTTGGACGCAATCGTGAATTGCGTCGTTTAAACAGGGACGCCCCGTGTAGGCACATCTCTCACACGGTCCCCTCAGTGGGGACGTGTTAAACGACGCAATTCACGATTGCGTCCAACCGAAGCCTCCCACCTGAATGCTAATCTATGTAATTCCTGCTAGGTATGGTACAGCAGGCAAAGGGTGTATGACAGTGCACCTGATTGGCTGACAAGCGTCTGCTGGCCAGATAGAAGCAGGAGATTGCTCTGACTGGAAGTTAACAATTGTGTGTGTTGCAGACCTGCTATTTCCGCCTATCTCTATGCTGAGAGCCACAAGCTCCTCCCACTGGAGCTGGGGAAGGTAAATATATCACGCCTTGTCAGGCTTACCAATCACTGATTGCCAGACATCAGGGGAGCCAGCACTGGACTGCCTGCAGCTACAGGGGAGGGGGAAGCCTCATTTGGGGACCCTGAGACTTCCTCCCCCCCCCTCCCTTCCCAAGGTGAGTACCCCCAGGGGAACTTTTTTGGGGATGGGAATCTCTTTGCCTGTTCAGTGGGCACTGGGCACTTGTGTACAGCCCCAGCCTCTCCACCCCCTCCCCAAGAGCTCTGGAGTCTGCAGAGCCAGTCCTGCTCTATCAGAGCTGGACAGTGTAAGCTGAGGCTGGGAGCACACTGTCTGTTTTCTGTATACATTTTCTGCACACCACCATGTGTGCAGTGGCGTAGCTAAGGAGCTTTGGGCCCCGATGCAAGTTTTACAATGGGGCCCCCTAAGCACTCTATACATAACAATTAATATGGCGCAACAAAACCTGCCAATGTCAACTACAGTGTCAGAGGTGCAAGAAGGGGATGGGGAACAGTTTGTTAATGGTTACTACTATTCAAAGTATCTATAGAAGTGTGTTTTTTTTTTTGTTTTTTTTTTTAGCACAGGATCAATAGACAGCTAATACTGTAGTTGAGGGAGGGCCCCGATGCGGTCGCTACCTCTGCACCCCCTATTGCTACACCCCTGCATGTGTGCCTGAAACTATACACATTTTTATCCAGAAGCTAATGTAATAGAGAAAATGCCTGCAGTGGGTTTTTTTTAATGGGGAAAATATTCAAGTGTGCACTAGCCAATTAACATTGGTCCTCAGTTTAACTGGGCAGAAAGCAGAGCAGCCCTATCCAGTTTCATAGGGGACCTATTGTGTTCTAGTTCTGCCCCTGCTGAAGGCCTTCAAAGAGAATCTGTAAGGGCCCGTTCACACTGCAAGCGTTTCCAGCCGCGTTTTGGAAACGCGTGCAGGTGGCCGATACGCACGACATCAGACATTGCATAGAGTGCAATGTCTGATGTTCACACTGCATGCGTTCCGGACCTGTGCGGTCCGGGAACGCATGCTGCATGCAGATTTTGCTAAAACGCGTGGCTGTCCCATTCACTTTTCAGTGATGGGATCAGCCACGCAACGCACACAAACGCGGATGGCCATGCGGTCGGACACGTTGCGTTCCACGCGCGTGGCCATCCGCATTTGTGATCTGAACGGGCCCTAACATCAAAATGTCCGTCAGCATCAATTCAGCAGATTGCAGTAAGGGCCCATTTCCACTATCGCAAATTTGCATGTGTTTTTCGCATGCAAATTCGCATAGCAATACAAGTGAATGGGACTGTTTCCACTTGTCAGGATTCCTTTGCGTTTTTCTGTGCAGAAAAAATTCGTATGGCAGAGCCATCAGAATTCGCATACCGCTATGCGAATCGCGTACAATGTATATAATAGGAAATTCGCATGTGGTTTGGGTATGCAAATTTTCATGCAAAATGTGTGGTGTTGGATCATTCTAGCCCCCTGGACATTCACATAGCTTTACAGGTTCAAATGCCCCACCCCAGCAGCTCGTGATCACATGATGTGCATTTGGAGTCAGAAGTATGTCATAGCTCCCAACTGTCCCTCTTTGGGAGCCCTGTCCCTCTTTCCTCCTCATTTGTCCCTCTTTCAGAACTTTGTCCCTCGTTCTATGCAAATATATGTATTACTCTACTAAAAGTTTGACTCTAAACTTTATGCCTATCCTTTAAATTGATCTATTACTAATTTTAAAATGTTAAAATAAAGGAATGAGCGAGGATAGAAAGGACCAGTGTGGTTTGAATTATAAAACATTTTTTTTTTATAAAACCTTGATAGTTTTAGTGACTAGGGGCATGGCTTAAATGTCCCTCTTTCTCGTCTCAAAGTTGGGAGGTATGGTATGTAGCAGTGTGGCTGCTGAGGACAGAGGAGACCCGCAGCCGCACTGGAGTGTGTAAATATTACATTGCTACTCTGCCTGTAACCTACACGGTTTTAGATTGTGGCCCATTATGTGACTGAGTATGACACCCCTGCTTTAAGCCACTGCAATGTTTAACAGTTTAAAGGACCTATAACAAACTGTAAAATTTTAAGTTGATGCATTTTGTCCCAGAGTAAAAAATGCATTTTTTTTTAATGCACACAAAAGCAGCTCCCCAGGAAGAAAATCCCCAGGAGCTGAGCTTTAGCATAGGAGATAGGGGAGCATGACTGGTGGGCCCAGGGATAGAATGAGGGATTGTGGGAAGAATTGCAGGTCTAGCTAGGTGTTGAAAAAGGGTGACCCAGGTAGGGGGGACGGGGACTGTGCAGACAGCCTTTTGAATGAGAACTCCCAATTTGCGCACTGGGCATCAAGGGTGACCCCCTCATCTGGAGGGAAATCCCAAGACTCAGGTCCAGTCACCCCAGGAGTAATGAACAGCACCACAATAAAGACAGAAGCATTATCTACAAGCTAGGGGGATAACTACACCATAGGCTGCTGGAAAGGCCCCCTGGAAAATCCGGAGGTGACGGGGTGCACCTCAACGGGAACAACATTTTTGTATTTGGTCTGAGGGAAGTGTTGGAAGCCGTGCTTGGTAGGTGGGTGAGTATTTGGCCCTGAGGGTCAGGCCTGAAGTGCTGTGGCGGGTCGTTGACTATGCCGGCTTTCTTGTGTTCAGGGAAGTACCCACTGAGCCAATTCAGCCAACATCAGATGGCAGAATGGAATAAATGATGGATTACGGTAATAAGGAATTTGGTAGGCTAGTGGCTGGTAGTGTTTTAAAATCAAGGAAAGGAGAGGCATTTGTCAAGGGACTTGCAGTGCACATGCTTTTATACTACTGTTAACTGGTGAGTGTTTTTGTTGGTGTTTTGGTACAAATGGATGGCAGGCCCTCCCAATTGGTTCTTGCCCCGGTCAAGAGTCTAGAAAAAGATGCTGTCCAGCTTCCCAATAGTTTGCACACTATTGTTGCTGTTGGACTGAGCAACTGCTTTTTAGTAAGACTTTTGTAAATAAACACTTAAGAATTCCCCCCCCCCCCCCCCCCCCATGACCAGTTGGACTAGTCCAAAACTTGTCAGATGTTTGCTACTTGGTGAGCAGTATAGGATAAAGGTCATTCATAGTGCATTTTATTCTGGGAGACATCTACATTTTGTAGTTAAAGGACAACTGAAGTGGCAACATGGAGGCTGCCATATTGATTTCCTTTTAAACAATACCAGTTGCCTGGCAGCACTTCTGATCTATTCAGCTGCAGTAGTGCCTGCAGCTAATCTCGCCAGATCTGACAATGTCCGAAACGCCTGATCTGCTGCATGTCCATCATGAATGCAGCACAAAAACAGTTTGAGCACAATAATGGTACAATAAAGTAAATCCATGTTCATGGACCAACCAAACACTAAAGTACAAAACAAAGGTCCATACTGAACCAAGCAGTAACAAAGAATGGGTGCAGCTCCATATACAATTGATAATAAACTTTATTTAAGGAATGCACATAAAAACAATTAAAGGACTTCCGGTTCCGGCGCCTGGATGGAAGGAGGCTGACTCAGGAGCTCCGCTAGCCGAGTCCGCAGCCAGTGATCCGCAGAGCCTGCACAGCGCCCCCGCTCTTTGGCAAACTTCTCTGGAAGCCACCCAGACTCGCCAACCGCCCGTCTCATGGACCGCTATCTTACGCGGTCCACAACAAAACAGGCCCCAGTTGTGGAAGAAGCCGCTCCCAACATGGCTGCCGCCCCTCCTCCCCGGCAGCATGATCAACCGCAGTCTCCCGTGATGGACCATGAGTCCCAGCGCCTACAAGCCTCCGAACATCCAGAGGACTCTCAGATGCCAAACCAAGGTGAGAGAGGACAGGGGGGCATTGATTATCAGCAACTGGCCGCGGCGGTGGTGGAGAGGCTGGCGCCAGAGCTGCACTCAGTTATACAGGCAGCCATAGATCATTCACTGGGGGAAATAAAACAGACTGCAGTCCCATGATCAGCGGTTAGATCAAGCTGAGACTCGCATACAAAAGTTAGAGGAAAGAGCCAACGAGGAGAAAGGAAATAAAAAGATGCAAGCAGAACATAAGCAAATGCAGGAAAAGCTGCAGGATCTGGAAAACCGCTCACGACGTAACAATCTCAGAGTGGTGGGCCTCCCTGAGTCCATGACAGCCCAAGCTTTGCGAGATTTCTGCGCCTCCACACTCCCCAAAATGCTAGGCTTTAAAAGAGGATGCAAAGTGGAACGTGCCCACAGAGTGGGACCCCCACGATCCCTCTCAGATAAACTAGGGTGACCATATTTTGATTTCCAAAAAAGAGGACGATCACAACAGCATGTGGGCGTGGTCATGGGTGGGGCCAAATATACAAGACCTTAGCAGTGTGCTGTCCAACTTCGCAGGCATGGAGGGCCTTAATTTCCCAGACCACATGGTAAGGGGCTGGCTGACCACAAAATGCAATCAGATTCGCAGAAGATTTCCCCACAAAATGCAATCTTATTGGCAGCAGATTTCCCCACAAATGCAATGTTATTGGCAGCTTTCCCCACAAATGCAATCTTATTGGCAGCAGATTTCCCCACAAATGCAATCATATTGGCAGCAGATTTCCCCACAAATGCAATCTTATTGGCAGCAGATTTCCCCACAAATGCAATCATATTGGCAGCAGATTTCCCCACAAATGCAATCTTATTGGCAGCAGATTTCCCCACAAATGCAATCTTATTGGCGGCACATTTCCCCACACATGCCATGAGATTGGCAGCATACACACCCAGGGCCGGATTTACAGCTCTGGAGCCTATAGGCACAAAAGCTCTGGCGCTCTAAACTCCACCCCTTAACTCAGGCCACGCCTTCACATCACACCCACTTTTTCATTTTAAATAAAACCACAAAGGATAATGCATATATTACCAAAGACAATACATGCATATATTACCAAAGAATGCCAACAATGTGCAGATGTTTCCAATGACACATAGAATTGACCAAATATATGCTGATATTTCCAACAACAAGCAGATTATACATGTCACAAGGGCAATAATATATACAAATACAAATCAAACCACTACGTCACCGTGCTGCTCACTGAAGATGTCACCTCCTGAGCAGTATGCCCGACACTCAGTGGCGGACACAGCCAGCAGTGGGCCCCTGTGCAAAATTGTAATTGTGGGCCCCCTATGACCTGCGGCGCGCGTGGCTACAACCTGCGCCGCGGCAAAAAATAGTGGATAGAGGCAAAAAAATGGGCGTGGCAATGACCGGATGAGGGCGGAGCTAACTGTAACTTAAAGCGAACCCGGGGTGAGGGTTTATTTCCTTTTAAACAATACTAGTTGCCTGGCGGCCCTGCTGATCTATTTGGCTGCAGTAATAAACTGAATTACACCAGCAACAAGCATGCAGCTAATCTTCTCAGTTCTGACAATATTGTCAGAAACCCCTGACCTGCTGCATGCTTGTTCAGGGTCTATGGTTGAAAGAATAAGAGGCAGAGGACCAGCACGGCAACCAGGCAACTGGTATTGCTTAAAAGGAGAGAAATATGGCAGCCTCAATATTATTCTCACCTCCGGTTCCCTTGAAAAGTGCAACGCAAAGACAGTGGGCACAAGTTTTGGTGACCCTTTCCCCAGAAAATTCACATAATTGTGCAGGTTTTCTCAAGAAAATACACATATATGCCCAGAAAATACGTGCAATCATGTCGGCAGATATGCCCAGAAAATACGTGCAATCATGTCGGCAGATATGCCCAGAAAATACGTGCAATCAAGTCGGCAGATATGCCCAGAAAATACGTGCAATCAAGTCGGCAGATATGCCCAGAAAATACGTGCAAACAAGTCGGCAGATATGCCCAGAAAATACATGCAATCAAGTCGGCAGATATGCCCAGAAAATACGTGCAAACAAGTCGGCAGATATGCCCAGAAAATACGTGCAATCATGTCGGCAGATATGCCCAGAAAATACATGCAATCATGTGGCAGACCTGCCCAGAACATACACCTGCTAATATAAATAAAACAAAAACATTTACTCACCTGCAGCAGCAGACCTCCTGTCCCAGCCTCCATCCGGCGCGCAGCTCCCATGGGTGGTTGGGTGGATAGGTAGCCTAGTGGGTGGGTGAGTGGGTGGGTGGGTTGGTAGCCTGGTGGGTGGGTGGGTAGGTAGCCTGGTGGGTAGGTAGCCTGGTGGGTGGGTGGGTAACTAGCCCGGTAGGTAGGTAGGTAGCCCGGTGGGTGGGTAGGTAGGTAGCCTGGTGGGTGGGTGGGTGGGTAGGTAGGTAGCCTGGTGGGTGGGTTGGTAACTAGCCCGGAAGGTAGCCGGGTGGGTGGTTAGGTAGGTAGTCTGGTGGGTGGGTAGGTAGGTAGCCTGGTGGGTTGGTAACTAGCCCGGTAGGTAGCCGGGTGGGTGGTTAGGTAGGTAGCCTGGTGGGTGTGTGGGTAGCCGGGTGGGTGGGTAGGTAGCCTGGTGGGTGGGTTGGTAACTAGCCCGGTAGGTAGCCGGGTGGGTGGTTAGGTAGGTAGCCAGGGGGGTGGTTAGGTAGGTAGCCGGGTGGGTAGGTAGGTAGCCGGGTGGGTAGGTAGGAAGCCTGGTGGGTGGGTAGGTAGCCTGGTGGGTGGGTAGGTAGGTAGCCTGGTGGGTGGGTAGGTAGCCTGGTGGGTGGGTTGGTAACTAGCCCGGTAGGTAGCCGGGTGGGTGGTTAGGTAGGTAGCCGGGTGGGTGGTTAGGTAGGTAGCCGGGTGGGTGGTTAGGTAGGTAGCCGGGTGGGTAGGTAGGTAGGTAGCCTGGTGGGTGGGTGGGTAGCCGGGTGGGTGGGTAGGTAGCCTGGTGGGTGGGTTGGTAACTAGCCCGGTAGGTAGCCGGGTGGGTGGTTAGGTAGGTAGCCGGGTGGGTGATTAGGTAGGTAGCCGGGTGGGTGATTAGGTAGGTAGCCGGGTGGGTAGGTAGGTAGGTAGCCGGGTGGGTAGGTAGCCGGGTGGGTAGGTGGGTAGGTAGCCGGGTGGGTGGTTAGGTAGTTGGGTGGGTGGTTAGGTAGGAAGCCTGGTGGGTGGGTAGGTAGCCGGGTGGGTAGGTAGCCGGTGGGTGGTTAGGTAGGTAGCCGGGTGGGTGGTTAGGTAGGTAGCCGGATGGGTGGTTAGGTAGGTAGCTGGGTGGGTAGGTAGCCGGGTGGGTAGGTAGCCGGGTGGATAGGTGGGTAGGTAGCCGGGTGGGTGGTTAGGTAGTTGGGTGGGTGGTTAGGTAGGAAGCCTGGTGGGTGGGTAGGTAGCCGGGTGGGTAGGTAGCCGGTGGGTGGTTAGGTAGTTGGGTGGGTGGTTAGGTAGGAAGCCTGGTGGGTGGGTAGGTAGCCGGGTGGGTAGGTAGCCGGTGGGTGGTTAGGTAGTTGGGTGGGTGGTTAGGTAGGAAGCCTGGTGGGTGGGTAGGTAGCCGGGTGGGTAGGTAGCCGGTGGGTGGTTAGGTAGTTGGGTGGGTGGTTAGGTAGGAAGCCTGGTGGGTGGGTAGGTAGCCGGGTGGGTAGGTAGGTAGGAAACCTGGTGGGTGGTTAGGTAGTCGGGTGGGTAGGTAGGAAGCCTGGTGGGTGGGTAGGTAGGTAGCCGGGTGGGTAGGTGGTTAGGTAGCCGGGTGGGTAGCTATCTGGGTGGGGGGCCCGACTCCTATCCTCCCTCCCTCCCTTCCTCACCTCGGGGGGCCCCCTCCCGATATGCGCGGCGGGAGAGCGAGCGGCAAATGCAGGAAGTCTTCAGGGCTCTCCAGGCATCCGCTAGAGGCCCAGCCGCTGAGTCTCCAATATGTCTCCAACTGGAGACATATTGGAGACTAAGCGGCTGGGCCTCTAGCGGATGCCTGGAGAGCCCTGAAGACTTCCTGCATTTGCCGCTCGCTCGCTCGCTCTCCCGCCGCGCATATCGGGAGGGGGGCCCCCCGAGGGGAGGGAGGGAGGATAGGAGTCGGGGGGCCCCCGGGGGAATAAAATAATAAAAAAAAAATATAAAAAAAAAAAAAATACTTAATGGGCCCCTGAAGAAAACGGAACTTCAGGGGCCCTTGTGCGGCGGCACGGCCTGAACGGCCGTATGTCCGCCACTGCCGACACTGTTTTAGGCATGTCGCACAAGAGGTTTTTCTGGCCTCAGGAGTCTCCCCCTATAAAACTAGTAGGATATCCGGTTGTATAAGATGTAAGCTAGCACTAGGCTAATTAGTACATGTGGCCACAACCCCCCAATTGCCTTCGATCCCCCCGATCTATCCGCTTACACATTACTCAGCCTGGTTCCAGTGATCGGCACAGCCTCCCGCACACAGCTACGGTCTTCTCTATGGGGAGGATCGGGTCTGCGCATGATGTCGTGTACGTTTGTTCCCATAGAGGAGACAGAAGAGCAGAGCTGTGCGGGGAGGCTGCGTGGATCGCTGGAACCAGGCTGGGTAATGTATAAGCGGCTGCATGGGGGGCAATCAGGGGGTTGTGGCCACATTAACTAGCTAGCCTAGTGCTAGTTAACATCTTATTCAGCCGGATAACCTAATAGTTTTATAGGGGGAGACTCAGGCTAGCAAAACCTGAGCCGCGTAACGCTCAGTTGATAAATTAGCAGTTATACAGTAGTTTCACTTGAGTATTGCAGATGCTAGGAGCTGCAGTGCAAGTCTCTGGCAGCCTGAAAGCCGTCCAGCTGTTGGAGCACTACAAGTCCCAGACAGCATAAAAAAATGCCTATACCTATGCCCTGAAGCTTTCTTTGAAGCCTGAAGCAGTTCCTGGTGTTTAGGTGTCAGGGATGCTTGCCAGAAGTGACTTCAGTGAAGTAGCAAGCCTGCAGTGCTAAACCCATGCTTGCTCAAATTCACAATTAATATCCTGCACCCCTTGTGAGTAAGCTGGGCTAATATGTACTATAGGGTGCTCTGCTGCCATTCTCCGTTGTGAAAACTAGACATGGCCCATAAGAAAGCTGCTACACATCTCCTTGTGTAAGCAGAGCCCCTCTAGTAGTTAGGAATGTGAGCCCCCCTCACCTCCTCCTCCCTCTCACCACCTCTGCTCCTGGAAAGTGCACAGCCGCTGCCTAGGGAGTGACTCTGACTGTCCCGTGCTGGATGTGGAGATGAATCCCTGCCGCCTGTGTTGGAGAGGAGAGCGCTGGGAGTCGCTGTTTTTTGTTTTTTTTTCTCTTTTCTTTTACAGACAGAGCGGGCTCACCTGCAGCCTGAGCGGCTCCCTCTCAGATACACAAGCCTGGAAGGAGGGAGCCGCTGCACACCAGCCCGCACTGTCTGCCTCTATATACCCACACATCTTCCCCCTGCACTTATTTCCAGAGCCGCTCGGCTCCCTTAAAGAGCCGGCTCGTGTTCGGCTCCGAAAGGCTCTTCCCCGGACTTTTCTAAAAACCGGCCGGACACCCCGGACAGGTCTGAAAAAGAGGACCTGTCCGGGGAAAAGAGGACGCATGGTCACCCTAAGATAAACGCCCTCCACGCCTAGTCCTTGCTCGATACCTAGACTTTGCAGAAAAAAACGAGCTACTGCGATCATACAGGGAGCTAGATCACCCCTTGGAGCATCAAAATACCCAGGTCCGAATATTCAACGACTATTCAGTTGAAGTCTCTAAGAAACGCCAGGCTTTTAATCCAGCATGCGCACTATGCATTGAAAAAAAATGGAAGTTTGCTTTACAATATCCAGCTATTTTGAGAGTTACAGATGACACTGAGGAAACTCATGTATTTCATTCAGTCACTGAGGCCCTTACTTTTCTGCGAAGAAATAATGCTGATCCGGACTGATCCTGTGAGCTCCTTTTTTGTTCACTACAATGTTCAAATTTAACAGGCAGGGGGCGCTGCCACACTTTTTAGTTTGCTCACCCTTCAAAATTCAGAAGTCATGTTGACTTTTCTTTTTCACACAGCTCAGAGACTGTTTTCTCTCGCTGAAAACTTTCTATTTCGATTGGAGGTTCGAGCTCTATAATATTATTTACAGCTAAGGACAGGACGTTGGCTGGAATATCGGCATGGAGCAAAGAAGAAAGGACGACGTCCAGGTTAGAAGTGAAGTCACGTAGCTATGTTCTTTGTTGCTTCTTTTTTTGTGTTTTTTTAATTGTTTTCTTTTTTTCCTCGAAAGGCATTGACATTACTCCTGACAGTGAAGCCATGGAGTAGTTTAACTCCTGCATGTCAATTTCTGCTAAGAGGGGAGGGGGTTAGGGATGAAGGGAGGGAAACTTTGGGAGGGTTCTGTCACCTCGGAAATGAGAGCATTTTCAAATCATTTAGTATATGTATACTGCCATCCGGCCTGATCCATGGTACAGCTCCCCCATGACGCTGAATGTTACATCCTGGAATGTCAAAGGCTTACGCTCTCCAGGGAAGCGCTCTATAGTGCTTCGCCACCTTAAAGGGAACCAGAGACGAAGCACCCTTGTGTATTTTACCATGTATATCAGTAAGAACATTAGAGAAAACACTTACCATGCTCTCTTGTTTCCTCCTCACTGCTAAAAGTGTCTGTTATCAGCAGTCACAAGAATCCCAGACTGAGCAATTAAATCTGGCTTTGCTGGGAATGATTATAGCTGAGTCATTATAGCAAAGCCACAAGGGGGCAGGCTTGGGCTTGAAATAACACCACAGAATACAGACTTAGCTATAATCTTTCTGTAGCAAAGCTAGACGGAGCAGCCTGACTTCTCAGTCGGGGATTCTTATCAGACGTGATAACAGTCAGATTACACAGAGAACAATGAAACAAAGGGCAGATTAGGTGTTTACTGTCATGTTCCCACTGATTTATAAGGTAAAATACAAGAGGGTGCTTCATCTCTGGTTCTCTTTAAAAAGATAAAAACTGACATAGCAATGCTCCAAGAATGCCACCTAGCACAGGACCAGTTTAAATACATGGCCAAATCATGGGTGGGACAAGTCTTTGGTTCCCCAGCCCAGGGATGTAAAGCTGGAGTGCTAATCCTACTTCATAAATCCCTGCAGGGACAAATTGTGAATCACAAGTCGGACGATGGGGGAAGGTGGATATGGATAAGGTTGCGTTTGGCTGGGGAGGAATTGGTTCTCTTTAATGTATATGCCCCAAATGAGGAGGATAAATCATTCTATAATGAAGTTAAAAAAGAGGTGTTGGTGCTGGGGGAAGCTAAAATAATACAAGGGGGAGATTTTAATGCCATCATGAACACTTATGAAGATAGATCCAAGAGAGTTCCAGCGAGTAAACTCACTACCTCCAAATCATTGATCTTGAACGATTATATAGACTCCACGTTCCTTTGCGATAGCTGGAGAGTATTACACCCAGATAGTGAAGAGTTCACTTTCCACTCTAACCCCCATGATATCTGGTCTCGCTTGGACTACCTCTTTGTTACACCCTCAGCTCTATCACAGATAACACGAACAGAGATTCTAGATCTAGTGATTTCTGACCATGCCCCCATACAATTAACATACTCTCCCACAATCCCCAGGGGCACTGACATCATCTGGCGTTTTCCATCATATCTCTATGAAGACGAGGGTTTCACTCAGCTGCTTTTGCAGTGGTGGTTGGAATATAAAGATGATAATGCTTTACACGCTAAAGATATCTTCTTATTTTGGGAAGCAGCCAAACCCACGCTCAGAGGGAGAATAATTAGTTATGTAGCAGGCAAAAAGAAGAAATCCCACGAATCATATATCTATTCTATGGTGGAACTGCGTTCCGCTCACAAAAAATTCCTTAGCAACCCCACCCCGGAGTCACGGTTACAATGGCTTACAGCTAAAAAGAAATCTGACACAGACTTTAAAATCAGAGAAAGGTATCTAAAATCCTATAGGGACCTATACTACTATAAATTCGGGAATAAGATGGGGAATCTCCTCTCGAGAATAGCGAGACCACCTCAACTGACCACAGTTATTACCAGCCTTAAATCCCCTTCAGGCCAAATTCTAAACGACCCCAAATCCATAAATACCGCCTTTAGCAACTTTTATAAAAGCTTGTATAAGCAAACCCAAAGCCATAACTCAGAGAATCCCATCCCTCCCTGGTTTGATAAACTATCTATACCAACTCTTTCGGAGGAAGATCTTTCCTTCTTAAATGCAACCATCACCCCAGACGAAGTTAAAGGCACAATCAAAGCTTTATCTAATAAAAAAGCTCCGGGCCCAGACGGGTTTACCCCGGAGTTTTATAAAATACTGAAGCAGGAGTTGGCACCATATCTTGCCTCCCTATTCAACAAGATCTTAGAACTGGGGCAATATCCTTCGTCAGCGAACATGGCCTATCAAACTGATCCCAAAACCAGGTAAAGATTTGCTAGACCCGGGCTCCTACCGACCCATCTCTCTAATAAATCAAGACCTCAAAATTTTATCAAAAATAATGGCTGACAGGTTGGCAGACCTGCTCCCCAAACTGGTGAGCCCTAACCAGGTGGGGTTTGTACGACAACGATCTGCTATAGCTAATATCCGTAAAGTTCTGATAGCTCAAGACCACGTGAGAGCCTATCCTAAATCATGTAGCACCTATGCGCTACTGCTGATTGACGCGGAAAAGGCCTTTGATAATGTTAACTGGGATTGGTTGGAGAAAATTCTAGACAAAATGAATTTCCAGGGGGGCATTAGACGACTACTTAAAGCAATGCATATCAACCCGAAAGCGCGGATATATACCCCGGGATTCCTATCAGACGAAATTGCGCTCGAAAAGGGAACTAGACAAGGCTGCCCTTTGTCTCCCCTCCTGTTTAACCTAGCATTGGAACCTCTAACCCAGATGCTTAACAGAAATATAGATGGGATGGAAATAGGGGATGCAGTGATCTCTCAGGCCATGTTCGCTGACGATATCTTACTATTTTTGAGGAACCCGGAGTCCCAGCTTGAAAAGGCTTTTGACATCATTCAAGAAGTGGGATCATTTAGCGCCTAGGTTCTCAACATGCGGTACGCGTACCCCAGGGGGTACTTCTGATGGTTCCAGTCGGTACTTCGGCTTGATATAATTAACCAAGTATAACAAATTTAGAGTTTTAGAAAATGATAAATCCTATATAAACAACACCAAATTAGTATTATAGCTAATTAAAACCAATAGTAAATGCTTGATAATTGTTTAGAACAAATTATTATGTACTAGGATTAAAAATATATTTGTCAAGGGGTACTTGAGATAATGTTTACTATGCTAGGGGGTACTTGGTGAGTACAGGGTTTTAAAAGGGGTACATACCAATAAAATGTTGAGAAACACTGATTTTAGCGGATTCAAAGTTAATATTACTAAATGTGAACTGTTATACCTTTCTCCCTGTGCACCCAAACACACTTTGTCACATCTTCCTGTCAAACTTAGATCAGTGATCACGTATCTAGGCATCAAGATACATAAAGACCCGACCATGCTATATTCCCTGAACTATGCCCCACTAATTGCAAGCCTAAAAAGGCAATTAATCAGTTGGGAGAATTAGCCTATCAATCTCCCGGGAAGAGCTGCTTTAACCGCTCGGAGACTGAAGGCGGGGCGGAGCTCCGCCCCCCAAGCAGGAGATGCGCGCGCAGCCTGCGCGCGATCTCCTGCAAAACAGAGCCCCAGGACTTTACGCCAATTGGCGTTAGGCGGTCCTGGGGCTGCCGCCGCGGCCACGCCTACTGGCGTGACGCGGTCGGCAAGAGGTTAAAGAGTAACTGTCAGGCTGCAGAAGCTAATTTAAACCTCTATTCTCCTGTGTTAAACAGTTTAGAAGGAAGCTCAAAAGCCATTAGTGAAGATAAACATTTCAGTTACCTTTGATGTGTGCTTATCTTAGTCTGTTATAGACCCATAAAGACGCAAGCCGCAGCTAAACTGCAAAGCATTCTGGGGCCCTCCCCTCGGCTGCTAATGAGACGGTACAGCAGCTTGTGTAATCAGTCCAGAGCGTAGCACTGATAAATCTCCGGGCAGAGTGCACTGCAGGAGTCAGCTATTGTTCCTAGCCACATGGCTCATTAATATTCACTGCACACCGTGTTGTTCAAGAACGAGCTTATCTGTGACCAGAAGCAGGCAGGACATGACGACACATTTGGCTTCACAAACATGGAGCCTGCCATGAGCTGTCAGGAGCATCTATCTCTGCATATACTATATACAAATTCTGTGAAATCCAAACGTGGACAGTGAAATGCATATGTAATGTAAGTACAGCCAATCTTTAGCTACTGATATATGTGTTTATTTTCTCTGAGACCCTATACCTAACAGCTCCTCTTTAATTAAATCGATCACTTTTGGTAGGTTGCTATATCCACTACAGACAATTCCTCTGCTAAAACATACAGATATACAGGACATAAATAGAGCCCTGACTAGATTCCTATGGAAAAATAAAAAGCCGAGGATAGCACTCTCGAAATTGACACTTCCTAGACTATGGGGGGGCCTAGCAATCCCAGACATTCGGCGATATAACCTAGCATGTCTGAGTAGACATATCAGAGACTGGCTGAACAAGACCAGCAATCATTCAAATTATTACGTAGAAGCATCTTTCTCTGACCCATGGTCGCTGCCTGGTCTTCTCCATACCACACAAAAATATATGCCCCCAAAACTCAAAACCAGTAGAGTAATTAGAGACACAGTGATGGCCTGGAGAGCCCTTAGGGAGGTATTCTATGTACCCCAGCAAATATCTAAGTACATGCCATTATGGGGTCTAGCAAGCTTCTCAGCCAGTCTGGCTCACGTGGGTTTCCTAACCTGGAAAGCAAAAGGAATTGAATGTCTGGGACATCTTTATGATATGCGCAGGGGGAGGCTGTTGACATTTCCCGAGATTAGAGCAAAATTTGGGATACCTAGAGGCCACTTTCTATACCTCGGACAACTACAATCATATATAAGAAGCAAAATAAAAGATTTGTCAGTGGTAGCCTGCTTGGACTCCTTTGATAAGTTTATTTCCCCTCACCGCCCCCAATTATCTTTATCAGAAATTCACGCTAGACTACAAGAAATTAACTTGGAGACCAAAGCTCAGAACAATTTCATTAAATGGAAAAAAGACATAACATGTGAAAACCTAGAAAAAAAAATACTGGCGGGATATAGAGTGATCCACAACATAGTACCGGGGGAAACATGGAGGGAATCACAGCTTAAATTGATCCACAGGGCAAAATTTGCCTTCAACATAAAGTATCAAACCCCTCCTGCGCATTACTCACCGAGATGTCCTAAATGCTCCCTGCAAAATGCGGATTTGTTCCATTGTTTGTATTCCTGTCCGTCAATAGTAAAATTTTGGGATGATATCTTGGTATATATCAAACGGGTATGTAACCTAAACTTGACTCCATGCCCGCTTATGCTCCTGTTTAACTATGTGGAATCCGACAAGACAGATCCCAATGCAAAAAATAGCCAAAACTTTAGTAAGTTAGCACATCTGATCATTATCGCTTCTCGAAAAGTGATTGGACTTCCGTCCTTCGTCGTTCATCATGAATGCGGCAGCCAGAATTATCCACTGCTCCCATCGCTCCACCATGGCGGATCCCCTCCTTGAATCCCTCCACTGGCTTCCTATCCAGTCCAGAATCAGATTCAAGATACTGACCTACAAATCTGTCCACAAAACCTGTCCAACCTACATTTCCGATCTTACTCAGAGGTACACACCTAGCTGCTCACTCCGCTCTTCCAATGAACTTCGCCTAACCGCCCCTCGCATCACCCAGTCCCATGCACGCCTCCAGGACTTCTCAAGAGCTGCTCCAACACTATGGAACTCCCTACCTTCACCCATTAGGGCAGCCCCCTCCTTCAACATCTTCAAGAAAGCCCTCAAAACTCACCTTTTCACTCTGGCCTACATACTACCCCTCACAAGTGCTCTAAACCCACAGCTGAACTCTGGTCCCCTACCTTTCGTGTCCCTACCTCTCCCTTTAGATTGTAAGCCTTTGGGCAGGGTCCTCCTCCTTTTGTGTCCTACCTGATCTTGCACCTCCATTACTGTGAACCCATGCTATGCATCTGAGTGTACCTAACTTGCCTAATCTTCATGCTCCCATTCAGTGACTGACTAAGCATTGCCTTGTACTCATACTGTGCTGTGTGATCTGGTTTTCTTGTATTCCTGTATTGTCATATTGCTGTATGTCACCCCTAAATATTGTCTGTAACCTAAACTAATGTCCAGCGCTGCGTAATATGTTGGCGCTTTATAAATACAATAAATAAATAATGCTTGTTCAGGGTCTATAGCTAAAAGTATTTGAGGCAGAGGATCAGCAGGGCAGCCAGGAAACTCGTATTGCTTAAAAATAAATATGGCAGCCTCCATATAACATTAGCTTCAGTTGTCCTTAAAGGACACCTGAGATGGTAAATATTGCTGTATTTATTCTTACCTGGGGCTTTGGGGCGCATGCAGTTGCGCATGACATATCTTCAAGGCTACGCAGCTAACAGAAGCACCAGCAGGAAAAAACGGAGGGAGCCCAGAGGACGCTGAGGGACCTAATGGACTATGAGGGCTGGAGGAAGCCCCAGGTAAGTCCAGTATTGCATTTTTTTTTCTAGTTGTGTTCAGGGCTTCTTTAAAGGGAACCTAAACTTAGGCTATGGATTTTTCCTTTTAAAGTATTACCAGTTGCCTGAATCTCCTGCTGATCCTGTGTCTCTAATGCTTTTAGCCACAGCCCCTGAACAAGCATGCAGATCAGGTGCTCTGACTGAAGTCAGACTGGATTAGCTGCATGCTTGTTTCAGGTGCGATATTCAGACACCACTGCAGCCAAAGAGATCAGCACGACTGCCAGGCAACTGGTATTGTTTAAAAGGAAACCTCCATATCCCTCTCAGTTAAAGAAAACTGTAATGAGAAAAAACTCCCATGGGGGGTACTCACCTGGGGTGGGGGAAGTTACTGGATCCTATTGAGGCTTCCCCCGTCTTGTGTCCCACGACGGCGGCGATAAGGCTCCCCGAACAGTGGGATGTAAATATTTACCTTCCCCGCTCCAGCGCAGGCGCATTATCGGCTCTCCGCTCGGAGATAGGCGGAAATAGCCGATCGCTGTCGGGGCACTCTACTGCGCAGGTGCAAGTCTCCTGCGTCTGAGCAGTACAGCGGACCCAACAGAGATCGGCTATTTTCGCCTATCTTCGTGCGGAGAGCTGCAACAGCGCCCCCACTGGAGGCAGGGAAGGTAAATAAATCAGCGCTTGTCAGGGGAGGATTCCAGGACACTTCGGGGAGCCAGTGCTGGACTGCCTGCAGCTACAGGGGAGGGGGAAGCCTCATTGGGACCCTGAGGCTTCCCCCACCCGAAGTGAGTACCCCCCAGAGAAACCTTTTTTTTGTTACAGGTTCTCTTCTAAGGTTCCCTTTAAGTTTCCAGAAGGCATCATTGTACTCTGCAGCATTGGCAGAAGTTGGGAAACATTCTGAGCCTCAGGAATAGAGCAGCTCCCACCCCACAGACAGTGATAGAAGATGCAGGAAACAGCAGAGACTAAAGATAATTGTTTGGAAGCTATAAGAAGAGGCAAACAGGAATTACTGCCGACACTGCACGGCGTCTTCTGAAGGAGGTGAGTGCAAAAACTGCTGCGGCTTTCTAAACTCTTAAAGGGAACCTGGAGTGAGGGATATGGAGGCTGCCATATTTATTTCCATTTAAGGAACACCAGTTGCCTGGCAGCCCTGCTGATCCTCTGCCCCTTATGTGTACTTTTATCAATAGACCCTGAACATGCATGCATGTGAGATGTTCAACTGCAGTGTGACTGGGTTAGCTGCCTGTATGCTTGTTTCGGGTGTGTGATTCAGACACTTCTGCAGCCAAAGATCAGGAGGATTACCAGGCAACTGGTATTATTCAAAAGGGTATAAATATGGCAGCCTCCATATCTCTCTCACTTGAGGTTCCTTTTAAAGTACTTCTGAACTGAGGGCTGTGGAGGCTGCCATATGTATTTCCATTTAAACAATATATTTTTCAACTTTTTCACATAAAAAAAAAAAATAGGGAATTTTTTATGCAAATATATGCAGCTTGAAAGTGGACCAGTCAATTAAAAATGTGTGCTTAAATTGCGCTGCATGTATTTGCATACAAATTTGCATAAACTTGGAAGCATTTGCATCTCTTTGATCACCCCTAATAAAAAAGAGGGACAATTAAGCCACACCCCTAATCACGGCACCGCCCCTCTCTTTGTCATTTAAGCCACACTGGTCCTTTCTATCC
This sequence comes from Hyperolius riggenbachi, assembly GCF_040937935.1. NCBI lineage: Eukaryota > Metazoa > Chordata > Amphibia > Anura > Hyperoliidae > Hyperolius > Hyperolius riggenbachi. The sequence goes on from NC_090648.1 coordinate 33,707,050, forward strand.
TGGTTCATTTTCCTTCACATTAACATTTGAAAATGAGAACTCTGAACTTTATTCCCATCCTTTACATTGATAGTCAATTCAACATATTTTCAGTAGAACATACATACATTTCCATACAGTAGATCTGTACATCAGTCCTGAAACAGGGATAAAGGAGGAAGATGGACTGGGTTCCCAGTGAGGGACCATTTGGAGCTATGAAACCATACCAGTTGCCTGGCAGCCCTGCTGATCTCTTTGGCTGCAGTAGTGTCTGATTCAAACATGATTATGTAAAATTGTGATGAGGCTTAAAAGTGATGGTCTCCATTGCAAGTATCATATTGGAGGTTATGCTTGGTTCTCCTGCTACTGTAGGGGACCCAGCAGGAAACCTTATAGGGAACACTTCTCCGATCAGAGCACCCTCTACACAGCACAAAGCATTGTGATTGGCTAAATAGTGTGGGTGGAGTTTACTACAACCTATCTGTAACCTAGCGGTTTGAGAGGGTGGCGCACACCCAATCACATTGGCTGAACTTCCCTATGAGGTTTCCTGCTGGGTCCCCTAAACTAGACTAGCGCCAAAAAAGATGATATGGTGGGCAGGGCTACTCAAAACCGGATCCAGGAGATATCCGGATATCTCCGTTACCTGGGCGGGGGGGGAGGGGGGTGTCATTCTTACCTGTCTGTCTTCTCCGGTCAGTCCCTTGGCACCTCCCCCGATGCGGTCACGTGATTACAAACACTTCCTCCTTCCGGGTTGAAGGAGGAAGTGTTTGTAATCACGTGACGCGCGTGGAGCGCATCGTGGGAGGCGCCGAGGGACGGACGAAGAAGACGCCAGGCAGGTAAAATTGACCCTCCCGCCCACCCCGCACAGGTAACAGGGAGATATGCGGATAGCAACTATCCAGGTATCACCCGGATCCGGATTTGAGCAGCCCTAATGGTGAGTGCTCTAAGCACTTCTAGTGAATGACGCCGCCAAGATAATTTAAGCTCCAGAACTACAAAGTAGTGTCAGCATTTTTTGTAATTATTTTATTACCTGAAGAAACTAGTGTTTTGAGATCGCCTGGGTCCCTTTCTCAAGGTAACAATTGCAGAATGATGTCCCTGGCCTTCTGGACATAAGTCACACATTGGTGCTGTTAGGTTTTGTTCACATCTAAAATTAAAATCGTTGATGGCCGCGTTTAGCGATTTTGAGAGTGTTTTCTTTTTTTCTCCCTCCTGGCGCATACCAGCGCGCTTTTCAAAGCGCTTTTTCAGAGCAATTTTTTTTTCACTTTCTGACGCAAGTCAGTAAGTGAACTCTTTGACCTGGAAAATAATAAATACAATGTATTCATTCTTAAAAGCGTGAACGCAATCGCCGCAAAAGTGATTTTGTGAGCGTTTTTCCTATACCTTCCATTGTAGCAAAATCGCCCCAAAAAATGGTGCAGGCAGCGCTTTGGTCAGCGGAAAGCTGACAAAACGCGCAGATATAAACAGTCCCATAAGGATTCATTGCACAAGCGCTTTTAGGCCTCCTCCACACTACATGCGATTCCCATTTCTGATTTTTAATCGGTACAGCATGCTGTGTTTTTTTTTCTGCATTTTTCTTTTGATAGCATCCAGGGTAAAAAGGAAACGCAAATCGGATTTGCAGTGTGCAGGGAGCTTTAACCTCCCTGGCGGTAAGCCCGAGCTGAGCTCGGGCTATGCCGCGCAGGAGGATATCTCAGGCCCTGCTGGGCCGATTTACTTACTTTTTTTTGCAACACGCAGCTAGCACTTTGCTAGCTGCGTGTGCATTCCGATCGCCGCCGCTCCGCGTTCGATCGCCGCTGTTCGCCTCGCCGCTGAGGGGTGGATCAGGACTCCCTTAGACTCCCTTCAGGAAATCCCGTTCTTTGAACGGGATTTCCTGATCAAAGATCGCCGGAGGCGATCAAAGCAGGCGGGGGGATGCCGCTGTACAGCGGCTATCATGTAGCGAGCCCTAGGCTCGCTACATGATATAAAAAATTTTTTTTAAAATAGTGTTGCGCTGCCCCCTGGCGGTTCCTAATAGACCGCCAGGGAGGTTAAAGGAGTCATCAGGGAAATTGTAATAAAATAAGTGCTACTTACCGGGGGCTTCCTCCAGCCCCAAGCTCCCAGCACGTCCCTCGCCGCAGCTCTGCAGTCAGCCGTTCGATGCAGCTCCGTCCCGGTCCCCGGCGATGACGTCAGGGCGACCTCCAGGTCGGCCTGTACTGTGCCTGCGCGAGTGGTGCTGTCAATCACCGCCACGTGGGCCGGAGCGGACTGCGCAGGTGGTAGTAGTTCTGCGCCTGCGCGGTCCGCTCCGGCCCATGTGGTGGTGATTGACAGCACCGCTCGCGCAGGCACAGTACAGGCCGACCTGGAGGTCGCCCTGGCGTCATCGCCGGGGACCGGGACGGAGCTGCATCGAACGGCTGCGGGGAGAGCTGCGGCGAGGGACGTGCTGGGAGCTTGGGGCTGGAGGAAGCCCCCGGTAAGTAGCACTTATTTTATTACAATTTCCCTGATGACTCCTTTAAGGCGATTTTCAAAATCGCCGGCGCTTAAAAAAAAGGGAAAACGCCCTAGGTGTGAAGTGAACAAGTCCTCATGGCGGTGGCTGCTGCACGAGTGCCAATTCACCTTTTTTTTTTTTTTTTTTTCATTGAATCCTAATTTCAAGTATGGTGATTAAAAAAAAAATTGTCCTTTGACACAAATCCTGTATGTGCCTGATGGGTGAAGTACAGATCATTCTGCAGAGAGTGGGGAGAAGAGCTGTGATGTCCGGGGAGGGGTGAAGAGTTTGCAGTGGAAATTAGGTAGAGGGTAATCAATGTATTGGCTGTTTTAGGGCCCTTCTCTACCAGCGACGCTTGCGATCTTGCTTTCGAGATCACCGCAATTTTCTGAACACAAGGGCACCGTGATTAACATGGTAATTTCAGTGTCCCTTTTCCACCGATGCACTTCGATTTTTGGCCGATCACAAAAGCGCTGCATGCTGCATTCTCTGCGCGATTGCCATTGGCCTGTATTAGGTTTTAAAATAGCCGCAGCGAATCATCGGTAACACACTTGTTTAAATGCTGAAGACAACAATCGGCATTGCAGCACTTTGCACCGCCAATCACGATTTTCAGGCGTAAAAAGGCCCTAAAGGACACATCCAAGCACTATAAAAATAAAAAAATCCTTACTTACCAGGGGCTTCCTCCAGCCCCTGCCAGACATCCTGTGCCCTCCCTGCAGCTCCACTCACCGATGGTGGCCCGGGGTCCCCTCCGACGCAAGATCCCCACTGCACATGCGCAAGCGGCTCTCAGAGCCGCACTGACATCATTCGGCCGTCTGGATGACGTCAGCGCGACCAGTGAGCCGCATGCTGGAGCGCAGAAGAAGCTGACCTGGAAGCCAACCTGGCGAGGTCGGCATCTCCACCAGAGGGGACCTGGAGCCACCGCAGCTCCGGTATAGGCACCAGGGGCTGGAGGAACCCCGAGGTAAGTGAATTTTTTATTTTCCGGTTGCTCGACCTTCCCTTTAAGTCATGGAGATTTAAAACCATTAATATTTTTGTATTGAGACAAATTAAGTAAAGCAGTAATCACGTTAGTTTTAAAAAATGGTTATCTAAGCACTAGGTTCTAAACGTGTGGTACGCGCACCCTGGGGGGGGGGGGGTACTTCTGATGGTTCCAGGAGGTACTCGGGCTTGATATACTTAACCAAGAATAACAAACTTAGAGTTTTAGACAATGATAAATCTTATTTAAACACCAAGTTAGTATTTTAGCTAATTGAAAGCAATAGTAAATGTTTGGAAATGGCTTAGAACCAATTATCATGTCCTACGATTAAATTATATATTTGTCAAGGGGTACGTGTGATAATGTTTACTATGCTACGGGGTACTTGATGAGTACAGGTAAAAGGGGTACATACCAATAAAATGTTGAGAAACACTGATCTAAGCAACCTGTGCTACCCAGTGTCATTTGTGATTTTCCACCAAAGTCATTTTCACATTGAAAAAGCTATTTTCGATTTCAAGAAAAATGTGAAAAATTGTTATTTTACTGGAAAAAATCACAAAGTGCAAAATCTTTTATTATTTTAACCTCCTGAGCGGTATGGACGAGCTCAGCTCGTCCATTACCGCCGGAGGGTGCCGCTCATGCCCTGCTGGGCCGATTTTCTCCAAATAAAAAGGTGCACACGCAGCCAGCACTTTGCCAGCCGCGTGTGCTACCTGATCGCCGCCGCTTTGCGGCGATCCACCGCGAGCAGCGGCAAAAGAGGGTCCCCCCAGCCGCCCGAGCCCAGCGCAGCCGGACCAATCAGTTCCGGCCAGCGCTAAGGGCTGGATCAGAGGCGACGTCACTCCGCTCGTCGCCATGTCGATGAGGAAAGCCAAACAAGGAAGGCCGCTCATCGCGGCCTTCCTTGTTACTTCTGATCGCCAGAGGCGATCAGAAGTACGCATCAGGAACGCCCTCTAGAGGGCTTTCATAGCGTCAGGAGCGCCCTCTGGAGGGCTTTCATAGATTTTTTATTTTTTTTTATTGAAAAAAAAAAACCTCCCGCAGCCGCCCTGGCGATCTTAATAGAAAGCCAGGGAGGTTAAATTACAAATTGATTTCCGGTGGTATTTTCACTCTTAAAGAGTAACTGTCAGGCTGCAGAAGCTAATTTAAACCTCTATTCTCCTGTGTTAAACAGTTTAGACAGAAGCCAAAAGACATTACTAAAGATAAAAATCTTTCTTACATTTAATGTGTGCTTATCACCAAAGCTAAGCTCCTAAGGAGGACGCAAGCCGCATTCCATACTGCAAAGCATTCTGGGGCCCTCCCCTCGGCTGCTAAGGAGAAGACGGGATCAAGTTTCAGCAGCTTCTAAACTCACAGCACAGATAAATCTCCGGGAAGATTACTCTGCAGGAGTCCGCTATTGTTCCTAGCCACATGGCTCATTAATATTCACTGCACACTGTGTTATTCTGTACGAGCTGTTCTGTGATCAGAAGCAGGCAGGACATGACGACACATTTGGCTTCACAAACATGGAACCTGCCATGGGCTGTCAGGAGCATCATTCTCTGCATATACTATATACAAATTCTGTGAAATCCAAACGTGGACAGTGAAATGCATATGTAATGTAAGTACAGCCAATCTTTAGCTACTGATATATGTGTTTATTTTCTCTGAGACCTTATACCTAACAGCTCCTCTTTAAGTTAAATTTAACATTTTTGCAGAAATTAATGTGGAAACAATATTGGTATTTTCACTCATCACTGGTTCTGTCATATGGAGAGGAAGAGGAGGAGCAGAAGGCCTCTCACCGCTACTTGCAGCAGGAAATACAATAGAGGTCAGCCAAGCTACCGTAAGTGTTACACAACTATGTGAATCACTGAAGAGTAGCCCACCAACCAAGGGACACACTTGTATTCACACTAGATTGTGACACTAAACTATCCCAAATTCTTGTTTTGGGCAATGAAAATCTAGCATGAGTTGGTAGTTTAAGACTTGGCTGTTATTACAGTAGAACTTTGAGGATTCATTTTATTACAATTACAAAGTTTTTTTTAACAATTTTGACCAATGAATCTATTCCTTTTTCTTACAATAATTTTTTTTAGCCTACTTGATCCTCACCATGGCCATCATGAATTTGGTCCTGCCTTACATGTTAGTTGGCCTCCTATTTGCATCCAAAGTCTTCTCTCAGTCATCTTGTGTCACAAAGAAGGACAAGAACATGCAAGAGACATCTTGCGTCCATCTTGGCTTAACTGATGTACCCTTAAAGGAAATACCCCCGGACACCGCTGTCCTCGTCCTGAGTTTTAACGCCTTGAAGGCAGTCTCCACCTCAAGCTTTAAGAACATGAGGAAGCTGGTACGGCTGGACTTGTCTGACAATTCTTTGACCAGTTTTCAGGTGGACTTTCCAGTCATGTTACAAGAACTCATCCTGGCCAACAATTCACTGAAGAGTGTCCCAGATCTGTCTCGCCTCTCCAGCCTGACCAAGCTTGACTTGTCCAACAACCACATCTCCAGCCTCCAGGATACAGATTTTAAAGGACTTAAAAAACTAAAATCCCTGGAGCTCCAGAAGAACAGAATTGATTCTGTTTCAGAAAAGGTAATCTTAAGTAAACTTTGCTAACTTTTTTAATTGTGCACGTCGTGTCTTTACCTCTAAACATTATAGTTAAAGTGGGATGAAACTCCATATCAACTGAAAAAAAAAATAATAATCCCATGAGAAATTAATTAAGACTACCTATCCTGTTTTTTGTTGTTTTTTTGGGAGAAACGGGATATGAAAAAATAATTATATACAGTATATATATTTGGGGCGATAACAATTCTTAACATTTTATTTTTGGAGGTTACAGCCCCCTTTATCTATCCATGGGGCTGAACCAATAAGCTCTTAATGAGAACTTTAATAGGAATGATATGCATAATTGGAACCTCCATTTAGATTAGATCTGTAGATGAATCCCTTCTCTCCACCATTCCATGGGCCTCAGCAGAGATTGAGATTGGTTGGACCCCACCTCTCCATCTTGACCAAATCTCAAGAATCCAACAATCTCCCCCCCCCCCCCCCCCACGAACCCCAACCCCCCCATCATTCCTGACACAGAAGAGCAGAAGAACAGAGTCACCTTTCTTTCTGAAAAAGGTGTTTTCATTTATACTTTCTATAATAAGGAGTGTCCAAACCAAATAAAGTAATTAAACCTTCAAAATATCCCCTTTAGGGATGTAACACAATATGGGGTAAGTACAAGCAATTCTCATTAGGCAGACATGATGCATTTTGTGGGTATACTCTTGTTTCCTCAGCTTCATCTTCACATGCCCACACAGTGGCAAATTGTGAAGCAATTTTTATCATTTGAAAATGTTGTGGTTTGTTAGGTATATCCAGGGCTGTTTTTAGATATAGGCAGACCAGGCAGCTGTCTAGGATGACACCTGCTGTAGGGGCACCACAGGGTCATTATTATCATCACGCTGTGCTTAGGGGAATTCTTATACACAGCTGCTAGTTCCATGAAGAAAGAGATGGGTGGCAGTTTTATCGCCCAAATGGGCTCTTCTGACAGCATAAAAGGCCTGAATAGCATAACAATGAAGTAAAGGCCATCCTTTACTAGCACATTCATTGTTATGCTATTCAGGCAGTTACAGTTGGCATGCCGGTTGCAACCACTAGCCACCCTATTGCATACATTTCAATGGTGAGGGTGTGACCATGAGCAGTGAGCAAAGGGCATTCCAATGCGGCACTGCTGTTTCTAGGGTGTGCTGAGACGTCAGCTGACTACCTGGGCAGTCTGCACCACTCAACACCTTTCCAGCTCTGTTTAGAAAAGACACAGTCTGGCCAACATAAGTAGTATGACCCAGGACTGTGGAGTTGGAGCAATTTTTGGGTACCTGAAGTCGTTGTCGGGGGTTGAGGAGTAAGAGTTGGAGTCGGATGAGTTTTGTACCCACTCTACAGCCCTGGTATTATTATTATTAATATTATTTATATAGAGCCGACATCTTCCGCAGCGCTGTACAGAGTATATATAGTCTTGTCACTAACTGTCCCTCGAAGGAGCTCACAATCTAGTCCCTACCATAGTCATATGTCTATATTGTGTAGTATATGTACTGTAGTCTAGGGCCAATTTTTAGGGGGGTGCCAATTAACTTATCTGTATGTTTTTGGGATGTGGGAGGAAACCGGAGTACCCATAGGAAACCCACGCAGACACAGTGAGAACATACAAATTCCTTGCAGATAGTGCCCTGGCTGGGATTCGAACCAGGGGACTCAGCGCTGCAAGGCAAGAGCACTAACCACTATGCCACCGTGACCTACGGTATATACCACCGGGGCTGGAAGCACATTTTCTATACCAATATTTTGGAATCTGAGGCAATATCTAGTTGGCCAACAAATTATGAGAGAGTTCATAACTGTCCTCCAGTCTATCGTTATGTATCAATATATTTTTGTGAACCAATGTTTGCTAAATAAGTGAGCAATCTCATATTTTCATTTCAGGCTTTTAGGGACTTGTCGAGCTTAAACCATCTGGATCTTTCGCACAATCAACTGTGGCAACTCCCGAATGTCCTTATCTCTGAACTTGTGCAACTCGGAAGTTTTTCCTTGATGGGAAACCGGCTGACAAACATTCCAGACAGCTTCTTTGATGGCTTGGATTCTCTTGAGAAGGTCTACCTTGACAAGAACCCATGGATCTGTAACTGTGCCTTGCACTATTTTAAGGAATGGCTAGTGGACAATGCATACAATGTCTATCATCTGGCCAATGGCATTCCTGTAAATGATGAGCTAAGCGTAGTCTGTGCTGGCGGCACGCCTCTTTACAATTACCATATGGACACGTGCTTGGGAAATGAGGGTGGTGGAGGGCACAAAAATATAATGCTAAAACTACCAAATGTTCTAAAGGATAACAGCTTAGTATCAGAATTTCCAATCATTATGGAGGAAACCTCAACAGTTCCGAATTCAGAGACAATTCCAAATGCATCCATAGACACCTGGGTAATAACTATAGCGGTGGTCATGGACAAACTATACTCATGACCACTGATGAACAAGGACGGCCATTGGGATGCTAATAGTTCTGCTTGGAACTGGGCCAATGCAATGCAGATTTTGATTGGCCCAATTTCAGGCTGCATTCAATCTGCATAAAATGTTAGTGCAAGCCAGAATTATTACTTTGTCAATAAGCATTACTAGTGAAGAACACCCAACATCAAGTCATTATAAATCGCTTCTGTCTTTAAGGGGATCCAAGCAGTTTTTTATTTTTTTTTTTATTCAGTTTGTCCTCGTTTCTAATAGCTGCAGGGGCTGCCATTCTACCCGCCTCTTCTACCCCTTCCTTTGCCCTTATTTATCCAGGGGAAGGTGTGAAGGTAATTAAGTGTGACTTCTCCAAACTGTTGGAAGTACAGTGTCATATCTCCCCACTCTCCTGCCGATGAAAGCATTTGTTTGCTCATTGTTACTGCTAATTACAGCAATGCACATCTGCCTGCTCTTTCTATAGACAGCAGTGTCAAGCCGCAGAAGCAGAGCAATAAAAGCCTCTAGCAAACAATTAAATGTAAAAAAGGTAGAACTGAACTGCTTTTTTTTTTTTTTTTTTAAGTAACGAGCCACATTGTTAGGATGCATTTGTAATGTGCTATTAAGTTGCCCTGGGGGCTAAAAATAGTGTTTTGTTCACGTTAACCTCTCCAGCTGAAAAACCTCATTTAAGTAAAATCTTAAGTGTCCTAAAGAAGTTCAGTTTAACCTACCTGGCGCCTCTACCAGTCCCCTGTAGTCCGTCATGTCCCTCGCTGACCTGATCCGTTCTGCTGGTGTGCCACATGCTGAAATCAATCCGGAATCGGCCTTGTGACGCCTCTTCCGTCCGCCTCGCTCCCCCGACGCTGAACCCTAATGATAAATCAACCACCGACCTGTCCACGGCCTCTGCTTGTCCCTCCACTGCACTGACTCCTCTTCTGGACAGCGACGTGCGCCTGGAGCAGCAGAGGGACAAGTGGAGGCTGCAGACAGGTAATGTATGTATGCCTTGTACTGGGCACCGGGCGGGGGACATTTAACATTAGGGGGGGACAGCGCCGGGGGTTTCTCCGCATTCGTCGATCATCGCAAAATTACATGCCGTTACCGCTGCGATCCCGATCAATCAAGTCGGCACAACATCTTGCAGCATGCGTGATTGGTCGCATTGTCGGTCAGGTATGCACTTGGCTGCAGCAATTTTCATCCAATTTGATTATAATCTAATTGAATGGTCGATCGGCCGCCGGGTCGCCTGCTGTATTGGCCACCTTAATGCAGCCAAATAGATCAGCAAGACTGCCGGGCAACTGGTATTTATTAACAGGAAATAAATATGGCAGCCTCCATATTCTAATAGTGTATGGTCTGCTGTACTACGAGTCTTACAGCCGTTCAACTGGCAAATCTGGTGTGAGGGTTTTAATACAGAGGCGTAAGATAAATAAAACATCCAGACACCACCTTGATTAGAATTGCTGCATGCTCATGATGCTAGTGGAAGATACAAAGCATGGATCAATGAGGAAAGAAACAAGTTCCATCACAGGTGGATCAGCCTCGGAAGAAGCACCGCCGTGCAAAACGGCTTTTAGGCTATCGTTTTTGCCCTGCACCCACCACCACCACCACCCTCTGATATGGTACGACATTCATCTTACTTAGAAATGTTGACTGTGTCATCTTAGCAAGTTGTTTTGCTTATGACTTCTGTACCTACCAATGAACACAAGAAATCTACACGCTGGGGTTCACACTACATTGGAACCGTGAATAAATTTGAACCCTGAATAAATTTGAATCAACTGCAGTGCCTGATGGAACTTGTTTCTTTCCTCATTGATCCAAGCCTCCATATTCTGCCACTTCATGATGGGATTTCTGATGTGTATGTTCTCCTTCTGCTGTTTTGGCGCAAATTTGTTTTTTTTTTTCTATTTTGAATTTAAGATTTGAAAGCCTAGCGTGTGCAGCTGGGAGGGGTAATCAGGACACAGGACAGTTGGAACTGTGTCTCATGCTCCCTGCCACCTCCTTTCAATAAAAAAGATGGCTGCCCCCATGAAATCACAAACATTTACCTGTTCTTTTAAAACCGGGTGGGTAAGAGATTATATTACTTATCTATTTTAATTACATAACTAATGTAACTTAAAGAGACTCTGAAGTCTCTTAAAAATCCTCTTTTTATTACAGAATCGTGTTTAACATTGCTGCCCTACCTAAACCGCCGCATCCCCGCTGCTGTAATCTAACTAAATCCCCCCCCTAACTCCCCGGGGGGTAAACCGGGCAGCCCTTCCGTGAGAGGCAGAGCTATGAGCCATCAGTAGGTAGAGGGGGAGGTGCACAAGACTCAGGGCCCAACAACACTCCGGAGTGCTCCAAGCCAAAACAAGTTCCAGCAGGTGAGGACAGTGTGAAGGCACAAAGCGGCTAGGCACATCCAGTAAAAACAGGCGTTTATTGTAATTCCATTAAAAAGCAATGCATAAGACCAGAGCAATAGTCAGTCAGGAGAGAGGGTAACAAGCATGTGAAAGACGTCTACAGCTGTTTTGCACTCAGCACGGAGTGCTTCATCAGGACACTGAGCCCCCCTGCTATCCCCCCTTAAATACTTACAGTTAGGATAACGGAGGGAGGAGGACGCCACTGGCAGCGCATCCACACTGTCCGCGTGTGGTACTTCCGGGACGCCGTCTGCGTACCAAATACCGGAAGAAGTGGACCGGAAGTCGTCATCTACAGAGCCAGGATGCTTGAGCGCATGCGTATGCAGCGTCTCATTCTAACTAGTCGCCCCACACTGTCTAATCCATATAGGGAAGTCCCACCCCCCACACCAGCCAGGGAACGCTGAGAGGCCAACCCTCCCACGTAACCAGGCAAAGATGCGGATGTGAAAGGGAGGCGAGAAGCGTCTCCCCTCACCTAGCAACAGGCGGGCACAGGCTAGCAATTGTAAAAATATCAGGCAGGAAGAGTAAATGTGAAATTCAAACTCTATTTGACAGGGACAATAAGCTAAGCTACCTGACCAAGATGAACGATTCCACTATTGGATAAGGCTGCAGGCGAGCTCCTCCCCCTTACATTCAACCTGTAACAGGGAGGAAAGAAGAAAAAAGAGAAGAGAGAGAAAAACAGACAGATTTCATTATAAAACATCAAGAAAAATTAAAATTAATACTGCTCAAATAAACAAAGTACAGGCAAAATATCACAGATTACAAAAATACTGATAGGTCATTACGTTCATTTAATCCCAAGGGACCTACCGCCTCAAAAAAAGAAATCCAATAACTTTCCCTACGTTGCAAATTTTTGACCCATTTACCACCCCTAAAATCCCTTTTGACTGTTTCTAAACCGAAGAACCTAAGCTGTGAGGCATCTCCCAAATGCACAGAGCTCATGTGTTCCATGACCCTGGGACAGCCCTTGGCCCGTGGGTTCCCCAATGATCTGCAATGTTCTTGGTATCTATCCTGCATCATACGGGTGGATAAACCAACATATATGTATTGGCACGGGCAAATGAGCGCATAAACAATACCCTTGGTTTTGCAGTTGATAAATTCCCTGAATTTTACAGATTTACCAAATCTATGGAACTCCCTGCCTGTTATCAAAAAGTTACAGCAAGAGCATGAGCCACATCTGTAGTTGCCAGGAGGTCTACTTCTACCTAGCCAACTCTGCGTTCTCACACTAACAAACTCACTGTGTGACAGTTGATCTTTAAGATTAGGGACTTTTTTATAGGAGATACATGGAGTCTGGCGGCATTTATCTGGGGTGAGGACAAGATCGAGTTTTTGGATCTAAATATTGATGTGAGCAGGGGGTCTGTGGTCACCAAAACTCATAGAAAGCCTACGGCGGTTAACTCTATGTTACATTCATCCAGTTTCCACCCCCCCTCAACGATTAGATCTTTGCCCTTTAGTCAGTTCCTTCGTCTTAGAAGGAATGCGAGTACCATGGAGGACTTCATTGATCAGGCGGAGGAACTCAGAGAGAGATTATTGGCCAGGGGTTATAAGGAGGAAATTATAGCAGAAGCTTTTCAAAAAGCTGCTAATAAAAGTAAAGAAGCATTAATGACCCCAAAGGTAAAAACACCACAAAATAGATTCTTCATGCACTTTACATATTCGCCCATGTTTGATAAAATTAAAAAATCTATCTTGAACAATTGGTGGATTTTACAGGAAGATAGACTGTTAGCAGATAAATGCCGCCAGACTCCATGTATCTCCTATAAAAAAGTCCCTAATCTTAAAGATCAACTGTCACACAGTGAGTTTGTTAGTGTGAGAACGCAGAGTTGGCTAGGTAGAAGTAGACCTCCTGGCAACTACAGATGTGGCTCATGCTCTTGCTGTAACTTTTTGATAACAGGCAGGGAGTTCCATAGATTTGGTAAATCTGTAAAATTCAGGGAATTTATCAACTGCAAAACCAAGGGTATTGTTTATGCGCTCATTTGCCCGTGCCAATACATATATGTTGGTTTATCCACCCGTATGATGCAGGATAGATACCAAGAACATTGCAGATCATTGGGGAACCCACGGGCCAAGGGCTGTCCCAGGGTCATGGAACACATGAGCTCTGTGCATTTGGGAGATGCCTCACAGCTTAGGTTCTTCGGTTTAGAAACAGTCAAAAGGGATTTTAGGGGTGGTAATTGGGTCAAAAAATTGCAACGTAGGGAAAGTTATTGGATTTCTTTTTTTGAGGCGGTAGGTCCCTTGGGATTAAATGAACGTAATGACCTATCAGTATTTTTGTAATCTGTGATATTTTGCCTGTACTTTGTTTATTTGAGCAGTATTAATTTTAATTTTTCTTGATGTTTTATAATGAAATCTGTCTGTTTTTCTCTCTCTTCTCTTTTTTCTTCTTTCCTCCCTGTTACTGGTTGAATGCAAGGGGGAGGAGCTCGCCTGCAGCCTTATCCAATAGTGGAATCGTTCATCTTGGTCAGGTAGCTTAGCTTATTGTCCCTGTCAAATAGAGTTTGAATTTCACATTTACTCTTCCTGCCTGATATTTTTACAATTGCTAGCCTGTGCCCGCCTGTTGCTAGGTGAGGGGAGACGCTTCTCGCGTCCCTTTCACATCCGCATCTTTGCCTGGTTACGTGGGAGGGTTGGCCTCTCAGCGTTTCCTGGCTGGTGTGGGGGGTGGGACTTCCCTATATGGATTAGACAGTGTGGGGCGACTAGTTAGAATGAGACGCTGCATACGCATGCGCTCAAGCATCCTGGCTCTGTAGATGACGACTTCCGGTCCACTTCTTCCGGTATTTGGTACGCAGACGGCGTCCCGGAAGTACCACACGCGGACAGTGTGGATGCGCTGCCAGTGGCGTCCTCCTCCCTCCGTTATCCTAACTGTAAGTATTTAAGGGGGGATAGCAGGGGGGCTCAGTGTCCTGATGAAGCACTCCGTGCTGAGTGCAAAACAGCTGTAGACGTCTTTCACATGCTTGTTACCCTCTCTCCTGACTGACTATTGCTCTGGTCTAATGCATTGCTTTTTAATGGAATTACAATAAACGCCTGTTTTTACTGGATGTGCCTAGCCGCTTTGTGCCTTCACACTGTCCTCGCAGAGCTATGAGCCGCAGCTCTGCCTCTCAGCGCGTCTGTCCAGTGGTGCTCAACAGAGCTCGAATATTCGAGTAGCTCGAATATTCGAGCTCTTTTTCAGCTATTCGAGCTCGGTATTCGAGCTCCGAATAGCTGGAGCTATTCGAATGGGCTATCCGAGTACACTCGAATAGCCCATTCACTATTCGAGCTATTCGAGCAACTCGGCGCTATTCGAGCTCGGTACCGAGCTCGAATAGCGTCATAGCCCAGATTGATGTCCTTAGAGCCAATCAGAGGGCTCCCAGGCCCTCTGACGGCAGCCAATCACAGAGGGGGACCCTGGCCAGCCCCTACCCTATAAATAGCGGCCGCCATGTTCCGTTTCTCCATGCTTGCCTGAGACTTGTACAGAGAGAGAGTTGCTCCTTTGTGCTTTGGCTTAGCAAGTGCTCTATTGTGATCATTTACCTAGCGTTTTTGCTCACCTACACCTGCCATATACACCTATATTGTTGTTAGTTAGATAGACATTGTATTTTAGTTAGTAGCTTGTGTGTTACATTAGAGACAGGCAGCTGCTGCAAGCTTACAGGTTTAGGCCTCAGGGGGGCCTTGCCTCTGTGGGCAGCTGTCCTCTGTTTATTTCTCTCATCTATACCAGTATTTCTGCTGTCCTTTACTAATAGTATTGTAGTTATACTGTACTAGGAGTAGGACACTCACTGACTGTCACTGTTTATAGGCTACTAGCTAGCTCCTGCGTGTGTGCACTCACTCACTGTCTGTGTGTACACACACTCTATTTCCTTCTGATTACTGATAGATTATTGTTAGTTAGTTGTACTTACTTACTACTTACTCTTACTGTACCCGTAGGGACACTCACTGTCACTGTTCATATAGGCTACTAGCTCCTGCGTGTGCGCACTGCACTCACTGTCTGAGTGTACACACACAACACACACTCTATTTCCTTCTGATCGCTGATTGATTATCGTAATTAGTTAGTTCTACTTACTGTTACTACTTACTCTTACTGTACTAGGAGTCTAGGACACTCAGTCACTGTCCATAGGCTACTAGCTCCTGCGTGCGTGCACTCACTGTCTGAGTGTACACACACCCACACTCCATTTCCTTCTGATCGCTGATTGATTATTGTAATTAGTTAGTTCTACTTACTGTTACTACTTACTCTTACTGTACTAGGAGTCTAGGACACTCAGTCACTGTGTTCATAGGCTACTAGCTCCTGCGTGCGTGCACTCACTGTCTGAGTGTACACACACCCACACTCCATTTCCTTCTGATCGCTGATTGATTATTGTAATTAGTTAGTTCTACTTACTGTTACTACTTACTCTTACTGTACTAGGAGTCTAGGACACTCAGTCACTGTCCATAGGCTACTAGCTCCTGCGTGCGTGAACTCACTGTCTGAGTGTACACACACCCACACTCCATTTCCTTCTGATCGCTGATTGATTATTGTAATTAGTTAGTTCTACTTACTGTTACTACTTACTCTTACTGTACTAGGAGTCTAGGACACTCAGTCACTGTCCATAGGCTACTAGCTCCTGCGTGCGTGAACTCACTGTCTGAGTGTACACACACCCACACTCCATTTCCTTCTGATCGCTGATTGATTATCGTAATTAGTTAGTTGTACTTACTGTTACTACTTACTCTTACTGTACTAGGAGTCTAGGACACTCAGTCACTGTGTTCATAGGCTACTAGCTCCTGCGTGCGTGCACTCACTGTCTGAGTGTACACACACCCACACTCCATTTCCTTCTGATCGCTGATTGATTATTGTAATTAGTTAGTTCTACTTATTGTTACTACTTACTCTTACTGTACTAGGAGTCTAGGACACTCAGTCACTGTGTTCATAGGCTACTAGCTCCTGCGTGCGTGCACTCACTGTCTGAGTGTACACACACCCACACTCCATTTCCTTCTGATCGCTGATTGATTATTGTAATTAGTTAGTTCTACTTACTGTTACTACTTACTCTTACTGTACTAGGAGTCTAGGACACTCAGTCACTGTCCATAGGCTACTAGCTCCTGCGTGCGTGCACTCACTGTCTGAGTGTACACACACCCACACTCCATTTCCTTCTGATCGCTGATTGATTATCGTAATTAGTTAGTTCTACTTACTGTTACTACTTACTCTTACTGTACTAGGAGTCTAGGACACTCAGTCACTGAGTTCATAGGCTACTAGCTCCTGCGTGCGTGCACTCACTGTCTGAGTGTACACACACCCACACTCCATTTCCATCTGATCGCTGATTGATTATTGTAATTAGTTAGTTCTACTTACTGTTACTACTTACTCTTACTGTACTAGGAGTCTAGGACACTCAGTCACTGTGTTCATAGGCTACTAGCTCCTGCGTGCGTGCACTCACTGTCTGAGTGTACACACACTAAATTTACTTGTGATTACTACTGATTATTGTAACTGCTAGTTGTACTTCCTGACTGTTACTACTTACTTACTGTACTAGGGGACACTCACTCAGTCACCTCACCAACCAACCCACTCCATTAAAGTACCCCACTTTTCACCCGCCCTTTTACAAAACTTTTGTCTATACGCCCAAAACATTTAAGATGTCTGGAAGTGGCAGCCAGCGCGGTTTGGGCAAGGGGAAGGGCAGCAAGGGAATCAGGAGGAGAGGGAGCAGCATTGTGGCAAGCCGCGGCCGCGGGCGCGCCACCATGCACAGTTCCGCAGCAGCAGCAGCAGCGTCAGTGGCTAACATTCCTCCCATATCCACTGGCCGTGGACTCCTTGGGCGCCGCCCAGCAGGAGCATCTGCAACTCACGCTGCAGAGACACAGCAGCAGCAGCGTGTAGCACCTGCTCCCATTTTCCTCCAGCCGGGTCGGAAACGTCCCATTGAGGAAAAGGATGCAGACACTGTGGTGCAACTCATGACGGAGGATGAGCAGCCCGCCATCAGCTCTGCATCCGAGGCCTCCACCCTCACCACCACCACCACCCCTGTTCGCAGCACCCGCCCAGCAGGGTCTGGGGAGGAGGCCAGTTCACCGTCACTCGCCGACCTGTCATTCAGCAGTCTTTTGACCCCAGGCATCATGAGTAAATTGTCTGCTGTTGTTGGCGATCTTGAGGAGGAGATGCTGATGGGCACTTTGGGGGATGAGGGATTGGACAGCAAGACTGTGGCGACAGTCAAGCAGCCCATACATGCATCAGGAGAGGAGTTTGGGGGGTCCTCATCCCAGCAGGACATGTTTCAGGAGGGGGAGGATGATGATGACCCGGTGACAGACAGAGACTGGGTGCCACCACCTCCAGGGGATGTCGTCCTCAGCAGCTCTGAGGAGGAGGAGGAGGATGCGCTTGTGGGCCTTGCAAGGAGGCGCATCATTGCAAGCATTGGCAGCGTCCCACAGCCTGCTGGTGTCTCAGGCTCAGCAGCAGCAGCAGCAGCAGCAGCCAGTACCACCCCCAGCCGCACCCAAGCCCCCCCCCCCAACCACCACAGGGAGACAGGCAGCAGCGCTTCCATGCCGTAGGGGGAAGTTTCTGTCACCAATCTGGCGGTTTTTCACCATGCCCACTGTGTACAGCAAGTACGCCACTTGCAACCACTGTCAGCGGAAGTTGAGCAGAGGTGCAGACCCCTTAAAGTTCAGCACCAGCTCGCTCATCAACCACCTTGCGGCTAAACATTTCCACCAGCATGAGGAGTTCCAGAGGCTGAAGGCATCTGCTGCTGGCAGTGGCACCACACCCATCACTGCACAGCCTTCAGCAGCAGCAGCAGCAACAGCAGCCACCCGCCCTCCTGCTCCTCCAGCAGCACCAGCAGGAGTGCGGAGACGCACTGCTCCTCCCCCCTCTGCAACTCCTGCCGCCGACACTGAGGCCTGTTCTGGCAGCCAGTCCTCAGTGGCCTCCTCTGCTGTGTCTGCTGATTCCCGTGTCAGCAAAAGGCCACGCCAGAGCCTTTTGAGCGAGTCCTTCCAGGGGGTGGTTAGGGCTCTGCCTCCCAGCAGCCGTCGCGTGCGGCAGCTGAACGGCTTGCTGGCACGGGCCATGTGCTCCCAACTCCTGCCGTACACGCTCGTGCAGGAGGGGAGCGACATTCGTGCGCTGCTTGCTTGCGCAGCCCCAGACTGGCAGCTCCCCAGCAGACACTTCTTTGCCCGCAAGGCCATTCCTGCACTGCACCGCTTTGTGATGGCCAATGTGGAGCGAGGGCTGGAGCACGCGGTTGGTGAAAGGGTCCACGTCACCATGGACTCCTGGAGCAGCCGCTTCGGGACAGGCCGCTACCTGTCCTTCACTGTCCACTGGGTCAGCTTGGTGGAAGGGGGTGAGGATGGGAGAGCAGCAGCGGGCACAGCAGCAGCAGCAACACAGTGGGTGGTGCCACCCCGCAGGCTCAGGGGAACTGCAGCAGGTTCCTCCGATCCTCTGCCATCCTCCGGCACACCTGGCCAAACCCCC
Organism: Hyperolius riggenbachi; assembly: GCF_040937935.1. Taxonomy (NCBI): domain Eukaryota; kingdom Metazoa; phylum Chordata; class Amphibia; order Anura; family Hyperoliidae; genus Hyperolius; species Hyperolius riggenbachi. Next base: position 33,725,800 of record NC_090648.1, read on the forward strand.
CGCCTCAGCAGCAGCGTGAAGGCCCGCCACTGCCAAGCGCTGCTGCACTTGGTCAGCCTTGGGAAGACCAAGCTGACGGCAACCCATGTGTTGGCCAAACTCCAGGAGCAGGAGAGGATTTGGCTGACCCCCAGAGGCCTCAGAGTCGGAGAGGTGGTGGCCGACAATGGGGCCAATCTGGTTGCCGCAATAGACAGGGGAAACCTGACCCACATCCCCTGTCTTGCCCACGTGCTGAACCTGGTGGTGCAGAAGTTCCTGCGCACCTACCAGGGGATGGGCGAACTGCTGGAAACGGCAAGGAATGTTGTGCGTCACTTCCGGCGCTCGGCTGCAGCCTGTGCGAGCCTGGAAGACGTGCAAAAGGAGCTGGATCTGCCACGCCATCGGCTGATCCTTGACGTTCCGACTCGCTGGAACTCCACCCTGGCGATGTTGGAGCGTCTGGTTGAACAGAGGCGCGCTGTCAAACAGTACCTTGCCCTGGCCACTGTTTCCGCAGCTCAGAGAAGGGACAAGACCAGCAACTTCCCGTCCATCGTCCCCGATGATGACTGGAGGCACATGCAGCAGGTGTGCTTAGTGCTGGCTCCCTTCCTGCAGGCCACAAACATGGTGAGCAGGGACCATGCTATGGTCTGCGAGTGGGTGCCCCTGGTTTCTCTGCTGAACAGGGCCCTCGATGCTTTGCTGGAACAGGGAGCGGCAGCCTTGGACCAGCAGGAGCGGCAACCAGCTGCGCAGTCCACCTCTGAGGGGGAGGAGGAGGAGGACTTGGTGGAGGTCCCTGACCTGGCTGCTGATGAGGGGGATCAGCACAGCGCAGCTGAGTTGGTGCAGGGGTGGAGAGAGGATGAGGCGGCAGAGGAGGAGGATGAGGACAGCACTGACGTCGATGTGCCAGCAGACGTGGCCCGCCTCTTCCCAATGGCAGCGCACATGCTGACGTGCCTGCGCAGGGACCCCAGGGTGATCCAGATGAAGCAGAGGGAGGACATCTGGATCAGCATGATGTTGGACCCACGCCTCAAGGGGAAGTTGAGCCAGTTCCTGCCGCCTGCAGGAGGAGACCCAGCGCAACAAATAAGGAGCTTGCAGCAGGCCCTTGTTGAGCGCTTGGAGGAAGCCTTCCCCCAGCCTTCCACCCCCACTGTCCAGCAGCCAGCACAGAGGCAGCAGCAGGTGCCTGCATCCAGCAGCAGCAAGCGCCCCACAGACCTGCTGTCTCTCAGCCACGAGCTCTACAGGACTGTAGAGGCTCCGGCAGCAGTGACTAGAGAGGAGATGCATGCAGCAGCATCCTCCTCCGGTCACAGCCAGCGCCTGACCCGCATGGTGGCTGACTACATGGGGTCGTACAGCGGGCTTGACAGCGATGCCCCTGTTGATCCCATGGAGTATTGGGTCAAGCGCATGGAGATCTGGAGCGAGCTGGCGCAGTACGCCCTGGAAGTGCTGTCCTGCCCCCCTTCCAGCGTGCTGTCCGAGCGCTGCTTCAGTGCAGCTGGTGGCGTGGTCACCGAGAAACGCTCACGTCTGTCTCACAAGTCTGTGGACAGACTGACGTTTCTCAAGATGAACCAGGCGTGGGTGGAAGGCGAGTTCCTGGCCCCTGTTGTCGGCGAGAGGGGTACATGAACTGGCTGCCGGAACCATCGTTAATGTGCCTTACCACCCTTTACCACCTCCTGGCTCCTGCTCACTAAGCCAGCCTGGTTCACTTTGACTATTACGTCGCCTGCAGCCACACATTTTACACCTACAGTGGGCTGCTGTGTACTGCCCTTCTGCTGTCTGTCTGTGTTTCCCACTGCCAGGGTACACAGAATTACCTTCTTCTGCTGCCACTCTGCCACCAGCTATTACGTCAAACAATAGCTATATTGGTTGCAAAACCAAAAACCAAAAAACCATAAAAAAAAAAAAAAAGGTTTAATTTTTCTGAGGTGCCCGGGTTGAAAACTGTGTTGTCCCAGTTGTGTATTGGACACAATGTGGGCTGCACGACCGCTGTCTGGGACCTCCTGTTGTGTTTATTTACAGCCCTGGTATCACCGCTAGGTACCAGGGCTATTATGTCACGCTGCCTACCTGCTGCCACACTCACACTGCTCCTCCATACCTCCTCCTGCTGCTGCTGCTGCTGTCTGTCTGTGTTTCCCACTGCCAGGGTACACAGATGATTTACCTTCTGCTGCCACTCTGCCACCAGCTATTACGTCAAACAATAGCTGCTCGCCTACTCCTCCATTCCTCCTCCTGCTGCTGCTGTCTGTCTGTGTTTCCCACTGCCAGGGTACACAGATGATTTACCTTCTGCTGCCACTCTGCCACCAGCTATTACGTCAAACAATAGCTATATTGGTTGCAAAACCAAAAACCAAAAAACCATAAAAAAAAAAAAAAGATTTAATTTTTCTGACTTGCCCGGGTTGAAAACTGTGTTGTCCCAGTTGTGTATTGGACACAATGTGGGCTGCACGACCGCTGTCTGGGACCTCCTGTTGTGTTTATTTACAGCCCTGGTATCACCGCTAGGTACCAGGGCTATTATGTCACGCTGCCTACCTGCTGCCACACTCACACTGCTCCTCCATACCTCCTCCTGCTGCTGCTGCTGCTGCTGTCTGTCTGTGTTTCCCACTGCCAGGGTACACAGATGATTTACCTTCTGCTGCCACTCTGCCACCAGCTATTACGTCAAACAATAGCTGCTCGCCTACTCCTCCATTCCTCCTCCTGCTGCTGCTGTCTGTCTGTGTTTCCCACTGCCAGGGTACACAGAATTAACTTCTGCTGCCACTCTGCCACCAGCTATTACGTCAAACAATAGCTATATTGGTTGCAAAACCAAAACCAAACAAACCATTAAAAAAAAAAAAAAAGGTTTAATTTTTCTGAGGTGCCCGGGTTGAAAACTGTGTTGTCCCAGTTGTGTATTGGACACAATGTGGGCTGCACGACCGCTGTCTGGGACCTCCTGTTGTGTTTATTTACAGCCCTGGTATCACCGCTAGGTACCAGGGCTATTATGTCACGCTGCCTACCTGCTGCCACACTCACACTGCTCCTCCATACCTCCTCCTGCTGCTGCTGCTGCTGTCTGTCTGTGTTTCCCACTGCCAGGGTACACAGATGATTTACCTTCTGCTGCCACTCTGCCACCAGCTATTACGTCAAACAATAGCTGCTCGCCTACTCCTCCATTCCTCCTCCTGCTGCTGCTGTCTGTCTGTGTTTCCCACTGCCAGGGTACACAGATGATTTACCTTCTGCTGCCACTCTGCCACCAGCTATTACGTCAAACAATAGCTGCTCGCCTACTCCTCCATTCCTCCTCCTGCTGCTGCTGTCTGTCTGTGTTTCCCACTGCCAGGGTACACAGAATTACCTTCTGCTGCCACTCTGCCACCAGCTATTACGTCAAACAATAGCTATATTGGTTGCAAAACCAAAACCAAACAAACCATTAAAAAAAAAAAAAAGGTTTAATTTTTCTGAGGTGCCCAGGTTGAAAACTGTGTTGTCCCAGTTGTGTATTGGACACAATGTGGGCTGCACGACCGCTGTCTGGGACCTCCTGTTGTGTTTATTTACAGCCCTGGTATCACCGCTAGGTACCAGGGCTATTATGTCACGGCGAGCTGCCTGCCTCATTGACTGCCTGCTGCCACACACTCATCCTCCTCCTCCTCCTGCTGCTGAATTTACCTCCTGCTGTCTTTGTGTTTCCACTGCCAGGGAGCACATACAATGGCGCTTCCAACATGCGTGCGCCCACCAGCTATTTGTTACGCTCAAAAATAGCTGCATTTCTTTAAAAAAAAAAATTGAAAAGAGAAATACGTGAAGAAGAAGAAGACGATATTGAAAAGGAAGGAGAAGATGAAGATGAAGAAGAAGAAGAAGAAGAAGAAGAAGATGAAGAAGAAGAAGAAGAAGAAGAAGAAGAAGAAGAAGAAGAAGATGAAGAAGAAGAAGAAGAAGATGAAGAAGAAGAAGAAGAAGAAGAAGAAGATGAAGAAGAAGAAGATGAAGAAGAAGAAGAAGAAGAAGAAGAAGAAGAAGAAGATGAAGAAGAAGATGAAGAAGAAGAAGAAGAAGATGAAGAAGAAGATGAAGATGAAGAAGAAGATGAAGAAGAAGAAGAAGAAGATGAAGAAGAAGATGAAGAAGAAGAAGAAGAAGAAGAAGAAGAAGAAGAAGAAGAAGAAGATGAAGAAGAAGAAGAAGAAGAAGAAGAAGAAGATGAAGAAGAAGAAGAAGAAGAAGAAGAAGAAGAAGAAGATGAAGAAGAAGAAGAAGAAGAAGAAGAAGAAGAAGAAGAAGAAGAAGAAGAAGAAGAAGAAGAAGAAGAAGAAGAAGAAGAAGAAGAAGAAGAAGAAGAAGAAGAAGAAGAAGAAGATGAAGAAGAAGAAGAAGAAGAAGAAGAAGAAGAAGAAGAAGAAGAAGAAGAAGAAGAAGAAGAAGAAGAAGAAGAAGAAGAAGAAGAAGAAGAAGAAGAAGATGAAGAAGAAGAAGAAGAAGAAGAAGATGAAGAAGAAGATGAAGAAGAAGATGAAGAAGAAGAAGAAGAAGAAGAAGAAGATGAAGAAGAAGATGAAGAAGAAGAAGAAGAAGAAGAAGAAGAAGAAGAAGAAGAAGAAGAAGAAGAAGAAGAAGAAGAAGAAGAAGACAATATAGAAGAAGAAGAAGAAAGATAAAGAAGAAGAAGAACAAGTATATACAGTAACACTACTGAACAAAATTAAGGACACAACTTCTCTTTCCACATTTTTTTTTTAAAGGAACATCCCCACATAATCACTTGCTGTTGTTACTTGGAAAAAAAGAGGTTTCTTGCATCATTCACCCTCAAAACAAGTGTTGGAAGCTATTTAAGGCCAATTCGAATAGTCAGCTCGAATAGTTAGCTCGAATACCGACTCGAATAGTGAGCTCGAAGTCCGAGGTCGAATCGAATAGTAAAAATTATTCGACTCGAATATTCGACTGACCTCGAATAATTTACTATTCGAATTCGACCAAACTCGAATTTTAAAAAAGGGTATTTGAGCATCACTACGTCTGTCAACCCGGATCACCACCTTGCCCCTCAGCCTTTCTTCACTGAGAGGGGCGGGGAAGAGGCGGGGATATGCGGCTGATCGACTCGAATGGAGGCAGAGCTGCGGCTCATAGCTCTGCCTCCAACAGCAGCAAAATTCATGACCAAGAAAGTCGTGGATTTTGTGGGGGAGAGGGAGGTGGGATTTAGTGAGATTACTGCGGCGGAGATGCGGCGGTTTAGGTAGGGCAATAATGTTAAACACAATTTTGTAATACAAAGAGGATTTTAAAGAGACTTCAGTGTCTCTTTAATGACAGTATGTTTGTTTAGGCTGAAGTTCCCCTTTAAAAGACTTAACTCGTGATTTACCTCTCCTTATCTAACTTAAATCATGGTTTAGCTGTCCTTATTTGCCATAACTCATGGCTTAGCTCTCCTTATTTGGCATAACTCATGGCTTAGCTCTACTTATTTGCCATAACTCATGGTTTAGCTCTCCTTATTTGGCATAACTCATGGTTTTGCTCTCCTTATTTGACATAAATCATGCTTTAGCTCTCCTTATTTGACATCATTAAGGTGAAAAATAAGTAACTATTGTTAATCTGGCTGGATAGGGTAATGGTTAAGGGCTCTGCCTCTAACACAGGAGACCTGGGTTCAAATCTCGGCTCTGCCTGTTCAGTAAGCCAGCACCTATTTCAGTAAGGAGTTTCTTGGGCAAGTCTCCTTAACTGCTACTGCCTACTGAGTGCGCTCTAGTGGCTGCCTCGCAAGCGCTTTGAGTCCGACAGGAGAAAGGCGCTATACAAATACTGCAATTATTATTATTAATCAACCCCGAAGTCTTTCTGGAGTTGTGAAGGAAGAAGGAAATTTGGGCGCCGGCGGCTAGTGGACGATTTGGGCGCCCCATAGGTGCTAATGTAAATATCATTAATGCACCGCCCAAAGCAGAAAATTGGGTGGGGGGGTCTTAGGTTTAGGCACCACCAGGAGAGTTAGGTTTAGGCACCACCAGGAGAGTCTTCGGTTTAGGCACCACCAGGAGAGTCTTAGGGGTTAAGGCACCACCAGGGAGGGGGGGGGGGGGTTAGGATTATGCATCACCAGTAGTGTTGGGCGAACATCTAGATGTTCGGGTTCGGGCCGAATAGGCCGAACATGGCCGCGATGTTCGGGTGTTCGACCCGAACTCCGAACATAATGGAAGTCAATGGGGACCCGAACTTTTGTGCTTTGTAAAGCCTCCTTACATGCTACATACCCCAAATTTACAGGGTATGTGCACCTTGGGAGTGGGTACAAGAGGGAAAAAAATTTAGCAAAAAGAGCTTATAGTTTTTGAGAAAATCGATTTTAAAGTTTCAAAGGGAAAACTGTCTTTTAAATGCAGGAAATGTCTGTTTTCTTTGCACAGGTAACATGCTTTTTGTCGGCATGCAGTCATAAATGTAATACATATAAGAGGTTCCAGGAAAAGGGACCGGTAATGCTAACCCAGCAGCAGCACACGTGATGGAACAGGAGGAGGGTGGCGCAGGAGGAGAAGGCCACGCTTTGAGACACAACAACCCAGGCCTTGCATGAGGACAAGAAGCGTGCGGATAGCATGCTTTGTACCACCATGCAGTCATAAATGTAATAAAGATAAGAGGTTCCATAAACAGGGACCGGCAACGGTAACCCAGCAGCAGCAGCAACAGCAGCACACGTGATGGAACAGGAGGAGGCGCAGGAGGAGAAGGCCACGCTTTGTGAGACACAACAACCCAGGCCTTGCATGAGGACAAAAAGCATGCGGATAGCATGCTTTGTACCGCCATGCAGTCATAAATGTAATAAAGATAAGAGGTTCCATAAACAGGGACCGGCAACGGTAACCCAGCAGCAGCAGCAGCAGCAGCAGCACACGTGATGGAACAGGAGGAGGCGCAGGAGGAGAAGGCCACGCTTTGTGAGACACAACAACCCAGGCCTTGCATGAGGACAAAAAGCGTGCGGATATAGCAGCAATGCTTTTTGCCGCCATGCAGTCATAAATGTAATACAGATGAGAGGTTCAATAAACAGGGACCGGAAACGCTAAACCATCCCAGATGTTCATCGGTCATGTTACTTGGTTGGGGTCCTGGAGTGTTGCGTAGTCGTTTCCAATCCAGGATTGATTCATTTTAATTTGAGTCAGACGGTCTGCATTTTCTGTGGAGAGGCGGATACACCGATCTGTGACGATGCCTCCGGCAGCACTGAAACAGCGTTCCGACATAACGCTGGCTGCCGGGCAAGCCAGCACCTCTATTGCGTACATTGCCAGTTCGTGCCAGGTGTCTAGCTTCATGCCCGGTTTCAGGTCCAGCGGTGCCAGCCACAAATCCGTCTGTTCCTTTATTCCCCTCCAAATTTCCTCCCCTGTGTGCTGCTTATCCCCAAGGCAGATCAGCTTCAGCAACGCTTGCTGACGCATGCCAACAGCTGTGCTGCACTGCTTCCACGATCCTACTGCTGCTGGTGCTGGGTTAGCATTTCCGGATGAGGTACAGCTTTGAGATGCGTTGGAGGAGAAGGAGTCAGAGAGGTAGGTGCTGCTGTTGTTATCCAGTGGGAGGGACGGTGGTGCAGCTGTTTGCGGCGTGGGCAACACCCGCGCCGTAGCAGGTGAGGAATCGCTGCCAGGCTCCACAAGGTTCACCCAGTGCGCGGTAAGGGAGATGTATCGACCCTGGCCGAACGCACTCGTCCAGGTGTCAGTGGTGAGGTGAACCTTGCAGGCAACGGCATTCTTCAAGCTACGGGTTATTTAGCTGACCACGTGCTCATGCAATTCAGGCACTGCAGAGCGCGCAAAGTGGTAGCGGCTGGGAACCACGTAACGTGGGATGGCCACTGACATCATGCCCTTGAAGCTGTTTGTCTCCACCACTCGATATGGCAGCATTTCGCAGGCCAGAAGCTTGGCTATGCTGGCTGGCTGTTACTGCCACAGCCCGGGGGTCATTTGCTGGCAATTTCCTCTTGCGCTCAAACATCTCAGAGACAGACAACTCAACCGTAGGGCTGCACACCGAAGGGCTGTTGGTTGTTGTGTTTGATGAACACTGGGAGACCTCAAGAGCACTAGTCCGGAAAGTGACAGTGTCAGCATCGTCTGATGTTTGTGAATGTTGTGAACCACGCAATGGCTGGACTACTGCTGCTGCTGAGGCGGGTCTGGTGGTGAGTCTGGTGAACCCAAGGGAGGCAGTGTTGCTGGTGGTACCCTGTCCTGCCGCGTTTGCCCACAGAGTGGGATGTTTGGATAGAATGTGGCGGCTCATGCTGGTGGTGGAGAGGTTGTTAATACTTTTCCCCCTGCTCAGGCGGGTCTTGCACACCTTGCAAATCGCCATGGTAACATCCTCAGTGCAGTCTTCAAAGAAAGCCCAGACTTTAACTGGCTGAGGACTCGGACCTCGTGCGTGATGTGCTGGTGCTGCTTAACCCACTGCTGGACGCTTGAGAGGTCATCCAAGTAATTATCTGGTCCTGTTCTTTTGGATCTGTGAGGGTTGTTGTCCTGGACAACATGGGCGGTATTGAGTGGGTTTTCTTGGGTGCTCCCCTGTGGCCTGTACGTGAACCGTCAGGGGAAACACCTCTTCCCTTGCCCCTCCCTCTTTCACCGGATTTCTTCCTCATTTCACTTATCCTTAAAGTACACGCTGACTGGCAGCAGTACAGTGGCAGTACAGAAATGCTATACAGTGGTGGGTGAGCGGTGTACCACTATTGTCAGCAGCGACACAGAGCACAATGCTATACAGTGGCGGGTGAGCGGTGTACTACTGTTCCCAGCAGACACAGAGTGGAAGTAAACACAATGCTATATAGTGTGGCTGAGCCGTGTACACAGAGTGGCATTAAACACAATGCTATATAGTCTGCTATATAGTCACCCCGAACAGGGTGATGTTCTGCAGAACCCGAACAGTGGCAAACACTGTTCGCCCAACACTACTGGGAGGGAACGCAGATTTTAGTACCTAAACACACGATACAACATGTTTTCCGGGGTCGGACTCTGAGGCACATACAGATGGTCCCGATCATCATCCTCATCATACAACTCTTCTCCTGAGTCTGACCCACCCACCACCTCTGCCACCCCAACATCCCCAGACACAGACCCCTCATCGTCCTCAACATTAACTTGGGATGCTGGCCTGAGCCAGACCTCCTCCTCCACATCAGGCCCCATCATCAGGGGCGCCCTTGGGCACAGGCACTACAGCAATTCGCCTACAGCGCCATCCAGTTCAAAGGCGCAATTTTTTGCCTTTTATGCTCCCTCGGCATGGCCCCTTTAAGCCGCGGGAGCTCAGCGGTATTACCTGCCGCTGTTCTTGTTCTCCGCAATGAAGGAGGGAGAAGGGGATGGCCAACTCGGCTGCAGGGGAGAAGTCCGCCCGCCCGCCCACCCGCCCCCTCCGCATCATAGGAGGACAGCCAGGAACGAGGGAGTGCCGTTGCTCCGCCCAGGGGGAAGGATGTGTCACACAGAGCACCAGAGAGCTTCCTGCTCTGTCTGATTGTGTGTCCGCCCCTCTCATTCCCCGGGAATTTTAAAGACCCAGGCATCAGTGACGACTTGAACAGATGCCATCACAGGGCTGCACGGGGAGCATGTCAGGAGGTGGTGGAGAGATCAGCCGTGCACAGATGCCATCACAGGGCTCAGAGGGCTGCCTGAGGGACAGAGCTGCACGGGGAGCATGATGTCAGGAGGTGGGGAGAGATCAGCTGTGTCCTGCATCTGGTCAGCTATTCTCTGCATGCATCCTGGTAAGAATGATGGCAGCCATAGTGTCAGGAGCAGGGAAGCACCAAATAAGGTACACTCACTGTTTACATGCACTGTAGTGATAGCTGGCTGAAACAATGCTGTGTCTGAACTCCCTGTGACTGTCCTGCTAGTCTCTGGCTCCATATGTTCTACCCCTCCTCCCTCCCTATGTACCCCCCTCCCAGTGCTTCAATCTGACCCTGTAAAACAGGACCACCTGTGGTGAGAGACAGCTTTCTCTCCCACATTCACTCTGACTCTCCATTTTCTGGCATCTCTCCCTCCTATTTTTTTCCCCAATCTTTTTCCTCTACCTCACCACTCTTAGGACACTCTCCTACTTTAATGCATCTTTCTCTGCCATCTCGTACTGCCCTCTGTCTACCTGCTTTCTCTCCCAGTCTGCTGTGTCTTTCACTTTTTCTCACTTTCCTTTATCTCATGAAATAACTTAGTTAAAGCCCATACACACGTCTGATTTACGCAAACGACCCGTCGTTTGGATGTGAGCGATCGACTGGACCTGAGCGATCCACCAAGCGGATCGCTCAAGTCCAGTCTTATCAGCTGAACAACAGACTGTACACACACCCAATTTGACGTCCAAAAATGATGGGTCGTTTGCGAAAATCAGACGTGTGTATGGGCCTTTATTGTCCTGTATTAGTGTACCTGAGCTGAAGCTCGAGTTCAGAAAGATACTTAGCAAAAGAGAGGCAAGCCTCAGGATTCTATTGAGGCTTCCCTCTGCGTTCTGCGGTCTCCCCCTTGCCATGCGCAGCTGCTCTCCTCTTCTGGCATCAGCGCGGCCGCCACGCATGTGCAGTAAGCTGGAGCTGCACATGCATAGCCATGCTCATCGCAGAAGAATAGCGCAACCCAGATGTGGAGTCTGCACTTGGTAGTGGGAGAGCAGATGACACTGAGGGAAGCCTCAAAAGCTCAATAGGATCCTAAGGCTTCCCTCTCTTTGGGTTCAGCTCAGGTTCTGGTAGATTATAGTGCATTAATTTCATAGTGCTGTTATCATGTCTCTGTCTTCACATAGTTATGTCACTGACTGTCCTCAGAGGAGCTCACAATCTAATCCTACCATAGTCATAGTGTAATGTCCTACCATATTATTATTATAATGTATTTATATAGCACTGACATCTTCTGCAGCACTGTACAGAGTACATAGTTATGTCACTGACTGTCCTCAGAGGAGCTCACACTCTAATCCTACCATAGTCATAGGCTAATGTCATACCATATTTTTATTATTATGTATTTATATAGCACTGACATCTTCTGCAGCACTGTACAGAGTACATAGTCATGTCACTGACTGTGGTGAAATGGTGACGCATTACGATTACTTTCTGGTGAAATGCTGACGCATTAGTGGAGGGGGGGGGGGGGGCACCACAGGTTTTCTCGCCTGGAGTGACAAAATGGCTAGAGGCGCCCCTGCCCATCATCTCCTCAATGGCAGCCCTCATTAATCGCTCTGGCGACGGACCGATGGACACAACGTTCTCCTCCGGGGAGGGCTGCTGCTGACCACTGGCTGCTGGGGTGGATGTTATAGCTTGCGTGGGGCGTTGGCTGTTGCTGTTGTTGGGAGTGCTGCTCACAGCGGAGGTCTCTGGGGAACTCATGTTGAGCTCATATAGTGGTTGACGGTGAGTGGAGTATTACTGATCCCAGCAATATACACACTGACTGGCAGAGTACGCAATGCTATATAGTGTGGCTGAGCGGTGTACACAGAGTGGCAGTAAACACAATGCTATATAGTCTGGCTGAGCCGTGTACACAGAGTGGCAGTAAACACAATGCTATATATAGCGTGGCTGAGCGAGGTGCACAGTGGCAGTACACACAATGCTATATAGTCTGGCTGAGCCGTGTACACAGAGTGGCAGTAAACACAATGCTATATATAGCGTGGCTGAGCGAGGTGCACAGTGGCAGTACACACAATGCTATATAGTCAGGCTAAGCCGTGTACACAGAGTGTCAGAAAACACAATGCTATATATAGCGTGGCTGAGCGAGGTGCACAGTGGCAGTACACACAATGCTATATAGCCAGGCTAAGCCGTGTACACAGAGTGTCAGAAAACACAATGCTATATATAGCGTGGCTGAGCGAGGTACACAGTGGCAGTAAACAATGCTATATATATATAGTGTGGCTGAGCGAGCGGTGTACTACTATTCCCAGCAGCGACACACAATGACTGGGGGGGACCCTGGCTAGCGTGGCTGGTGAGCGAACTACCCTGCCTGCCTACCCAAAGCTAAACCCACAGACAAATGGCGGAGATATGACGTGGTTCGGGTATTTATTTACCCGAACCACGTGACCGTTCGGCCAATCAGAGCGCGTTCGGGCCCGAACCACGTGACCCGTTCGGCCAATCACAGCGCTAGCCGAACGTTCGGGGAACGGTCGGCCATGCGCTCTTAGTTCGGCCATGTGGCCAAACGGTTTGGCCGAGCACCGTCAGGTGTTCGGCCGAACTCGAACATCACCCGAACAGGGTGATGTTCTGCAGAACCCGAACAGTGGTGAACACTGTTCGCCCAACACTAATCACCAGGGGGGGGGGGGGGGGTTAGGTTTAGGCATCACCAGGGGGTCTTAGGGTCAGGCACCACCAGGGAAGTCTTAAAGTTAGGCTTCACCGGGGGGTCTTAGGGTTAGGTGTAGTTGTAGTAAAATATCTGTAATATTTACCAATGTTTTATTATGCTTATTATGACTAACTATATTTAAATTTTTTATTGTGATTGACAATATTTTGTGATTTTATTACCGTTATTTTAACATATTTATTATTTTACAGTATGTTAAAGAGGAAGGGAAAAAAAAATATTGTTCTATTATTTATTATTATTATTATTATTAATTTATAAAGCGCCAACATATTCCGTGGCGCTGTACAAAGTAAGAAACAAACATGGGGTACATAATAATACAGACATTGGTGTACACTAATATACAAGATACATAATTAGTGACAAAATACAAAGAATGATACAAAATACAGAATTGGTAATGACAGTGATAAAAAGTAACATGATGAATAAAATGTATAATGATTTCCAAGACACAAAAGGGGGAGAGAGCCCTGCCCTTGCGAGCTTACAATCTAAACAATAGCTTAAAATTTCGGCTACACCCCCTGCACACGCACATTATATCCCCTTGTCCGTCGTACAACCCTAGGGACAGAAAGCTCATCTTTTGTATTGCCCTCTGATGTATTCACCTCTGTAGCCATTTTTTCCAAGATAAATAAGCCCAGTTTGTCCAACCTTTCTTGGTAAGTGAGATCTTCCATCCCTGTGATTCATTTAGTTGCCCGTTTTTGTACCCGTTCCAGAAGGTCAATGTCCTTTCTATAGTGTGGTGCCCAACACTGTATTCCATACTCCAGATGGCATACATTTGAAAAAGTCGCAAGCTAATTTAGACGCAACGTTAAATACTGATATTTCTAGCAATATTGGTAAATAACAATTTAAGTGCAATGTTAAATAACAAAATCGATAACAAAAAATGGTAAATAATGATTTAATTGCAGTATTACATTATCAGTAAATTTACCGATAATGTTGAACCTAACCTCTCTCTACTCACACAGAACTCTTCCTTGGTAGTGCCTAACCCTAAGACCCCCTTGGTGGTGCCTAACCCTAAGACCCCCTTGGTGGTGCCTAACCCTAAGACCCCCCTGGTGGTGCCTAACCCTAACAAGCCCCCTGGTGGTGCCTAACCCTAACCACCCCCTGGTGGTGCCTAACCCTAAGACCCCCTGGTGGTGCCTAACCCTAAGACCCCCCCTGGTGGTGCCTAACCCTAAGACCCCCCCCTGGTGGTGCCTAACCCTAAGACCCCCCCTGGTGGTGCCTAACCCTAAGACCCCCCCCTGGTGGTGCCTAACCCTAAGACCCCCCCTGGTGGTGCCTAACCCTAAGACCCCCCCTGGTGGTGCCTAACCCTAAGACCCCCCTGGTGGCGCCTAACCCTAAGACCCCCCCTGGTGGTGCCTAACCCTAAGACCCCCCCTGGTGGTGCCTAACCCTAAGACCCCCCTGGTGGCGCCTAACCCTAAGACCCCCCTGGTGGTGCCTAACCCTAAGACCCCCCTGGTGGCGCCTAACCCTAAGACCCCCCTGGTGGTGCCTGGGTGGCGCCTAACCCTAAGACCCCCCCTGGTGGTGCCTAACCCTAAGACCCCCCCTGGTGGTGCCTAACCCTAAGACCCCCCTGGTGGCGCCTAACCCTAAGACCCCCCTGGTGGTGCCTAACCCTAAGACCCCCCTGGTGGCGCCTAACCCTAAGACCCCCCTGGTGGTGCCTAACCCTAAGACCCCCCTGGTGGCGCCTAACCCTAAGACCCCCCTGGTGGTGCCTAACCCTAACACCCCCCTGATCACTGCTACCAATAATACAATAAATTTAAATTTAATTGCAGCCACCTGCTAAATAGCATAACGGCTTTCTATATTACGATAAATAACAATTATGCCCACATATATCGATAAATAACAATTTAGCCATGACTTTTTCAACTGCTCCTCTCCAAATGTGGCCTCACAAGTTATTTATGCATCTTAAGATATGATTTCCCTTTTTATGCATGCACATGCTCAGTGTGGCTCCTGGATAAACAGTGTATATGTAATGTGCATAAGCAATACTGTCTGTTTACAAATCACAAGTGTAATGCTTGGGGGTTAAACTTTGACCACCCAGAGCAACAAGGCTGGTAGCTGAATAATGGAAGAGGCTACACAGGTTGCCCAGAGCAACTGCAGCTCTGGGCTTCCGATATCGCTACAAATAAGACACAATGGCAGCGCAGTGCGATGTTGCGCTGCCTTTGCGATAGCAAGCATTCAGACAGGTACAAGACAGGACTATAGATTGGTGCGTAACTAGTAGCAACCACAGCTCACAGTCACATCCACAGAAGCAGAGCAAGCAGGCTAACAACAGTCACCAGCAAGCATCCACACAGGCAAGACTACAGGATAGAACGTAACTAATAGCAACTGCAGCATATAGTTACGTTCCCAGAAACTAGAGTAGCAGGAATACTACAGTCACCAACGTGGTGATGGCAGAATCCAAGCTATCAGGATAAGGGACTTCACTGACCCACTGCGGATGCAGCAAACGTCCGTCAAGCATGGAACTAGGCAATACACAATAATAAGAAAAATAACAAACGGCTCAACTAATGGATAAATATATATTAGCAAGTCTGCATATATATTTATCAGGAACTAGCTAAAGCACAAGTAATAAGGTCGCATAGAACTACAATAACAGAACTATACAGAGTAACAAGGTGCCCAGTAGATCAGCGTACTGACCACTATGACGGGCGGGGTATGAAATGGGAGGCAGACTTTTATGCTGGCATCAGCCAATGGATGCAGGTATGCAAATCTCAACACAGCTGTATGGTAATCACTCAATCCTGAGCTGGCTTGATTACCATTTTCTAGCTGTCTGTGAATGCAAACGACCCCCATAAGAAATACATGCAGTATTATGTAAAAACATGCATGCAGGAAATCCAGGGCTATATAGCCACAGCCCAACTGCAACAAGCAATTGGTGAATTGATGACAGCATCCTGAGCTGCCCAGAACAGCAGAGCGATTGCAAATGACAATGAGACCCATTGCGAATGCACAACCGAATGCAAGCAGAGAAGTCAGAACTGTCCGTTTGCAGCTCCACTGCAATGGACAGAATATGCTACAGGAGGGATCCTTACAGTAATTTCTATAATTACTGCTAATGAACAGCTCCTGTATAGAATTTGTGGTGGTTACAGTAGTTTGTGCTGACAGCTACATTTACACAATATTGTATAACTTCTCCTAAATCATTATCAGTATGCTTCTAAAGATCTGTATACATAGGAGGCATACCACAGGCTGGAACTTGTGTTCTGTTTTTTACAATGTCTGCACACTACATGTTTCGAGGCGTCGCCCTTCTTCAGGGTGAAACATGTAGTGCGCAGACAGTGCTAATAAACAGAACACAAGTTCGAGCCTGTGGCGTGCCTCCTTCTATGTATACAAGTTGTCACATTGTGGTGCAGGAGTGGTGAACCAGCAGAGAGCACCGGCAACAAAGCTCTTTTTGGAAGGATAGAGCTGCGTTAGGAGTTGATTGCTTATAAAGATCATCTGTTATCAAACACATTTTTATAAAACTGAAGTAAAATACATTCCTTTAGCATAACAAATGAGTTATGTTTAATTGTGATTAATCTCCTTCTTTCTCAATTGTTCTGAGATTGTATAACTGCAGTTTAATTGCATGCTGTGAAATCAGATACCTTAATTAGGCAGCTACCTGCCATGTCCCAGACAGTGGCATAGCAAAGGAGCTGTGGGCCCCGATGCAACTATTACAATGGGGCCCCCCCAAGCACTCTATACATAACAATTGATACGTCGCACCAAAACCTGCCAATGGCAACTACAGTGTCTGAGGTGCAAGAAGGTAGTGTGACCATATTTTTGTGGGTCCAACCGGGGAGGGGGGGCTGCGTGCGTAGCGCGCTGTGGCGAAAAGTGGGGAGGACTGAGGAGCGCGCAGCGACGAAGACTGGGGGGGGGGGGGCGGTCGGTGAAAAATGGGCGTGGTCATGACATTGTATGGGCGGAGCTAACGTAATGATGTAACAGCGAGGCATAAGAAAGCAGTGTTTATGCCATGATGTGGACAAACGAGACTTTGCATCATGGGTGTGCAGAAACTGTGTGTGATGCTAATAGTATACTGTAACCACAAAGCAGCAAACATAGCCATCTATGACCATTAAATAATAAATGCAGTAACAGTTACCCCGGACACCAGAAAATAAACGCAATAGGCAACATGTCAGTACAAAATAAACACAATGCGGGCAATCATTTCACCTGGAAAAGAAACGCAATGCGGGCAAACATTTCACCTGGAAAAGAAACGCAATGCGGGCAAACATTTCACCTGGAAAAGAAACGCAATGCAGGCAAACATTTCACCCGGAAAAGAAACGCAATGCGGGCAAACATTTCACCTGGAAAAAAAAACGCAATGCGGGCAAACATTTCACCAGAAAAGAAACGCAATGCGGGCAAACATTTCACCAGAAAAGAAACGCAATGCGGGCAAACATTTCACCTGGAAAAGAAACGCAATGCAGGCAAACATTTCACCTGGAAAAGAAAGCATTTACTCACCTGGCAGAAGTCTCTGGCCTCTGGCGCGCTGCTCCCGGGACCACCTTCCTCCTGGCTCCTGCTCGTCTCCCGCGCTGACAGGGCTACGGCAAGATGGCGCCCGAAGCCCTGTACTGGAGACACAAATAGTCTCCAGTACAGGGCTCCGGCAGCCATCTTGCCGTAGCCCTGCTCGCCTGCCGGTGTCGGAACAGACACCGGAAGAAGGAGGCTGGAGCGGGGCTGCGGGCAGTAAACTGGCACGGCGTCTATAGATGCCGCTGCCAGTTCATGAGGATAGAGTGGCCAGAGTCCCGAGGCCGGGACGTCCTGCTGCTGAAAGCGGGACGTTTCCCGGGACCTCATGCAGCCTGGGACAGCGGACCCCGAATCCGGGACGCGTCCCGGGCAATCTGGGACGTCTGGTCACTCTAAAGATGGGGATGGGAAGCAGTTTGTTAATGATTACCACTATTCAAAGTATCTATAGAAGTGATTATTAGGAGCACAGGACCAGCAGAAAGCTAATACTCTAGTTGAGGGCGGGTCCCTCGAGTCTCCCCTCTGGTCCAAGGGCCCCGATGCGGTTGCAACCTCTGCACCTACTATTGCTACGCCCCTGATATCTCAAGTAAGGGCCCTGCACACATCTCTTTCCAAATATCCCAATGAAGGAGCATGGTGCCCCTTCCCCAATATATCAGAAGTAAGTAACTTTTTGAGATGAGATGGGGAAACACTTTAAAGCATACATCTGAGATTTTTAAAATAATCAGATTTACTTACCCGAGGCTTCCTCCAGCCCCAGAAGTCAATGTGTCCTTTGCCGCAGCTCCGCGCCAAGCTGGTCTCCCAGGGTCCCTTCTGTAGCAGCTGCTGACCCTGCCACTGCGCGGTGCAGAAGTATGTGGATGCGCAGAGGCCGGCTGCTACGGAAGGGACCCTGGGAGACCAGCTTGGAGCGGAGGTGCGGCGAGGGACACATTGGCTTCTGGGGCTGGAGTAAGCCTCAGGTAAGCAAATCTGATTTTAGAAATCTTAGATGTGTTCTTTAACTACTTAAAGACCGACCCATGCCAATGGGCGTGGTCGCGGCGGCAGCCCCAGGACCGCCTAACGTCAATTGGCATCAAGTCCTGGGGCGGCATTTTGCAGGAGATCGCTCGCAGGCTGCGTGCGCATGTCCTGCTCGGGGGGGCAGTGCTCCGCCATCTCTTCAGTCTCTGAGAGGCTATTGCCGCTCAGGAGACTGTTAGACGGCGTGATTGTCGTCTATTTACATGTACACGGCTGTCCCCCTTGGGGACAAGAGAGCCAGGGGCGGACATACGGCCGTGCAGGCCGTGCCGCCGCACGAGGGCCCCTGAAGTTCCGTTTTCTTCAGGGGCCCATGGCATTAAGTACTTTTTTTTTTTTTTTTAATATTTTTTTTTTTTTTTATTATTTTATTCCCGGGGGCCCCCCGACTCCTATCCTCCCTCCCTCCCTCACCTCGGGGGCCCCCTCCCGATATGCGCGGCGGGAGAGCGAGCGAGCGGCAAATGCAGGAAGGGCTCTCCAGGCATCCGCTAGAGGCCCAGCCGCTTGGTCTCCAATATGTCTCCAGTTGGAGACATATTGGAGACTCAGCGGCTGGGCCTCTAGCGGATGCCTGGAGAGCCCTGAAGACTTCCTGCATTTGCCGCTCACTCTCCCGCCGCGCATATCGGGAGGGGGCCCCCCGAGGTGAGGAAGGAAGGGAGGGAGGGAGGATAGGAGTCGGGCCCCCCACCCGGATAGCTACCCACCCGGCTACCTACCCACCCGGCTACCTACCTACCCACCCGACTACCTAACCACCCACCAGGCTTCCTACCTACCTACCCACCCGGCTACCTACCCACCCACCAGGCTTCCTACCTAACCACCCACCCAACTACCTAACCACCCACCCGGCTACCTACCCACCCGGCTACCTACCCACCCACCAGGCTTCCTACCTAACCACCCACTCAACTACCTAACCACCCACCCGGCTACCTACCCACCCGGCTACCTACCCACCCGGCTACCTACCTACCTACCCGGCTACCTACCTAACCACCCACCCGGCTACCTACCTAACCACCCACCCGGCTACCTACCGGGCTAGTTACCAACCCACCCACCAGGCTACCTACCCACCCACCCGGCTACCCGGCTACCTACCTAACCACCCACCCGGCTACCTACCTAACCACCCACCTGGCTACCTACCTAACCACCCACCCGGCTACCTACCGGGCTAGTTACCAACCCACCCACCAGGTTACCTACCCACCCACCAGGCTACCTACCTACCCACCCACCAGGCTACCTACCCACCCACCAGGCTTCCTACCTACCCACCCGGCTACCTACCTACCCACCAGGCTACCTACCCACCCACCAGGCTACCTACCTACCCACCCACCAGGCTACCTACCCACCCACCAGGCTTCCTACCTACCCACCCGGCTACCTACCTACCCACCCGGCTACCTACCCACCCACCAGGCTTCCTACCTACCCACCCGGCTACCTACCTAACCACCCACCCGGCTACCTACCTACCCACCCACCCGGCTACCCACCCACCAGGCTTCCTACCTAACCACCCACCCGGCTACCTACCTAACCACCCACCCGGCTACCTACCGGGCTAGTTACCAGCCCACCCACCAGGCTACCTACCCACCCACCCGGCTACCCACGCACCCACCAGGCTACCTACCTACCCGCGTACATTTGAAGTCGGCGCCGGTAGACTTGGGCGCAGGATACAGCGCTATATGGCTGATCCTGCTTCTGCACAAGTCCGGGCCGATTAAATTACTATTCCCCCTCCAGGCCGACATGGATAGTAGGGGAATGAAATAATTCGGCTTCCAGCGATTGCTGGAGGCCGAATTATTATGTTTTTAAGCAACTTCGGCTCTGTCTTCTGACGGAGCCGACGTTACTCACTGAGCGCTTAAATAGGAATGATTCCTATTGAAGTCTATGAAGGCGCCGGCTGCGCCCAAATCTAGCAGCGCTGAAAAGCACTGCTCCGTACCTACCCACCCACCGGGCTACCTACCTACCTACCGGGCTAGTTACCCACCCACCCACCAGGCTACCTACCCACCCGGCTACCTACCCACCCACCCACCAGGCTACCTACCCACCCACCCACCAGGCTACCAACCCACCCACTCAACCAGGCTACCAACCCACCCACCCACTCACCCACCCACTAGGCTACCTATCCACCCAACCACCCATGGGAGCTGCGCGCCGGATGGAGGCTGGGACAGGAGGTCTGCTGCTGCAGGTGAGTAAATGTTTTTGTTTTATTTATATTAGCAGGTGTATGTTCTGGGCAGGTCTGCCACATGATTGCATGTATTTTCTTCGCAAATCTGCCGACATGATTGCATGTATTTTCTGGGCATATCTGCCGACATGATTGCACGTATTTTCTGGGCATATCTGCCGACTTGTTTGCACGTATTTTCTGGGCATATCTGCCGACTTGATTGCATGTATTTTCTGGGCATATCTGCCGACTTGTTTGCACGTATTTTCTGGGCATATCTGCCGACTTGTTTGCACGTATTTTCTGGGCATATCTGCCGACTTGATTGCACGTATTTTCTGGGCATATCTGCCGACTTGATTGCACGTATTTTCTGGGCATATCTGCCGACTTGATTGCACATATTTTCTGGGCATATCTGCCGACATGATTGCACGTATTTTCTGGGCATATCTGCCGACATGATTGCACGTATTTTCTGGGCATATATGTGTATTTTCTTGAGAAAACCTGCACAATTATGTGAATTTTCTGGGGAAAGGGTCACCAAAACTTGGGCCCACTGTCTTTGCGTTGCACTTTTCAAGGGAACCTGAGGTGAGAATAATATTGAGGCTGCCATATTTCTCTCCTTTTAAGCAATACCAGTTGCCTGGCTGCCGTGCTGGTCCTCTGCCTCTTATTCTTTCAACCATAGACCCTGAACAAGCATGCAGCAGGTCAGGGGTTTCTGACAATATTGTCAGAACTGAGAAGATTAGCTGCATGCTTGTTGCTGGTGTAATTCAGTTTATTACTGCAGCCAAATAGATCAGCAGGGCCGCCAGGCAACTAGTATTGTTTAAAAGGAAATAAACCCTCACCCCGGGTTCGCTTTAAGTTACAGTTAGCTCCGCCCTCATCCGGTCATTGCCACGCCCATTTTTTGCCGCGGCGCTACGCGCCGCAGGTTCTGTCCACTAATTTACGCGCGCCGCAGGTCATAGGGGGCCCACAATTACAATTTTGCACAGGGGCCCACTGCTGGCTGTGTCCGCCACTGAAGAGAGCGATCAGCTCGCATAGGGTGAAGCCTATGAGAGCTGTTCGCTATGATTGGCTTGCTGGGGGGAGGGAGGGTTTTAAATAAATAAATATATTAAAAAATAGTAAAAAATAATAATAATAAAAAAACACATTAATATTTATAAAAAAAATAAATAAACACGGGGGGGGGGGGGGGGGGGCGGTCAGACCCCACCAATAGAGAGCTCTGTTGGTGGGGAGAAAAGGGGGGGGGGAAATCACTCGTGTGCTGTGTTGTGTGGCCCTGCAGCTTGGCCTTAGGCCTCTTTTCCACGAACTGTTGAGCTGTGTGCTCAGCAAGCAGTTACCAGGCAGCAGCAAGCAGTTGCCAGGCAGCAGCGAGCAGTTACCGGGCAGTAGTGAGCAGTTGTGAGAGTTTGAGAGGCATTTCACTGCCTGTAAACAGTTCGTGGAAAAGAGGCCTTAAAGCTGCAGTGGCCAATTATGCAAAACACAGCCTAGTCTTTAGGGGGGTTTACCACTATGGTCCTCAAGTGGTTAAGACATCCCCGTGCCACACCTCTAACCACGCTCCCACCATGCCCCAGTCATGCATATCACAAATAATTCATTGTACTTTTCCGTCAACCGCTAGGTGGCGATAATTACTATTCCTATTCCAGGCTGCCATGGATAGTAGGGAAAGATGTAACTCTGCTGGAGTTTTATCACCACCTAGAGGTTGAGCTCGGCTAACAGAAAATAACCGAATTCAGAATCAAAAGATGCTGTAAGGCCTGGGCAATAACCATTAAGCAAAGGCCTCTTGGGACTTTGTGACCATAGAAAATATGTATATATGTCTCTGTGGGCATATATACCATACCTCCCAACATTTTAAAATTAGAAATCGGGACACAGGCCACACCCCAAACACATCCCCTAACCACACCCCCAAGTCACGCCTACCATAACGTTTTTTGAAGATTTTTTTTTTAATATTGATGCCTTTATATTTTTTAATAAATATATCCCTCATATACCCTGCCCGTGGGTGGGGCTAACTGTAATGTAGTTATACCAGCTAATGTAGTTACATAAAAAAAATATGAAGTAAATGCACGTAATGACAGACAGTGTTTCCCCAGTAAATGCACATAATGAGAGAGACAGCTTTTCACCAGTAAATGCACATAAGAGACAGCTTTTCACCACTAAATGCACATAATAAGAGACAGCTTTTCACCACTTAATGCACATAAGAGACAGCTTTTCACCAGTAAATGCACATAAGAGACAGCTTTTCACCAGTAAATGCACATAAGAGACAGCTTTTCACCAGTAAATGCACATAAGAGACAGCTTTTCACCAGTAAATGCACATAATGAGAGAGACAGCTTTTCACTAGTAAATGCACATAAGAGACAGCTTTTCACCACTAAATGCACATAAGAGACAGCTTTTCACCATTAAATGCACATAAGAGACAGCTTTTCACCAGTAAATGCACATAATAAGAGACAGCTATTCACCAGTAAATGCACATAATAAGAGACAGCTTTTCACCAGTAAATGCACATAATAAGAGACAGCTTTTCACCACTTAATGCACATAATAAGAGACAGCTTTTCACCAGTAAATGCACATAAGAGACAGCTTTTCACCAGTAAATGCACATAATGAGAGACAGCTTTTCACCAGTAAATGCACATAAGAGACAGCTTTTCACCAGTAAATGCACATAATAAGAGACAGCTTTTCACCAGTAAATGCACATAATAAGAGACAGCTTTTCACCAGTAAATGCACATAAGAGACAGCTTTTCACCAGTACATGCACATAATGACAGCCAGTTGTCCCCAGTATACGTAGCCAGAGGTATATGTCCCCAGTATATGTAGCCAGGTCTATATGTGCCCAGTATATGTAGCCAGGGGTATATGTGCCCAGTATATGTAGCCAGGGGTATATGTGCCCAGTATATGTAGCCAGGGGTATATGTGCCCAGTATATGTAGCCAGGGTTATATGTGCCCAGTATATGTAGCCAGGGGTATATGTGCCCAGTATATGTGCCCAGTATATGTAGCCAGGGGTATATGTGCCCAGTATATGTAGCCAGGGATATATGTGCCCAGTATATGTAGCCATGGGTATATGTGCCCAGTGTATGTAGCCAGGTGTATATGTCCCAGTAAATGTAGCTAGGGATATATGTCCCAGTATATGTAGGCAGGGGTATATGTCCCAGTATATGTAGGCAGGATGTATATGTCCCAGTATATGTAGCCAGGGGGTATATGTGCCCAGTATATGTAGCCAGGGGGTATATGTGCCCAGTATATGTAGCCAGGGGGTATATGTGCCCAGTATATGTAGCCAGGGGGTATATGTGCCCAGTATATGTATCCAGGGGGTATATGTGCCCAGTATATGTAGCCAGGGGGTATATGTGCCCAGTATATGTAGCCAGGGGGTATATGTGCCCAGTATATGTAGCCAGGGGGTATATGTGGCCAGTATGTGTAGGCAGGTGTATATGTCCCCAGAATAGGTAGCCAGGTATCCCCCCCCCCCCCCAGGAGGGGAGCAGCGTAGAGAAGAGGGAGAGCTGTGGGCAACGGTGGAGAAGGGGGCCATCTCCCCCCCTCTCCTCACCTTAAAGCGGAATATAACCCTGCATTTCAACTTTGCTCTAAAATATTATTTACAGCATATTATATGCAAAAAGCATTTTTTTTTTTTACTAGACCAGCATTGGAAGGGTTAAACACAGACGTTTCAAGTTCCGTGGAGAGATATGCAGAAGTTCAGATTGTTACATTCTATGTATCTATTGATAAACAGTTACACACTCTTTGGCAGTCCTCCAAGCTCCTTCTCAGTCAGAGAGATGAGTCACATAAAACACTTAGATACATTTCTGTAAACAAAATGTATCTCTTGGATGCGTCTGCAGAAATCTAAAGGAACTTTAAAGCCCTGTGTAACACTTCCAATGCTGGTCTAGTAAAAAAAAAAAATGCTGGTTGCATATAATATACTGTAAATAATGTTTTAGAGCAAAGTTGAAATGCAGGGTTATATTCCGCTTTAAGGTGCTCTCCCTCCCTCGCTCTCCTCTCCGGAACGAAGTGCGGTGGCTGGCAGAGGGGCGGAACTTACCTTCCGTGTCTCCTCCGTCTCGTCTGGACTCGTCGCCGGCGCGGAATGATTTGCCACTACTCAGAGGCTGCGGCACCAGAACTTCCGGCCGGTGCTTGGAGCGACACGGAAGGTAAGTCTCGCCCGCTGCCAAGCGCCGCCACACACAGTATCGGAGGGGACAGCGAGGGAGGCAGAGCACTCTAAGGTGAGAGAAGGGGGGAGATGGCCCCCTTCTCCGCCGCTGCCCACCGCTCTCCTTCCCCTGCGCTGCTCTCCTCCTGCTACGGGCGGCTGTCAATACTGACAGCCGCCTGGGACTTGGGGGGCTCTTACCGGGATAGCGGGAGAGCCCCCCCAAATCGGGAGAATCCCGACGAAAACGGGATGGTTGGGGACTATGTATATACTCAGGGCCGGATTCAGGCCAAGGCCGTCTAGGCCATGGCCTAGGGCACCACAGGAGGAAGGACACCAGAGCAGCAAACTAAACTGGTGCAGCATTTGCAAGCTTGCAAATGCTGCAATGCAGGGAGATCAGATGAGCACCTGACCGAGGGAATCTACTGCCAGCCACCTGTGCAGTGGCCACCTCGCTCTCTGTGCATGTTGGCGTTGTGGTGGGCGGCTACGAACTTTGGCAGCATTGAAGGGGGAGGGGAAGAGGAAGCTTCTACACTGGATATGAGCAGAGAAGTGAGTGACACTGATGGCTGCTGTGGTGTGGAGGCGAGCTGTACTGAAAGGGAGGAATTAAGGGAGTCATCTGGCTATCTATACTGGAGGGGTAGAAGAAGGGGTCATCAGGCTACCTATACTAGAGGGAAGGAGGGGAGGGGTCATCTGGCCACCTATTCTGAAAGGAGGCGGCAGGTGACATTTGCCTTGGGTGGTGAAAAGTTCAAAGCCGGCCCTTTATATACTCTGTGTTTCTGTGTGCCTTTGATACTGCTTTCCCTTTTCTCTTTCAGGGGCTGGCTCTGGTGTTGTTACTGAGGCTGCTGTATCTGGGCAGGAGACATCAGTGATTCTGATCCTGATTGGCAGCTGTCAGAGGGAGTGGGGTTATCAGCAGCCAATGAACTTTGATCTCCTGTCACAGCTCAGTTGATGCTGTGATTTCTCCTCAGTGTCTGTCAGGACAAGCTGCGATTTCCCTCCCACCCACCCTTCTGGCAGTATCTTCGGACTGACGTAGGCTATTGCCTTTATTAGCGGTAAAAGTTGCCCATAGTGGTGTACTAGGGACACAATTTAAACATTGTAATAACCGGGACAAATGGGCAAATAAAATGTCTGTTTTATCTACAATAGCACATTTTATTTTTAAACTACAATGGCTGAAAGCTGAGAAATAGTGATTTTTTTCATTTTCTTCCCTGTCAAATGCATATAAAATAATATAGTTCTTAACATAAAGTACTGCCCAAAGAAAGTCTAGTTTGTCCCGCAAAAAATAATATATAGATAATTTCAGTGTGATAAGTAGCAATAAAGTTATTAGCAAATAAATGGGAAGAGCTTTTGAAGGGGGAAAAAACTGTGGTAGAGAAGTGGTTAATATTGAAGTGTTTCAATAAATAAATATCGAACAACTTTACTTAAAAAAACGCAATAAACAGTGCTTAGCCAATTTTATCCAATTCTTGTGTTTGGTGTTTTAATTAACATTGCCTTTATTTTGTATATGTGCCTCTTAACCCATTCGCGTTCGTCGTTTTCACTTGAGCAATGTTCACCTCCCATTCATTAGCCTATAACTTTATCACTATTTATCACAATGAACTGATCTATATTTTGTTTTTTTCCGCCACCAATTAGGCTTTCTTTGGGGGGTACATTTTGCTAAGAGCCACTTTACTGTAAATGCATTTTAACAGGAAGAATAAGAAAAAAACGGAAAAAAATGCATTATTTCTCAGTTTTCAGCCATTACAGTTTTAAAATAATACATGCCTCCTGTAACGATTGGCGTCAGCAAGAACAGACTACTGATTATTAGGTGATCTGCAGTATAACCAATAATCAGTAATATACCTGATTATACAGTAATCTGCAGAATCACCAGTAATACAGGTATATTAGAGGAGTGGTATGATAGCTACTGACCAGGGGTGCAGCTAAGGTTTTTGTGGCCCCAAGCGGACTGTAGGAAGTGGCCCTATCCTGCGGCGCGCTTCCGCGGCGGAAAATGGGTGTGGCTATCCCACATAAGTGGGTGTGGCCATGACATGTGGGTGGAGCTGGAGGGCGGATTGGGGCGGGGCTGTTTGCGGGGAAAATGGATGTGGGGGTGATTGAGGCACGCGCAGCGCGCCGCGCCGACAGATGGATTTGGCCATGACATTGTATGGGCGGAGCTTAACCGTAGCACAGCAAATATAGCCAACTATGACCATTAAATAATAAATGCAGCAACAGTTACCCCAGACACCAGAAAATAAAAACGCAATTTGTGCAACATTTCAGTAGAAAACAAACGCAATTTGTGCAACATTTCAACAGAAAACAAACAGAATTTGGGCCACATTTCAGCAGAAATCAAACGCAATTTGGGCCATATTTCAGCAGAAATCAAACGCAATTTGGGCCACATTTCAGCAGAAATCAAACGCAATTTGGGCACATTTTCAGCAGAAATCAAACGCAATTATGGCACATTTTCAGCAGAAATCAAACGCAATTAGGGCCACATTTCAGCAGAAATCAAACGCAATTTGGGCACATTTTCAGCAGAAATCAAACACAATTAGGGAACAGTTCAGCAGAAATCAAACGCAATTAGGGCACAGTTCAGCAGAAATCAAACACAATTCGGGCATAGTTCAGCCGAAATCAAACACAATTAGGGCACAGTTCAGCAGAAATCAAACACAATTAGGGCAATGTTCAGCAGAAATCAAACACAATTAGGGCACAGTTCAGCAGAAATCAAACACAATTAGGGCACAGTTCAGCAGAAATCAAACACAATTAGGGAACAGTTCAGCAGATATTAAACGCAATTAGGGCCACATTTTCAGAGCTGCAAAAAGAAAAGAATTTACTCACCTGGCACTGGCAGAAGTCTTCTCTCCCCGTCTCCTCTCCTAGCCGGCTCCTCAGGCGCGCAGTTCCCACGGAGCTCCCTCCCTCCTCCAATCTCCCGCGCTGATTGAGTCAGGGCTACGGGAAGATGGCCACCCAAAGCCCTGTACTGGAAGCATAAATAGTCTCCAGAGCAGGGCTTCGGCAGCGACCATCTTCCCGTAGCCCTGCCCTACTCTGCTCTGCCAGCCCCGCGGGGCTGCAGGAAAACAGTGACGTCACGCCGACGTCACTGAGCCGCCGAGGCCCCTACGATCTTGAGGCCCCAAGCGACCGCTTGGTTCGCTTTATGCCTCGCGGCGCCCCTGCTACTGACGGAGTATAATGCCAGGGGCAACAGAGTATCTGATAAGAAGCAGCACCCCACCAGAGGAGCTGGGGGGAACGGATAGCTATTAGCAATGAATAGTGCTTGGTGCAACAGTAATCACTGATTGGAAGGAGACCCCACCAGAGGAGCTGGTGGGTCCTAACAGTAAGAAAACCCCTCACCAGAGCAAGGGCCCTCTGGTGAGAGTAGAGTAGTCAGACAGATCGGTTTGGCAACAGACAGGCAGATCAGGTACCAAATCGGAAGGCAGAGACAGGAAGGTTAATTCAGGCAGAGTCGGCAACAAGATCAGATGAGCAAAGGTACAGAATCAGGAAGAAGGAGCGAAGTCAGAACAAGCCAGAGTCATACACAAATAATACAGTTTTCAATGAATTATAATTATAGCTATCAAAGGTCTGAGCGCTCACACGAGGTATTCGCAACAGCAGACAAATTGTGAGTGAAGCCTCTTGGCTTTTAAGGCAGAGGAGACTCCTCTGGTCCGCCCCCTCCTCTAAGCCAATGAGGAGCGGCGAGAGTCTCCTCTGACGTCAGCCGACCGGCCGGTAAGCTGACGCGCCTCCTCCCCGCATGAAGGTCCTGTCTGTGCGCGCGCACGCGATACAGCAACCCTATGAGCAGCTGACAAGCCCATTCTCGGCGTGCTATACGCCCGAGACACGGGAACACTACCAGGCAGGAAGTCGGAGGCAGCTGCGGCGGCAGTACTATTTCCCGCAGCTGCCTCCCCAGAGACCATTACACCTCCATAATTAAAACTCACGTATTGTATTTGCCCATATGTCCTGGTTATTACACCATTAAAATTATGTCCCTATCACAATGTATGGCGACAATATTTTATTTGGAAATAAAGGTGCATTTTTTCCGTTTTGCATCTATCACTATTTAAAAGTTTAAAATAAAAAAATATAGAAATATTTCATCTTTACATTGATATTTAAAAAGTTTAGACCCTTAGGTTAATATTTACATGGTTTTTTTTTTATTATTATTGTAATGTTTTTTTTTTTTATATTAAACATTTTATTTGGGTATTTTTGGGAGGGTGGGATGTAAAGTATAGTTTTATAATGTAAATGTGTGTTGAGTTTAATTTTTTTTTACTTTTAGTTGTAGTTTTACTTTTTGGCCACAAGATGGCGGCCATGAGTTTGTTTACATAATGTCACTCTAAGCGTACCATACGCTTAGAGAGACGCATGGGGGATGCTTCAGCCAGAAAAAGCGAAGCTTCTGAGAGAAGCTGTCGCTTTTTCAGCGGGGGAGAGGAATCGGTGATCGGGCACCATAGCCCGATTCAGTGATTGCCTGGCTAACGAACCGCGGCCGGGAGCGCGCGTGCATGCGCACGATCGGCCGCGGGAGCACGCATGGGTTCTGGACGTAGTTTCTACGTCCAGGAACTAAAATAGGTTAAGTCCCAAGTTTTATCATTCAAACTGATGTTGATCAGTCCCTTCTATCATCATTAGTTCTTCATTTCATCATTTAAACATAAGAAAAACTATCAATTTAATTGATAGGGATAAAGTTTAGAGTTAGTTAAACACATTTTTAGTAGAAAAATACATATATTTACACTGATTTGTACATCAGTCCTGAAAGAGGGACAAATGAGGGAGAAAGAGGGACAGACGGATTAACAAAGATGGACCCTCCCATAGCTCCAAACTGTCCCCTCCGAAAGAGGGACAATTGGAAGCTATGTGATTCCAATAATAATGCAGCCAAAGAGACCAGCAGGACAGCCAAGCAACTGGTAATGCTAAAAAAAAAGAAATACAAATAAAAATGGCAGCCTCCATATCCTTCTAGCTTCAGGTGTCCTTTAAAGGGAACCTGAGGTGAGAGGGATATGGAGGTAGTGATGGGCGAACAGTGTTCGCCACTGTTCGGGTTCTGCAGAACATCACCCTGTTCGGGTGATGTTCGAGTTCGGCCGAACACCTGATGGTGTTCGGCCTTTTTAGTTCGGGTTCGCCCGAACTATTCAATGCCCGCCGAACAGGGCCCCTGTTCGGCCGAACAGGGTCCTGTTCGCCCGAACATGCCGCAATACGGCCCCCCTATGGGGTCGCAGGCATAAGGGGGGAGCATGCCCCGATCACGGGGGGGGGGGCGGAAATTCCCCCCACCCCCTCCGCTAGCGCTCCCCCCTCTGCCCGCTTCCCCATAACAAAAGTTTGTTGAAAGTTAATACTAGTACCGGTGGCTGGCTGCTGGCCTGGCAGTGGAGTGAGTGAGGAGGAGAAGTCCGCCTAGGAGAGTGACGCGTTGAGGCCGGGCAGCGGGCGGTTCAGCGGTAGTACACTTGTGGTACTTCCGCCCTTTCTCTGACCTCACGTCCTCTACGTGATGACGCATACGAGGGTACGCGTGACGGGTACTACCGCTGAACCGCCTGCTGCCAGCAGCCAGCCACCGGTACTAGTATTAACTTTAAACAAACTTTTGTTATGGGGAAGCGGGCAGAGGGGGGAGCGCTAGCGGAGGGGGTGGGGGGAATTTCCGACCCCCCCCCCCCGCGATCGGGGCATGCTCCCCCCTTATGCCTGCGACCCCATAGGGGGGCCGTATTGCGGCATGTTCGGGTCCCCATTGACTTCCATTGAGTTCGGGGTTCGGGCCGAACATGCTGAACATCTGGCTCATGTTCGGCCTGTTCGGCCCGAACCCGAACATCCAGGTGTTCGCCCAACACTATATGGAGGCTGCCATATTTATTTCCTTGTAAACAATGCCAGTTGCCTGGCAACCCTGTTGATCTTCTAGCATAAGTAATGTCTGAACATACAAGCATAGGGCTATTCCAGTAACACCTGAGTTAGGGCTGGTGCACGCCTAGAGTGCTTCTGAGCGCTTTGAAAAGCGCTTGGCTAATGTATTTGAATGGTATGGATTAGTGTTGGGCGAACAGTGTTCGCCACTGTTCGGGTTCTGCAGAACATCACCCTGTTCGGGTGATGTTCGAGTTCGGCCGAACACCTGACGGTGCTCGGCCAAACCGTTCGGCCATATGGCCGAACTAAGAGCGCATGGCCGAACGTTCCCCGAACGTTCGGCTAGCGCTGTGATTGGCCGAACGGGTCACGTGGTTCGGACCCGAACGCGCTCTGATTGGCCGAACGGTCACGTGGTTCGGGTAAATAAATACCCGAACCACGTCATATCTCCGCCATTTGTCTGTGGGTTTAGCTTTGGGTAGGCAGGCAGGGTAGTTCGCGCTCCAGCCACGCTAGCCAGGGTCCCCCCTGTCATTGTGTCACTGCTGGGAACAGTAGTACACCGCTTGCTCAGCCACACTATATAGCATTCTGTTTACTGCCACTCTGTGTACCTCGCTCAGCCACACTATATAGCATTCTGTTTACTGCCACTCTGTGTCTGCTGGGAATAGTAGTACACCGCTTGCTCAGCCACACTATATAGCATTCTGTTTACTGCCACTCTGTGTACCTCGCTCAGCCACACTATATAGCATTCTGTTTACTGCCACTCTGTGTCTGCTGGGAATAGTGGTACACCGCTCGCTCAGCCACACTATATAGCATTCTGTTCACTGTTCTGTGTCTGCTTGGAATAGTGGTACACCGCTCGCTCAGCCACACTATATAGCATTCTGTTTACTGTTCTGTGTCTGCTGGGAATAGTGGTACACCGCTCGCTCAGCCACACTATATAGCATTCTGTTTACTGTTCTGTGTCTGCTGGGAATAGTGGTACACCGCTCGCTCAGCCACACTATATAGCATTCTGTGCACTGTTCTGTGTCTGCTGGGAATAGTGGTACACCGCTCGCTCAGCCACACTATATAGCATTCTGTTCACTGTTCTGTGTCTGCTGGGAATAGTGGTACACCGCTCGCTCAGCCACACTATATAGCATTCTGTTTACTGTTCTGTGTCTGCTGGGAATAGTGGTACACCGCTCGCTCATCCACACTATATAGCATTCTGTTCACTGTTCTGTGTCTGCTGGGAATAGTGGTACACCGCCCGCTCAGCCACACTATATAGCATTCTGTTCACTGTTCTGTGTCTGCTGGGAATAGTGGTACACCGCTCGCTCAGCCACACTATATAGCATTCTGTTCACTGTTCTGTGTCTGCTGGGAACAGTAGTACACCGCTCGCTCAGCCAGAGTATATAGCATTGTGTTTACTGCCACTCTGTGTACACCGCTCAGCCAGACTATATACCATTGTTTACTGACACTCTGTGTACACCGCTCAGCCAGACTATATACCATTGTTTACTGACACTCTGTGTACACCGCTCAGCCAGACTATATACCATTGTTTACTGCCACTCTGATTCTGCTGGGAACAGTAGTACACCGCTCGCTCAGCCAGACTATATAGCATTGTGTTTACTGCCACTCTGTGTACACCGCTCAGCCAGACTATATACCATTGTTTACTGACACTCTGTGTACACCGCTCAGCCAGACTATATACCATTGTTTACTGACAATCTGTGTACACCGCTCAGCCAGACTATATACCATTGTTTACTGCCACTCTGATTCTGCTGGGAACAGTAGTACACCGCTCGCTCAGCCAGACTATATACCATTGTTTACTGACACTATATAGCAGACTATATAGCATTGTGTGTACACCGCTCAGCCAGACTATATACCATTGTTTACTGACACTCTGTGTACACCGCTCAGCCAGACTATATACCATTGTTTACTGCCACTCTGATTCTGCTGGGAACAGTAGTACACCGCTCGCTCAGCCAGACTATATACCATTGTTTACTGACACTCTGTGTACACCGCTCAGCCAGACTATATACCATTGTTTACTGCCACTCTGATTCTGCTGGGAACAGTAGTACACCGCTCGCTCAGCCAGACTATATACCATTGTTTACTGACACTCTGTGTACACCGCTCAGCCAGACTATATACCATTGTTTACTGCCACTCTGATTCTGCTGGGAACAGTAGTACACCGCTCGCTCAGCCAGACTATATAGCATTGTGTTTACTGCCACTCTGTGTACACCGCTCAGCCACACTATATAGCATTGCGTACTCTGCCAGTCAGTGTGTATATTGCTGGGATCAGTAATACTCCACTCACCGTCAACCACTATATGAGCTCAACATGAGTTCCCCAGAGACCTCCGCTGTGAGCAGCACTCCCAACAACAGCAACAGCCAACGCCCCACGCAAGCTATAACATCCACCCCAGCAGCCAGTGGTCAGCAGCAGCCCTCCCCGGAGGAGAACGTTGTGTCCATCAGTCCGTCGCCAGAGCGATTAATGAGGGCTGCCATTGAGGAGATGATGGGGCCTGATGTGGAGGAGGAGGTCTGGCTCAGGCCAGCATCCCAAGTTAATGTTGAGGACGATGAGGGGTCTGTGTCTGGGGATGTTGGGGTGGCAGAGGTGGTGGGTGGGTCAGACTCAGGAGAAGAGTTGTATGATGAGGATGATGATCGGGACCATCTGTATGTGCCTCAGAGTCCGACCCCGGAAAACATGTTGTATCGTGTGTTTAGGTACTAAAATCTGCGTTCCCTCCCAGTAGTGTTGGGCGAACAGTGTTTGCCACTGTTCGGGTTCTGCAGAACATCACCCTGTTCGGGGTGACTATATAGCAGACTATATAGCATTGTGTTTAATGCCACTCTGTGTACACGGCTCAGCCACACTATATAGCATTGTGTTTACTTCCACTCTGTGTCTGCTGGGAACAGTAGTACACCGCTCACCCGCCACTGTATAGCATTGTGCTCTGTGTCACTGCTGACAATAGTGGTACACCGCTCACCCACCACTGTATAGCATTTCTGTACTGCCACTGTACTGCTGCCAGTCAGCGTGTACTTTAAGGATAAGTGAAATGAGGAAGAAATCCGGTGAAAGAGGGAGGGGCAAGGGAAGAGGTGTTTCCCCTGACGGTTCACGTACAGGCCACAGGGGAGCACCCAAGAAAACCCACTCAATACTGCCCATGTTGTCCAGGACAACAACCCTCACAGATCCAAAAGAACAGGACCAGATAATTACTTGGATGACCTCTCAAGCGTCCAGCAGTGGGTTAAGCAGCACCAGCACATCACGCACGAGGTCCGAGTCCTCAGCCAGTTAAAGTCTGGGCTTTCTTTGAAGACTGCACTGAGGATGTTACCATGGCGATTTGCAAGGTGTGCAAGACCCGCCTGAGCAGGGGGAAAAGTATTAACAACCTCTCCACCACCAGCATGAGCCGCCACATTCTATCCAAACATCCCACTCTGTGGGCAAACGCGGCAGGACAGGGTACCACCAGCAACACTGCCTCCCTTGGGTTCACCAGACTCACCACCAGACCCGCCTCAGCAGCAGCAGTAGCCCAGCCATTGCGTGGTTCACAACATTCACAAACATCAGACGATGCTGACACTGTCACTTTCCGGACTAGTGCTCTTGAGGTCTCCCAGTGTTCATCAAACACAACAACCAACAGCCCTTCGGTGTGCAGCGCTACGGTTGAGTTGTCTGTCTCTGAGATGTTTGAGCACAAGAGGAAATTGCCAGCAAATGACCCCCGGGCCGTGGCAGTAACAGCCAGCCAGCATAGCCAAGCTTCTGGCCTGCGAAATGCTGCCATATCGAGTGGTGGAGACAAACAGCTTCAAGGGCATGATGTCAGTGGCCATCCCACGTTACGTTGTTCCCAGCCGCTACCACTTTGCGCGCTCTGCAGTGCCTGAGTTGCATGAGCACGTGGTCAGCTAAATAACCCGAAGCTTGAAGAATGCCGTTGCCTGCAAGGTTCACCTCACCACTGACACCTGGACGAGTGCGTTCGGCCAGGGTCGATACATCTCCCTTACCGCGCACTGGGTGAACCTTGTGGAGCCTGGCAGCGATTCCTCACCTGCTACGGCGCGGGTGTTGCCCACGCCGCAAACAGCTGGATAACAACAGCAGCACCTACCTCTCTGACTCCTTCTCCTCCAACGCATCTCAAAGCTGTACCTCATCCGGAAATGCTAACCCAGCACCAGCAGCAGTAGGATCGTGGAAGCAGTGCAGCACAGCTGTTGGCATGCGTCAGCAAGCGTTGCTGAAGCTGATCTGCCTTGGGGATAAGCAGCACACAGGGGAGGAAATTTGGAGGGGAATAAAGGAACAGACGGATTTGTGGCTGGCACCGCTGGACCTGAAACCGGGCATGAAGCTAGACACCTGGCACGAACTGGCAATGTACGCAATAGAGGTGCTGGCTTGCCCGGCAGCCAGCGTTATGTCGGAACGCTGTTTCAGTGCTGCCGGAGGCATCATCACAGATCGGCGTATCCGCCTCTCCACAGAAAATGCAGACCGTCTGACTCAAATTAAAATGAATCAATCCTGGATTGGAAACGACTACGCAACACTCCTGGACCCCAACCAAGTAACATGACCGATGAACATCTGGGATGGTTTAGCGTTTCCGGTCCCTGTTTATTGAACCTCTCATCTGTATTACATTTATGACTGCATGGCGGCAAAAAGCATTGCTGCTATATCCGCACGCTTTTTGTCCTCATGCAAGGCCTGGGTTGTTGTGTCTCACAAAGCGTGGCCTTCTCCTCCTGCGCCTCCTCCTGTTCCATCACGTGTGCTGCTGCTGCTGCTGCTGCTGCTGGGTTACCGTTGCCGCGTGGTCCCTGTTTATGGAACCTCTTATCTTTATTACATTTATGACTACATGGCGGTACAAAGCATGCTATCCGCACGCTTTTTGTCCTCATGCAAGGCCTGGGTTGTTGTGTCTCACAAAGCGTGGCCTTCTCCTCCTGCGCCTCCTCCTGTTCCATCACGTGTGCTGCTGCTGCTGCTGCTGCTGGGTTAGCGTTGCCGCGTGGTCCCTGTTTATTGAACCTCTTATCTTTATTACATTTATGACTACATGGCGGTACAAAGCATGCTATCCGCACGCTTTTTGTCCTCATGCAAGGCCTGGGTTGTTGTGTCTCACAAAGCGTGGCCTTCTCCTCCTGCGCCTCCTCCTGTTCCATCACGTGTGCTGCTGCTGCTGCTGCTGCTGCTGGGTTACCGTTGCCGGTCCCTGTTTATGGAACCTCTTATCTTTATTACATTTATGACTACATGGCGGTACAAAGCATGCTATCCGCACGCTTTTTGTCCTCATGCAAGGCCTGGGTTGTTGTGTCTCACAAAGCGTGGCCTTCTCCTCCTGCGCCTCCTCCTGTTCCATCACGTGTGCTGCTGCTGCTGCTGCTGCTGGGTTAGCGTTGCCGCGTGGTCCCTGTTTATTGAACCTCTTATCTTTATTACATTTATGACTACATGGCGGTACAAAGCATGCTCTCCGCACGCTTTTTGTCCTCATGCAAGGCCTGGGTTGTTGTGTCTCACAAAGCGTGGCCTTCTCCTCCTGCGCCTCCTCCTGTTCCATCACGTTTGCTGCTGCTGGGTTAGCGTTGCCGCGTGGTCCCTGTTTATTGAACCACTTATCTTTATTACATTTATGACTGCATGGTGGTACAAAGCATGCTATCCGCACGCTTCTTGTCCTCATGCAAGGCCTGGGTTGTTGTGTCTCAAAGCGTGGCCTTCTCCTCCTGCGCCACCCTCCTCCTGTTCCATCACGTGTGCTGCTGCTGGGTTAGCATTACCGGTCCCTTTTCCTGGAACCTCTTATATGTATTACATTTATGACTGCATGCCGACAAAAAGCATGTTACCTGTGCAAAGAAAACAGACATTTCCCGCATTTAAAAGACAGTTTTCCCTTTGAAACTTTAAAATCGATTTTCTCAAAAACTATAAGCTCTTTTTGCTAAATTTTTTTTTCCTCTTGTACCCACTCCCAAGGTGCACATACCCTGTAAATTTGGGGTATGTAGCATGTAAGGAGGCTTTACAAAGCACAAAAGTTCGGGTCCCCATTGACTTCCATTATGTTCGGAGTTCGGGTCGAACACCCGAACATCGCGGACATGTTCGGCCTGTTCGGCCCGAACCCGAACATCTAGATGTTCGCCCAACACTAGTATGGATCACACCAGAGCAATGTGATTTTTTTCCCAAACGCAAAAGCGGGTCCTGCAGCATTTCTGAGGCGATTCAGCCTCAATGTTAAGTATAGGAAATTGGAAAATTGCTCTGAAAAGCACTAGATCAGAGCGATTTTCCAAGCATTTTTGTTACAAAACAAGAACACTAAAAAAAGAGAAAAAATTACACAAAAACACTCCAAAAAGGTATAAATAGAAAATCGCTAGGCACATGACTAGAATCGCCTTGAAAAAACACTTCTCAAAAAGCGATTACACTAGCGCCTTTAGGTGTGCGCCGGCCCTCAGAGTACCTGATCTGCTGCATGCTTGTTCAGGGTCTATGGCTAAAAGTATTAGAAGCAGAGGATCAGCAGGACAGCCAGGCAGCTGGTATTGTTTAAAAGGAAATAAATATGGCAGCCTCCATATCCTTCTACCTTCAGGTGTCGTCCTACAGCAGGCAGCCCTGACATAGGACTGGGGGAGGGAGTTTGTGGGACAGCAGGAGCTGTTTGTAGTACGCTGAGTGTATGATATAGGGACGGGCAATGTTTGCGCCCTCTGACACACATTTCCCACAGCGGTATCTCTATTCTTAACCTGTGCCCCTTGAGTGTTGTGCATGGCCACACGCTGCAGCACATGAGCAGCAGAACCGCAGCTCGCTGGGGGAAGAATTCAGTTCAGAATGATAATGACTCTAACCATAAGAGTCATAGTCAAGGCTGTAGAGGCTGACTGTGACCCTTTCTAGTTATACATGACCGAGATGACTGAGAAGGGTGTGGGATGAGATAAGGTATAATCACCTGTGGGAGGGGCAAGAGTCTCTCTTCCATGCAGTATAATTCAGTGCAGTGACAGTGGCCGGACACCTGAGAGGATGGACTGTGTGCTGCACCCGGGGCTCACCCTGCTGGGGTACCTGGCTCTGTCCTACCTGCTCCTCACCCAGCTCTACACACTGCTGAGGGGGGTCCGAGTCCACATCCTGTCCCGCTGGTGGAGGAAGGACCTCCGGGAGTACGGAGGCTGGGCAGGTCAGTGTCTCTACACCACTGTCACTTACCTGCACTGTATTATAGTCATATGCAGCAGTCCTATGTATATATAGTACATCGGCAGTGATTCACAAAGTTGCATCATGCTGTAATATAAGACACAGGCACATTCAAATGTTGCACCTGTTATCTGCTCACTTGTCTGTAAAGAGGCCCTGTAGTGACATATAGTGGAATGCAGTAGATTATCCAGGATACCCACTTTTCTGCTAATTTCAGCATCAGAATCACCTCCTATATCAATATATTGCTGTATATTGTATGTAAACCCGCCCTCCCTGTGATGTTTAGCCTAGGCTGATTAGCTATGCCAAATTCTCACACCTCAGAGCTTTCTGGGAGGGATCCATATGAAAATGGCGCCTGCGAATAATGGCGCACGGTGATGCCGCTAATCTGTCTTCCGCTTATTGTTATTTAGCGTTAACAGTTAATAGTTAATTACTGTTAAGAAATCGTCTCCTTAAAAACGTTGAATAACTTTTGAATTGATATTGATAACTCTAATTCTCTTGATAGTAGTCTTCATTTAATGTTATTATTTTTAACTGGATTAATTGCTATCTTTTATTTTGAAATCAC
Source organism: Hyperolius riggenbachi (assembly GCF_040937935.1). Taxonomy (NCBI): domain Eukaryota; kingdom Metazoa; phylum Chordata; class Amphibia; order Anura; family Hyperoliidae; genus Hyperolius; species Hyperolius riggenbachi. Next base: position 33,764,426 of record NC_090648.1, read on the forward strand.
TCATATTTACATATAAACACATTGCAGTATAATACATTTTGGTTATATTTAAAATGTAATGCAGTGCGCAGTCCGATCCTGCACAAATGTATTATAGTTAGTTAACGTTAAGATGACTGTACTTTAAAGGTACAAATTAGCTAACATTAATATCGTTATGATTTTTTTTTAAAAAACTTCAGTCCTGCACAGTCACAGTGTATTAATGTTAATATTGTTTTTTTAAATCCTCGATCTGCAACATCTTTAGAATTTTTGACAGTGTTACATTAAATCCATTCACCGTTTTGCAGTTAAATAACGTCTGCAGTTTGGCTTATGTAGGGTGCTATTGATAAATAACGTTACTGTGCACAATAACATCTGCTGTTTGGCATATGAACGGCGCTATTGATAAATAACGTTACTGTGTGCCACTATTGATAAATAACGTTAGTGTGTGCCGTTTTTCTTCTTTTTTCCCTGTGCGCCATTATTATGCAGTACTAACGATAAATAGCGATAAGCGTATCTTTTTAATGCGGCGCCATTTTTATGCATAGGGGATGTGCGCCATTATTCACTGATCCGTTCTGGGAGACCAAGGCCTTGATTCACTAACCGGCACTAAGCCAGTTAGTGTGCCTTATCACTTAGTGGGCACAAACTACAGCGCTAACCTTATCTGAGGTTAGTGTGCCTTATCTGAGGTTAGTGTACCTTATCTGAGGTTAGTGTGCCTTATTTGAGGTTAGTGTGCCTTATCTGAGTTAGTGTGCCTTATTTGAGGTTAGTGTGCCTTATCTGAGGTTAGTGTGCCTTATCTGAGGTTAGTGTGCCTTATTTGAGGTTAGTGTGCCTTATCTGAGGTTAGTGTGCCTTATCTGAGGTTAGTGTGCCTTATTTGAGGTTAGTGTGCCTTATCTGAGATTAGTGTGCCTTATCTGAGGTTAGTGTGCCTTATTTGAGGTTAGTGTGCCTTATCTGAGGTTAGTGTGCCTTATTTGAGGTTAGTGTGCCTTATCTGAGATTAGTGTGCCTTATCTGAGGTTAGTGTGCCTTATCTGAGGTTAGTGTGCCTTATCTGAGTTAGTGTGTCGTATCTGAGGTTAGTGTGCCTTATCTGAACTTAGTGCCCCTTAAGTAGCTTTGTGCACACTAAAAGATGCACAAAGCTTTAAAAAATGCAAAGAAAAATGGTTTTTGGTAATTTTTCTGCATTTCAAACCCATTTTTTCTTTTCATTTTTAAAATCGATTTTCATAAAAACTACAAGATCTTTTTGGAATTTTTTTTTAACTTGTTCCCAGTATTCTCCTTAACTTATGTAGCAATTTTGGTGTCAATGTGCATGTATTTTAAATTTTACGCGAAATTACCAATGACTATACGAAATCAACTGAATTTACAAATCGTAATTGCGAAAATGTACGTGAAATTTTGCGTAATCGTAATTAGCCGAGTACGATCATCACTATGCACAAACTGCCGCCTGTGACGGGTCACCCCCCCAATGTTATCTCAGATGCCCAAAGTGCACATAAGCCCCATAGATCCCCCTGGTCATCCCATCTTAAGGAGGAACTCCAGTGAAAATAATGTAATTAAAAAATGCTTCATTTTTACCATAATTATGTATAGATGATTGAGTCAGTGTTTGCCCATTGTAAAATCTTTCCTCTCCCTGATTTACATTATCACATGGTCATGGATGTCCGCACATTGGGCAAAATGGGGCATGCGCCCCCTCCCCGGCCAGCCGCTCCCCCCCCCCCCAGCCACCCGAACCCGCAGGAGGGGGAAGCAACACAAAAGGAGGGTTAGACCCCCCCCACCTCCCTCACCTGGGTCCCCTCCTTCTGACGCTTCCCCCCCTTCAAATTAGCAGCGGCAAACAGAATCGAGCATCAGCAGGCGGAGAGGAATTACTCAACTTTTTCCTGCATTCCAGGTGATGGCGCGCAGCGTCATTGTCACGTCACACTGGTCACCGCCTTCTCCACCGCTCTGTGCTTCCTGATTAGCGGAAGCACAGTGAGCGGCTGAGAAGAAGGAGACCAGTGTTACGTGACAATGACGCTGCGCGCCATCGCCTGGAATGCAGGAAGAAGGTGAGTAATTCCTCTCCGCCTGCTGATGCTTAATTCTGTTTGCCGCTGCTAAATTGGAGTGGGGAAGCGCCAGAAGGAGGGGCCCCCCTCCCTGCTGCTGTCCCTCCTTCCAAGCTTTTCCCATACCGGGGGCAACTATACTAATACTGGGGGCAACTATACTAATACTGCCGGCAACTATACTTATACTGGGGGCAACTATACTAATACGGGGCAACTATACTAGCTATATTGGGGGTGACTATACTACCTACACTGGGGGCAACTATACTAATACTGGGGCAACTATACTAGCTATACTGGGGGCAATTATTCTAACTATACTGGGGGCAAATATACTAACTATACTGGGGGCAACTATACTAACTATACTGGGGGCAACTATACTCTCTCTGCCTTTCTAATGTCCCTTTCTGCTGTCACTCTCTCTCTCTCTCTCTCTCTCTCTCTCTCTGCCTCTCTGCTGTCCCTCTCTGCCTTTCTGCTCTCTCTCTCTTTGCTGTCTCTCTCTCTCTCTCTCTGCCTCTCTGCTGTCCCTCTCTGCCTTTCTGCTCTCTCTCTCTTTGCTGTCACTCTCCCTCTCAGCTGTGTCTCTTTGCAGTCTCTCTCTCTCTCTGCCTTTCTGCTGCCCTCCCCACACACTGGTACCCTCCTCCTACCCACTGGCACCCCCCTCCTGCCCATTGTCACCCTCTCCCACTCACTGGCACCCTCCTTCAAAATCTGGGGTGTGGCTTAATACCACACAGGGGGCATGGCTTAAGTTTCCTTGTCACTACCTAACCTGGGAGGTACCTGTGTCGGAGGCACTCGCAATCTAATCCCTAGCATAGCCCTAGGCTAATGTCCCACCATGGCTAAGTTCATGTAAATTTGGCTCCACATGTGACCACACCCACATCGTGGTTCATGGACACGCCCATTTTTTGGCATGACTCCTGCCCACCCCCTTCCCACCCCCTCATTTTTGCCCCACTCCTGGAAAATTTTCTGCGGGCGCCCATGCACATGGTAACATTTTACTGCTGGCAGGTGATGTCAGTGGAAAGAGATGCTGCTTGCTTTTTTGGCAGTTGGAAACAGCTATAAACAGCTGTTGCTTCCCATTTTCAGCCTCCACTTTCATTTGTAGCAACCCCTCTTTCAGGTCCAGGTCCGTCCCTAGGCTGCAGCCACCCAAGGCCCGGGCCTTTGTGGCCTTTCCAGAAATCCAGCCCTGCCCCTAAACTCACCTTCATATAGAGGCGTGCACCCAAAAGTCAGTTGCGTAGCCCCTCCACCCAAACTCCAATTTATGGGGTGGCAGACCTCAGGTTTTTATCCCTGTAGAGCCTGTAGGGGATGCAGGGAATCTAATAGCAGTAGAATAAGCAGTATTCAATCCCTTTCTAATCAGAGAGTTTTTAAGATTGATAATTGTATAGCTTGCAACCCTGCACATGTGGTGTATGTGATCTGGAGTGTGCACAGTCTACAATATGTGGGCCGCACCACCAGATCGCTCAAAGCTCAAATTGAAGAACATATAGCCACTAATAGAAAGGGGTTTGAGTAGCATAGCTTGGCGATGTGTTTTCAACTGTTCAACAGAGTAATCCTGAGTATGTGTCTTTTTGTGGTACAGAGAGACTTGTGGCCCCTCGGAGAGGTTGTAAAAGGGTCCACAAGATCTCTAAAAAAGTCAGGCCCGGATTTACCTCACAGAAGCCTGTAGGCAGAGATGTCCTGGCGCCCTATATCTCTCCCTCCATGAACCTACAAACCCCAGCCAACCGCACCGCAAGTGTGCTGGCTGTCCCAGCTGTCATGTCTCCCTTACTTCCTTTCCTATCACAGGTAGCTACTAGATACAGGTGTCCCTTAGTATTAGGTAGCCAGAATATTAAGTAGCTAGAGGTGCCCTCAAGTATTAGGTAGCTAGCAGAACCTCAGTATTAAAGAGAATCTGTATTGTTAAAATCGCTCAAAAGTAAACATACCAGTGCGTTAGGGGACATCTCCTATTACCCTCTGACACAATTTCGCCGCTCCTCGCCGGATTAAAAGTGGTTAAAAACAGTTTTAAAAAGTTTGTTTGTAAACAAACAAAATGGCCACCAAAACAGGAAGTAGGTTGATGTACAGTATGTCCACACATAGAAAAATACATCCATACACAAGCAGGCTGTATACAGCCTTCCTTTTGAATCTCAAGAGATCATTTGTGTGTTTCTTTCCCCCATGCACTGAAGTTTCAGGCTGCTCTTTTCTTCCTGCAAACAGCTTTGCCCTTGTCTGTAATTCCTCAGTATGTGAAAGCCCAGCCAGCTCAGAGGACTATTTATCCAGCTTGTAAAAGATAAGAGAGAAGAGAGAAGCTGCTCTAATCTAAATAATACACAGGCAGTGTGCATAGAGGGGCCTGGAAGGGGGAGTTCATAGCAGAAACACAACACTGAAGAACTTGGCAGCCTTCCAGACACAGGCCGACAAGTCTGACAGGGGAAAGATACATTGATTTATTACAGAGACAGTGATAGTATAAAGTGGTGCAGTTAGCCAGAACACATTAGAATAGCTTTTGGAACTTGTAGGATGATAAAAAACAGGATGCAATTTTTGTTACGGAGTCTCTTTAAGTAGCTAGAGGTAATCCTGACTGAGGGGAGATCTCATCAGTGGAATGCCCAGAGCAGGGTGAGTAACCTCTCATCTACACTCGCTTAAGAACTCTGCATAGGGAAGGATGGAGGGAGGCGCTTGGGGAGAGGAGTGAGCTGCCATTCCATCACCAAGCGCCTGTAGGCACGTGCCTACACTGCCTTATGGTAAATCCGGCCCTGAACTAAGTGGATATATTTTCTTGAAACTTCCAAACCTGCGGGCATGACTGTTGAACTTGACATAAATTGTTTTTTTAGTACCGTAATAGCTAGCTACACTATACGTGTTTTATATGTCTATTTGATCTTTATATGTCTATTTGATCATTTATCTTTCAATGCTTTTTTCCTTTTACAGTATATAAATAAATATTTGTATGATGTAAAAGATTGTATGCTATTCTGAGGTAATCTATGTACGTTTGATCATCTTATGGGAGGTAGACTGCTTAGCTAAGCTATATGCTTCGAAATGCGGGTAAACCCATTAATTCCTGCTGAATGGGGTTGGGAGGGTTTAGGTAGAGCAGGCGTGTTTAAGCTGTTACTACTTAGAGGCCGGTTCTGCATGTGACGTCAGCCCCTAATGACTCAGTCTCTGATGAAAGATGTAGGGAGGAGCTACATGGCGTGTGACCAGAAGTGGAGTCTTGGCACAAGAGTGGCGGGGATCTTGAAGCAGCGCTTGTCTGAGCGGTCGTCCAGAAATCTTCTGCACATTTTCTATACGCTCAATTTCACTGACTCTCGTGAGTGCAAACTTTTAATTATTAGTTTTTATTGAATTTGGTTTTACACTATTTGGAGCCTTTCTAAGTTTTAGTGGGAGACAGCTTTGTGGAAGCAGAGGGACATGCTAGTTACTTTAGGCCTCGTTCACACTTCACACGTTGTTGTGCGCTTTTCAACAACGCGTGGGGTGTGTGTTTAGTAAAGGTACATAAAAATCAATGATTTTCTATGTGCCTCGTTCACATAGCTGCGTTTCAAACGTACGCGTGTTTGAAACGCATAGCTGCATGCATTTCTGTGCGTTGCGTGCACAAACGCATGCTAATGCAAGTCAATGTACGTGCAGTAAAACGGCGTTTCGGGAATCGCGTTTCTCGACGGAAGTGTAGTGAATTTCCGGCGTGACAAAAGAAAAAAATAGAAGAAGAAAAAAACGCATGAGGACCAAAAACGCACAGAAACGCATTACAAAAACGCGTACAAACTTTTCATATGCGTTTTCTCCCTGCGTTATATGCGTTTTCCACATGCACACAATGTGAACGAGGCCTTACTCACATGCCTGTTAATCCTACCTCCGCTGCAAAAAGGAGGACGCCAGGGTGAGTGCGGGCACATTGGGGGAGTGAACAGTCACCGGTGGTAGCCTGTTTGTGCATGGTGGAAGCACTGATTGGTCGGTTGTCACGGGCGGAGGTGGAGGGCAATATCAGCCTATGATTTTACATTATCTTGGCCTTCTGTTTCTGTTTTACGTAAGTGATGATCATGAGCACATATCAGACTAGAGAGGTATAGGAGGCGCCAAAGGTATAGTTTATCTTATATGACAAATGGTAAGTCACTCTTACCTTAAAGGGCGTCACATTCAAGAATGCAGCATTTTCAGTAAAGACCAAATTTAATTGTGCACATCAGACAACACGTTTCGCTGTGAAGGGCCACTTCATCAGGTCAAATTCAAGTGCCTGGGGGAACCAGATAGATATCAGCCCTGTGCACCTCAGATAAACTAAACCTTGGATGCCTCCTATACCTCCCCAGTACTATTAGTAACCCTCTGTTGAGGGGTTTACTTTTACACCTCACTTCTAGTGAAGTCAAACCTTTCTTGATTTTGGAGCAGCTACCACTTTATCCCTCCACAAAGGCCAAGTGGGGATGGTGCTTTCCCACATGCTTGCATTCTCTGCAACCCACCTTTGTAAGTATATCTGTACATCCTACATCGATTTACCATTTGCCTCCATGGTTTTTCACGAGATTGGGCTCCTGGTGTCTTTGGGGGACATTTATCAAGAGTGTCTGAGACTAAATATTGGTAGGTTTTTAGAAATCCTTGCAGAACTGTCTTAGGCATCTTAAGAAATCACTAAATATTGCAGTTTCCTTCTAAAACTGTTGTAAAATAGGAGGAGTTAGGAAGGTTTCTCAGACAGTGCAATGTGTGAGAGAAATTGCCGTTGCTGAGGTAGCCAATACATCTGCTGTATTGCATCAATGCCCAGCACTGGAAGGGTTAAGCAAAGAACAGCTTCACAGGACAAGTGGCAGCAAGGGGCGGAGCACTTCACAAATCATGCCTAGTCTGCACAAGCTGTGTAGAACTGTTATTGAGCACTTCTTAATCTGTGACAGTTTAGGGATGGATTTGCACTTTTCTTAACTGTAGTGCAGCTCTAGAAATTCACACTAAACTCCCACTATTACATAGGTTTTAAGAATTTTCTTATTATCATGCAGAACAGTTCCCCTACTGGTTAGAACTGTGTAAGAAGAAAAAAACGTTGGTAATGTTTTGATAAATCTGGCCCACTGTGGGGGACATTTCTCAAGAGTGTCTGAGACAAAATATTAGTAGGTTTTTAGAAATCCGTTCAGAACGGTCTCAGACATCTTAAGAAATCATTAGTGCAGATTCCTTCTAAAACTGTTGTAAAATAGGAGGAGCTAGGAAGGTCTCTCAGACAGTGCAGTGTGTGAGGGGAATTGATGTCGCTGAGGTAACCAATACATCTGCTGTATTGATAGCAGCATAAGCTGCTGCTGAAGAGGAATTCAGCAGGGGGGAGGAGCACCACATAAATCATGTCTAGCCTGCAGTTCTACATCTGTAGAACTGCTATCAAGCACTTCTTAATCTGCGACAGTTTAGGGATGGATTTGCACTTTTCTTAACTGTAGTGCAGCTCTAGAAATTCATACTAAACTGCCACTATTACCTAGGATTTAAGAAGGTTCTTATTATCATGCAGAACTGTTCTCCCTGTTGGTTAGAACAGATTAAGAAGAAAAAACTGTCGGTAATACGTTGATATATCTCCCCTGCTGTTTTTCTTTTTTTTACAAGCTTGGATATATCAGACAAGAGCTTGTCGATATGTTCTGATTGTTACCACCATGTACAGGCGTGGCCACACCGTGCAGGTGCAAATATGGCCGTGCCTGTAAAGTAACGGCTAGTGTGCAGGCGCGACCAAACTTGCACAGGTGCAGTATGGCTGCGCTCATGCATGCCATTATCAAATCAGCATGGGAAGCTGTGAACGACTCTCTATGGGGCTAGATCCGCTCGGTCTTCAGTCACTCAGCGGTGATCGCCGCTCGGAGACTGTTAGACGCCGAAACCGCAGTGTAATTAGGCTCTACAGCTCTGCGATCTACGGCAGCGATGTACTGCGGACAGCGGTGTGACACGGCTGTCCCCTCTGTTGATGCAGAAGTGATCCGCTGTCATAGGCTGAAGCCTATGACAGCCGATCACGCTGATTGGCTGGTGGGGGGAGGGAGGGAGGGAGAAAGCGGGGGTAAAAAAAAAAAAAAAAAAGTGATATTTTAAAAATAATAAAATTAATATTTATTTACAAAAATAAACACTGGGGGAGCGATCAGACTCCACCAACAGAGAGCTCTGTTGGTGGGGAGAAAAGGGGGGGGGATCACTTGTGTGCTGAGTTGTATGGCCATGCAGCTTGGCCTTAAAGCTGCAGTGGCCAATTTCAAGAAAAATGGCCTTGTCTTTAGGGGGGTTTAACACTGTGGTCCTCAAGTTGTTAAAGTGGATCTGAACTCAGAACATCCTCTCAGCTCTAAAAGATAAGCACCAGCATAATAACTTTTAAAAAATGTCTTTGTTACAGCTGATACAAATCCTGAAATAAATCTGCACAGTTTCTACTTCCTGATTCACGGAAGCAGACATATTGTTCACAGCCTGTGCTTTCAAATGAACTTATCTGCCATCTCTACCATGGCAGACAGGTGACACGGGGGAGATCAAATTACAACTTGTGATTAGACACAGATGAGGGGGAATTAGGCATGCTAATCTTTCGAAATACATCCAGGGTGCATTTCTCTCTGTTTTCCTTCTGTCCTGTGCAAGAGCTCAGCTCTACTTTAAGTTACATTTTTGAGAAGTTTGTGTTACGGGCAGGGCCGGGCCGAGGCATAGGCTGAAGAGGCTCCAGCCTCAGGGCGCAGTGTAGGAGGGGGCGCACAATTCATTCAGCTGTCATTCCTAATTGTGTATGAAGCAGAACAAAATAAAAGGGGATACATGGCAGTGACTGCACGCCAGATAACTAGATATTAAGGTGTTGGGGAGGTTGGGGGCCCTGTGGCCCTCTTAGTCTAATAGCAATCAGTGTGTGACGGCTGGGGTGGCAGGGATAGAGGGGCGCACTTTGGTGTACCAGCCTTGGGTGCTGGAGGACCTTGTCCCAGCTCTGGTTACGGGATGGTCCTGCTCTGTGAATCAACCAGATTGTAAATTATCTACATACTGAACAAACAACTACACTATGAACTAGAGGCACAGTACAGATACTAATGAACCTTGAACTGCATATAGTGCACTGAATACCTGCATTGCAAGAAAAACACTCGGGCCTATTGAAAAAAAGAGAGAAAGAGAGAAGTCCCATTATTAGGATGGACCACGCCCTTCTCTGACATCAGGGATTCACGCTATTGCATTAATGCGTATATTATATATGTGCAGACTTCCTGCGTATAGAACAGGGATGTTGATCTTCAGTATGGAGGGCAAAGGTCCTCCTCACACAATTTTGGCACAGCTTGAATGAATTGATGGGATTGAATCAGCATAGCTCCCAACTGTCCCTCTTTTAGAGGGACAGTCCCTCTTTGGGAACCACATCTCTCTGTCCCTCTTTCTTCCTCATTTGTCCCTCTTTCAAGATTGATTTACAGACCTGTAGTGCTGCTATAGCCATAATACACATTATAGTCTAGAGTGGCACCGAAATGTCCAGCACCTTGTTACCTGACTTGGTTTATCTGACCTCTTCCTCATGGCAGCCACTTGCTCTGTGCTGCATACACGGTTCACAATCATGTGACATCATGTCATACAGCATGAGTGGCTGTCGGGAGGAAGAGGAGACGCGAGGCGGTGGGACCAGGAAGTCACATAGCTCACACAGGGGTGGGGGGGCTGGTCATTGGCCACTACCGGTGGGAGGGCATCTGCAAGGTGAGCCCGGGATAATTTTGTGAACCTACTCCCATCCATCCCGATTTGGCCGGGACTGTCCCAGGATGTATGGTCCTGTGTCCCGTGGCTCCTCCCTTGTGTCCTGGTATGCTTCCCCCGCCCAGTATTTGCAGCATATACAGTATGTGCTGTGTTAGGAGTGTTTCTTTCACCTCCTCCAGGTGCTCCAACCATGTGCGTCTTCTTCTCACCACTCACCTCTCGCTCTACTGCCCCGTTCACCTCCTGCATCGCGCGTTTATACATGATGTGAGCAGATCGAGATGCTGGCCAGGGGCGTTGCTAGGAGATCGGGTGCACTTTTGGGCACTCCAGCCAGAAAATGGGTGTGGCCACGCACCAGAATATGGGTGTGGGCAGGGGTGGGGCCAAATTTACATGAAATTAAAGAGAAACCATAACCAAGAATTGAACTTCATCCCAAGCAGTAGCTGATACCCCCTTTTACATGAGAAATATTTTCCTTTTCACAAACGGATCATCAAGGGACTCTGTATGGCTGATATTGTGGTGAAACCCCTCCCACAGTGTGATGTCAGGACCACTGTCTGTGAACCTCGTTGCATTGTGGGAAATAGCTGTTTACAGCTGTTTACAACTGCCAAAAAAGCAAGCAGCAGTTACTTCCACTGACAGCATCTGCCAGCAGTAAAAATGTCACCATGTGATAAATGTCAGAATGTAAATCAGGGAGAGGAAAGATTTCACAATAGGCAAACACTGACTAAATCATTTATACATAATCATTGCAAAAATGAAAACAAAACTTTTTTTTATTATATTATTTTCACCGGAGTTCCTCTTTAACAGTGGTCTAAGTAGGCCTGCCCCTCTCCGTTAATACAAAAAATACAGCATATTACATAAATAGGTAGCGTCATTTAAACCGTTACCTGGCTTCTGGATTTCTGCTGGTCGGGCTGGCAGGTTATCTGGCAGTTCCCCTATAGCATTCCCCTCTCATGCTCCCACTGACCTTCCAGTGAGGCACCACAACTCCCAGCATGCCCCCATAGAAGAACCACAGCTCCCAACATGCCCCTATAAAGGCACCACAGTGCCCAGCATGGAAGCACAGCACCCAGTATGCCCACCTAGACTCCTAGAGGCAACACAAACAGGGCCGGATTTGTACATTTTACCACCCAAGGTCACTATCACCAGCCGCCCCCTGACTAACAGCAGATCCCCTCCACAGACATACTTTTATTGATCCCAGTAATCAATGTATCTAACGATGCAATTTTACTGATTAATCAACCTTCCAATTGATTGGATTGAACAGTGTTTATGGTGCCAGTTGACTACAAACGACCAATTGTCAGTTGTTTTATTAGTCTGTTTTGTGGTTCATTTAAAGTGATTGGATTGAAGTGATTGGAATGATTAATAATTTTTATTCCATTTATGGGTCAAATCTATACTTTCCGCTCTGATAGGTTGGAGCTGGTGGAGGACTCGAAAAGTGATGAGTGACAGCTCAGGTCACAGACAATAAGAGGCCCATGTTTGCTTCCCCTTCACTCCCTGAGTTCCAGACACTTGCCTGACTGCTGCAGTTCACATGTTGGCAGGTTGACTGCATAAGTGTGCCAGCCTGCAGCCTGCCCCTTGCTTCCTGGTGCCCTAGGCCATGGCCTATGAGGCCCTGCCTGAAATCCGGCCATGACCACAGCACCCAGCATATTGATTGATTGATGCATCACAGCTCCCACGTGGTGCATGTGTGATGTCACACATGCCTGGCGCCGCTCGGGGAAGCATTGCAGAAGACCAACGCCATTTGACAGAAGACCAAAGCCATTGAGGCACCACAGCTGACTCTGCCTGGGGAACATATGGGGCACCCCAGAATATATCCGGGGCACGTGCCACTGATCTTTGGGGCCAGCGACGCCCTTGATGCTGGCCAGCACAGCGATTGGTAACTGTTTACCATTATTTACCCACTTGGCTGGTTCTGCAAAGTTGCCCAGTGTCAGCCGTATCTGCCTCTGGATTCAGTCACATTTCTGAGAAGCCAGCGCACCTCTGGAATATAGCCGAAGTGAAACCCAGTGCTGTTTATGTTTATGGGGCTACATGGGTTAAGGTCCAATTGAAATTACTTATGAATAAGTAACTATATGAAGGCCGGACAGGAAAACACTACCAGCCTGAAGAAGGAAAGAAACACCTTTCTTTATAGAAAATACGGAGTCACCTGGCTGAAATCCTGGAAGTGGTTTGGAAGATCTATTTCACCTTTACTTTAAAGGACTACTCCAGCAAAAAATGTAAACAGCCGAAAAGGTTTTGGACTAGTCCATCTCCTCATGGAGGATTCTCAGGGTTTTCTTGGTTTTCAAAAGCATTTCCTGAATGACAGTTTAATTGCCAAAATAGTAAGTAGATACCAACCCCCCCCCCCCCCCCCCCACCACCACCACTCACTTGCACACTATTTTGGCGGTTAGACTTAATAGCAACTGCTGTTCAGGAAATGCTTTTGAAAGGAAAGAAAACCCTGAGAATCCCCCATGAGGAGAGTGGACAAGTCCAAAACCTGTCAGTTCTGTCAAACAGCCTTGTTCTTCTGAGATGTGGTTGCTGCATGTGACGTGGCACTCAGGGGAGACCGGGAGCTGATGGACAGTCGCGGCAGCTGGAACAGGTAAGATTACAACTGGGTGGGCGCATGACAGCGGCAGTGTTGGGCAGGCGGCAGTGGTGGAGTCACAAGGCTAATTCCAGAGAGATTTTATGCTGAAATTGTTCGGGAATCGTCCTGCAGTGTATGAGCAGCCAACAGATGCTTATAGACTGCAATATACTGCACTGAAGTGGCTGGATAGTGTACCATACCTTCCAAATTATTGATATGAGAAAGATGGACACGTAAGCCACACCCCTGCCACACCCCTGATCACGCACCCACCACACCCCTAGTCATGCATACCATAAAGATTTCATAAGAAAAATATGTTGTTTTATAATTCAAACCACACTGGTCCTTTCTATCCTGGTGCATTTTCCTTCATAGTAACATTTCTAAAATTAGTAATATATCAATTTAAAGAATGTGAATAAAGTTTAGTCAATCAAACACGTTTTTTTAGTAGAGAAATGTATATATTTACATAGAAAGAGGGACGAAGTCCTGAAAGAGGGACAAATGAGGAGTTAAGAGGGACAGAAGGACAGGGCTCCCAAAGAGGGACTGTCCCTCCAAAAGAGGGACAGCTGGGAGCTATGGTGTACTGGTTAAAGGGGCACTGTGGCGAAAAATTGTAAAAATTAAAATATGTGCAAACAGACAAATAAGAAGTACGTTTTTCCCAGAGTAAAATGAACCACACATTACTTTTCTCCTATGTTGCTGTCACTTACAGTAGGTAGTAGAAATCTGACAGAAGCGTCAGGTTTTGGACTAGTCCATCTCTTCATAGGGGATTCTCAGCAAGGCTTTTATTCTTTATAAAGATATTCCCGGAAAAGGATTTAAACATTGATGCTGGCCAGCTTCCCTGCTCGCTATACAGTTTTTTGGCAGTTGGACAGAGCAACTGCCATTCACTAAGTGCTTCTTCCCCACTTAGATGCTACGTTAAGGTCGCATAATGTGCACCTAAAGCAACGCATAGTGGGGTTGAAGCTGGACGTCAGATTGAGCCGCGTTATGCGGCTCTTCATGCGTCCTGTGATGCGTACTTTTGGACGCATGCAGCATCACGTGGTCCCGCCAGCCAATCGCCGCACAGAGCGGCGCTCCAGGAAGTAAACACTGCACGTCAAACCGTGCAGTGAATATTAATTAGCCATGTGGCTGGCCGCGGAGGAGGAGGGGAGACCTCCTTCTCCAACATCACGGAGCATGTGCAAACAGTCTAACACAGCTTAGCTGCTTATAACGCACAGCATGCAGCACTTTGTTTTTACCTGCTGCGTTACAAACATCACTGAGCATGTGCGAACAGTCTAGCGCGGCTTAGCCGCTTATAACGCACAGCATGCAGCACTTTGTTTTTACCTGCTGCGTTACAATGTAACGCAACGTGGGCACTGTGAATAGCCCATTCATTTTTCATTGCTGTGCGGTGGGCTGCGTTACAGGCTGCACTACCGTGCGCCTGTAACGTCTAACTGTGAAAGCGGAAGCAGGAAATTTGGGCGCATGAGGCAGGTGGACAAAAAGGGCGCCGCCATTCACTCCCATAATAAATATCGTTTAATGGGCGCCCAACAGGAAAAAAGGGCGCCGGAGAAAAATAACGTTTTAAAAGCGGCGCCCGGACACTTTTAATGTTTTATAGCTGTTTCTCATGATTACACATTATTTAATGATTTATAATTTTTTAAACGTTATTTTTAAACGAAAAACAGTACAATATTTTTTTTAAAACATTACTTTTAAACGAAAAACCGTACAATTTTTTTTTTTTTTTTACATTTTTACACCAAAAACCGCACCATATTTTTTTCAAACGTTATTAATGCTTATCACAGGGGGGTCTTAGGTTTAGGCACCAACAGGGGGGTCTTAGGTTTAGGCACCAACAGGGGGGTCTTAGGTTTAGGCACCAACAGAGGGGGGTCTTAGGTTTAGGCACCAACAGGGGGTCTTAGGTTTAGGCACCAACAGGGGGGTCTTAGGGTTAGACACCACCAGGGGGGGTCTTAGGTTTAGGCACCAACAGGGGGGTCTTAGGGTTAGGCACCAACAGGGGGGTCTAGGGGTTAGGGATAGGTACAGGGAGGGTTCTGTGTGAGAGTAGGGTTAGGTATAGCTTTAGTAAAATTCTTATTAATGTTTTATAAAACGTTATTATAAATTTCAATTTTTAAACAGGGAAGATTAACGTTTTTAAAATTGCCGATTTTATACACATTATTTAATGATTTATAACTTTATAAAACATTATTTTTAAACGAAATATAACACAAATTTTTTTTAAACGTTATTCATGATTATCTTTTAAAACCCTGCGCCCTTTTTTCCCGGCGCCCTTTTTTAACGTACGCGTGAAAGCAGCCTCAGTGCTTTTGAGAATAAATAAATCCCTGAGAATCCCCTATGAAGAGATGGACTAGTCCAAAACCTGTCGCTTCCATCAGATTTCTACTACTTCCTGTAAGTGACAGCAACATAGGAGAAAAGTAATTTATGTCTCATTTTACTCTGGAAAAAACGTGGCTGAGAAATTGGTGTAGGAAGGAAGGGTTTGGGTTCCTGGAGAACTGGGCAGACTTTGCAGTCGGCTACAGGTTCTACAGCAGGGATGGGCTGCACCTTAACCTCTTGACGACCAGCTAACGCCGATTGGCGTAAACTGGTCGTCTGCAAGTTTCCATGGAAACGGCCGCTCGTTCGAGCGGCCTTTCCATGTCCATTCACGGAGGCTGTCTCCGTGAACAGCCGGAGAGCCGCCGATCGCGGCTCTCCGGCAAAATGTAAACACGCGGGGAAGAAATCCCCGCTGTTTACATCATACGGCGCTGCTGCGCAGCAGCGCCGTAAGCCAGATCGGCGATCCCCGGCCTCTGATTGGCCGGGGATCGCCGGCATATGATAGGCTGAAGCCTATCCTTCAATGCGCAGGACGGATAACCGTCCTGCGCAGGCCATGGAGGGAGAGGGAGGGACGGGAAGCCAGGGAGCGCCGAAAACGCTGCGGAGGGGGGCTTTGAAGAGCCCCCCCCGCAAAGCGCAGAGAGCCGGCGGCGATCAGACCCCCCCCAGTAGTGTTGGGCGAACATCTAGATGTTCGGGTTCGGGCCGAACAGGCCGAACATGGCCGCGATGTTCGGGTGTTCGACCCGAACTCCGAACATAATGGAAGTCAATGGGGACCCGAACTTTTGTGGTTTGTAAAGCCTCCTTACATGCTACATACCCCAAATTTACAGGGTATGTGCACCTTGGGAGTGGGTACAAGAGGAAAAAAAAATTTAGCAAAAAGAGCTTATAGTTTTTGAGAAAATCGATTTTAAAGTTTCAAAGGGAAAACTGTCTTTTAAATGCGGGAAATGTCTGTTTTCTTTGCACAGGTAACATGCTTTTTGTCGGCATGCAGTCATAAATGTAATACATATAAGAGGTTCCAGGAAAAGGGACCGGTAATGCTAACCCAGCAGCAGCACACGTGATGGAACAGGAGGAGGGTGGCGCAGGAGGAGAAGGCCACGCTTTGAGACACAACAACCCAGGCCTTGCATGAGGACAAGAAGCGTGCGGATAGCATGCTTTGTACCACCATGCAGTCATAAATGTAATAAAGATAAGTGGTTCAATAAACAGGGACCACGCGGCAACGCTAACCCAGCAGCAGCACACGTGATGGAACAGGAGGAGGCGCAGGAGGAGAAGGCCACGCTTTGTGAGACACAACAACCCAGGCCTTGCATGAGGACAAAAAGCGTGCGGATAGCATGCTTTGTACCGCCATGTAGTCATAAATGTAATAAAGATAAGAGGTTCAATAAACAGGGACCACGCGGCAACGCTAACCCAGCAGCAGCAGCAGCAGCAGCAGCACACGTGATGGAACAGGAGGAGGCGCAGGAGGAGAAGGCCACGCTTTGTGAGACACAACAACCCAGGCCTTGCATGAGGACAAAAAGCGTGCGGATAGCATGCTTTGTACCGCCATGTAGTCATAAATGTAATAAAGATAAGAGGTTCCATAAACAGGGACCGGCAACGGTAACCCAGCAGCAGCAGCAGCAGCAGCAGCACACGTGATGGAACAGGAGGAGGCGCAGGAGGAGAAGGCCACGCTTTGTGAGACACAACAACCCAGGCCTTGCATGAGGACAAAAAGCGTGCGGATAGCATGCTTTGTACCGCCATGTAGTCATAAATGTAATAAAGATAAGAGGTTCCATAAACAGGGACCGGCAACGGTAACCCAGCAGCAGCAGCAGCAGCAGCAGCACACGTGATGGAACAGGAGGAGGCGCAGGAGGAGAAGGCCACGCTTTGTGAGACACAACAACCCAGGCCTTGCATGAGGACAAAAAGCGTGCGGATAGCATGCTTTGTACCGCCATGTAGTCATAAATGTAATAAAGATAAGAGGTTCCATAAACAGGGACCGGCAACGGTAACCCAGCAGCAGCAGCAGCAGCAGCAGCACACGTGATGGAACAGGAGGAGGCGCAGGAGGAGAAGGCCACGCTTTGTGAGACACAACAACCCAGGCCTTGCATGAGGACAAAAAGCGTGCGGATATAGCAGCAATGCTTTTTGCCGCCATGCAGTCATAAATGTAATACAGATGAGAGGTTCAATAAACAGGGACCGGAAACGCTAAACCATCCCAGATGTTCATCGGTCATGTTACTTGGTTGGGGTCCAGGAGTGTTGCGTAGTCGTTTCCAATCCAGGATTGATTCATTTTAATTTGAGTCAGACGGTCTGCATTTTCTGTGGAGAGGCGGATACGCCGATCTGTGATGATGCCTCCGGCAGCACTGAAACAGCGTTCCGACATAACGCTGGCTGCCGGGCAAGCCAGCACCTCTATTGGGTACATTGCCAGTTCGTGCCAGGTGTCTAGCTTCATGCCCGGTTTCAGGTCCAGCGGTGCCAGCCACAAATCCGTCTGTTCCTTTATTCCCCTCCAAATTTCCTCCCCTGTGTGCTGCTTATCCCCAAGGCAGATCAGCTTCAGCAACGCTTGCTGACGCATGCCAACAGCTGTGCTGCACTGCTTCCACGATCCTACTGCTGCTGGTGCTGGGTTAGCGTTTCCGGATGAGGTACAGCTTTGAGATGCGTTGGAGGAGAAGGAGTCAGAGAGGTAGGTGCTGCTGTTGTTATCCAGTGGGAGGGACGGCGGTGCAGCTGTTTGCGGCGTGGGCAACACCCGCGCCGTAGCAGGTGAGGAATCGCTGCCAGGCTCCACAAGGTTCACCCAGTGCGCGGTAAGGGAGATGTATCGACCCTGGCCGAACGCACTCGTCCAGGTGTCAGTGGTGAGGTGAACCTTGCAGGCAACGGCATTCTTCAAGCTTCGGGTTATTTAGCTGACCACGTGCTCATGCAACTCAGGCACTGCAGAGCGCGCAAAGTGGTAGCGGCTGGGAACCACGTAACGTGGGATGGCCACTGACATCATGCCCTTGAAGCTGTTTGTCTCCACCACTCGATATGGCAGCATTTCGCAGGCCAGAAGCTTGGCTATGCTGGCTGGCTGTTACTGCCACGGCCCGGGGGTCATTTGCTGGCAATTGCCTCTTGTGCTCAAACATCTCAGAGACAGACAACTCAACCGTAGCGCTGCACACCGAAGGGCTGTTGGTTGTTGTGTTTGATGAACACTGGGAGACCTCAAGAGCACTAGTCCGGAAAGTGACAGTGTCAGCATCGTCTGATGTTTGTGAATGTTGTGAACCACGCAATGGCTGGGCTACTGCTGCTGCTGAGGCGGGTCTGGTGGTGAGTCTGGTGAACCCAAGGGAGGCAGTGTTGCTGGTGGTACCCTGTCCTGCCGCGTTTGCCCACAGAGTGGGATGTTTGGATAGAATGTGGCGGCTCATGCTGGTGGTGGAGAGGTTGTTAATACTTTTCCCCCTGCTCAGGCGGGTCTTGTACACCTTGCAAATCGCCATGGTAACATCCTCAGTGCAGTCTTCAAAGAAAGCCCAGACTTTAACTGGCTGAGGACTCGGACCTCGTGCGTGATGTGCTGGTGCTGCTTAACCCACTGCTGGACGCTTGAGAGGTCATCCAAGTAATTATCTGGTCCTGTTCTTTTGGATCTGTGAGGGTTGTTGTCCTGGACAACATGGGCAGTATTGAGTGGGTTTTCTTGGGTGCTCCCCTGTGGCCTGTACGTGAACCGTCAGGGGAAACACCTCTTCCCTTGCCCCTCCCTCTTTCACCGGATTTCTTCCTCATTTCACTTATCCTTAAAGTACACGCTGACTGGCAGCAGTACAGTGGCAGTACAGAAATGCTATACAGTGGTGGGTGAGCGGTGTACCACTATTGTCAGCAGTGACACAGAGCACAATGCTATACAGTGGCGGGTGAGCGGTGTACTACTGTTCCCAGCAGACACAGAGTGGAAGTAAACACAATGCTATATAGTGTGGCTGAGCCGTGTACACAGAGTGGCATTAAACACAATGCTATATAGT
Organism: Hyperolius riggenbachi; assembly: GCF_040937935.1. Classification (NCBI taxonomy): domain Eukaryota; kingdom Metazoa; phylum Chordata; class Amphibia; order Anura; family Hyperoliidae; genus Hyperolius; species Hyperolius riggenbachi. Next base: position 33,783,532 of record NC_090648.1, read on the forward strand.
CTGCTATATAGTCACCCCGAACAGGGTGATGTTCTGCAGAACCCGAACAGTGGCAAACACTGTTCGCCCAACACTACTGGGAGGGAACGCAGATTTTAGTACCTAAACACACGATACAACATGTTTTCCGGGGTCGGACTCTGAGGCACATACAGATGGTCCCGATCATCATCCTCATCATACAACTCTTCTCCTGAGTCTGACCCACCCACCACCTCTGCCACCCCAACATCCCCAGACACAGACCCCTCATCGTCCTCAACATTAACTTGGGATGCTGGCCTGAGCCAGACCTCCTCCTCCACATCAGGCCCCATCATCTCCTCAATGGCAGCCCTCATTAATCGCTCTGGCGACGGACTGATGGACACAACGTTCTCCTCCGGGGAGGGCTGCTGCTGACCACTGGCTGCTGGGGTGGATGTTATAGCTTGCGTGGGGCGTTGGCTGTTGCTGTTGTTGGGAGTGCTGCTCACAGCGGAGGTCTCTGGGGAACTCATGTTGAGCTCATATAGTGGTTGACGGTGAGTGGAGTATTACTGATCCCAGCAATATACACACTGACTGGCAGAGTACGCAATGCTATATAGTGTGGCTGAGCGGTGTACACAGAGTGGCAGTAAACACAATGCTATATAGTCTGGCTGAGCGAGCGGTGTACTACTGTTCCCAGCAGAATCAGAGTGGCAGTAAACAATGGTATATAGTCTGGCTGAGCGGTGTACACAGAGTGTCAGTAAACAATGGTATATAGTCTGGCTGAGCGAGCGGTGTACTACTGTTCCCAGCAGAATCAGAGTGGCAGTAAACAATGGTATATAGTCTGGCTGAGCGGTGTACACAGAGTGTCAGTAAACAATGGTATATAGTCTGGCTGAGCGGTGTACACACAATGCTATATAGTGTCAGTAAACAATGGTATATAGTCTGGCTGAGCGAGCGGTGTACTACTGTTCCCAGCAGAATCAGAGTGGCAGTAAACAATGGTATATAGTCTGGCTGAGCGGTGTACACAGAGTGTCAGTAAACAATGGTATATAGTCTGGCTGAGCGGTGTACACACAATGCTATATAGTCTGCTATATAGTGTCAGTAAACAATGGTATATAGTCTGGCTGAGCGAGCGGTGTACTACTGTTCCCAGCAGAATCAGAGTGGCAGTAAACAATGGTATATAGTCTGGCTGAGCGGTGTACACAGAGTGTCAGTAAACAATGGTATATAGTCTGGCTGAGCGGTGTACACACAATGCTATATAGTCTGCTATATAGTGTCAGTAAACAATGGTATATAGTCTGGCTGAGCGAGCGGTGTACTACTGTTCCCAGCAGAATCAGAGTGGCAGTAAACAATGGTATATAGTCTGGCTGAGCGGTGTACACAGAGTGTCAGTAAACAATGGTATATAGTCTGGCTGAGCGGTGTACACACAATGCTATATAGTCTGCTATATAGTGTCAGTAAACAATGGTATATAGTCTGGCTGAGCGAGCGGTGTACTACTGTTCCCAGCAGAATCAGAGTGGCAGTAAACAATGGTATATAGTCTGGCTGAGCGGTGTACACACAATGCTATATAGTCTGCTATATAGTGTCAGTAAACAATGCTATATAGTGTGGCTGAACGAGCGGTGCACTACTGTTCCCAGCAGACACAGAACAGTACACAGAATGCTATATAGTGTGGCTGAACGAGCGGTGTACTACTGTTCCCAGCAGACACAGAACAGTACACAGAATGCTATATAGTGTGGCTGAACGAGCGGTGTACCACTGTTCCCAGCAGACACAGAACAGTACACAGAATGCTATATAGTGTGGCTGAACGAGCGGTGTACTACTGTTCCCAGCAGACACAGAACAGTACACAGAATGCTATATAGTGTGGCTGAACGAGCGGTGTACTACTGTTCCCAGCAGACACAGAACAGTACACAGAATGCTATATAGTGTGGCTGAACGAGCGGTGTACTACTGTTCCCAGCAGACACAGAACAGTACACAGAATGCTATATAGTGTGGCTGAACGAGCGGTGTACTACTGTTCCCAGCAGACACAGAACAGTACACAGAATGCTATATAGTGTGGCTGAACGAGCGGTGTACCACTGTTCCCAGCAGACACAGAACAGTACACAGAATGCTATATAGTGTGGCTGAACGAGCGGTGTATTACTGTTCCCAGCAGTGACACACAATGACTGGGGGGGACCCTGGCTAGCGTGGCTGGAGCGCGAACTACCCTGCCTGCCTACCCAAAGCTAAACCCACAGACAAATGGCGGAGATATGACGTGGTTCGGGTATTTATTTACCCGAACCACGTGACAGTTCGGCCAATCAGAGCGCGTTCGGGTCCGAACCACGTGACCCGTTCGGCCAATCACAGCGCTAGCCGAACGTTCGGGGAACGTTCGGCCATGCGCTCTTAGTTCGGCCATATGGCCGAACGGTTTGGCCGAGCACCGTCAGGTGTTCGGCCGAACTCGAACATCACCCGAACAGGGTGATGTTCTGCAGAACCCGAACAGTGGCGAACACTGTTCGCCCAACACTACCCCCCAGCAGGACATCCCCCTAGTGGGGAAAAAAGGGGGTAAGTCTGATCGCCCTGGCTAAAACCTGATCTGTGCTGCGGGCTGGAGAGCCTACGCAGCACAGATCAGCCAGAAAGCCACTGGTCGGCAAGTGGTTAATGGGGAGGGTGCAGCTGCATTGGGGGAGAAGATGGCTAAACGGTTGGAGGAGATTTTAAACTAGGATCTGGGGGGAGGCGGGAGGATAAAGTCTCAATACAGTGGTGTGAAAAACTATTTGCCTCCCTCCTGATTTCTTATTCTTTTGCATGTTTGTCACACTTAAATGTTTCTGCTCATCAAAAACCGTTAACTATTAGTCAAAGATAACATAATTGAACACAAAATGCAGTTTTAAATGATGGTTTTTATTATTTAGTGAGAAAAAAAACTCAAAACCTACATGGAGCTGTGTGAAAAAGAAATTGCCCCCTGAACCTAATAACTGGTTGGGCCACCCTTAGCAGCAATAACTGCAATCAAGCATTTGTGATAACTTGCAACAAGTCTTTTACAGCGCTCTGGAGGAATTTTGGCCCACTCATCTTTGCAGAATTGTTGTAATTCAGCTTTATTTGAGGGTTTTCTAGCATGAACTGCCTTTTTAAGGTCATGCCACAACATCTCAATAGGATTCAGGTCAGGACTTTGACTAGGCCACTCCAAAGTCTTTATTTTGTTTTTCTTCAGCCATTCAGAGGTGGATTTGCTGGTGTGTTTTGGGCCATTGTCCTGCTGCAGCACCCAAGATCGCTTCAGCTTGAGTTGACGAACAGATGGCCGGACATTCTCCTTCAGGATTTTTTGGTAGACAGTAGAATTCATGGTTCCATCTATCACAGCAAGCCTTCCAGGTCCTGAAGCAGCAAAACAACCCCAGACCATCACACTACCACCACCATATTTTACTGTTGGTATGATGTTCTTTTGCTGAAATGTTGTGTTACTTCTACGCCAGATGTAACGGGACACGCACCTTCCAAAAAGTTCAACTTTTGGCTCGTCGGTCCATAAGGTATTTTCCCAAAAGTCTTGGCAATCATTGAGATGTTTTTTTTAGCAAAATTGAGATGAGCTTTAATGTTCTTTTTGCTTTAAAGTGGTTTGCGCCTTGGATATCTGCCATGCAGGCCGCTTTTGCCCAGTCTCTTTCTTATGGTGAAGTCGTGAACACTGACCTTAATTGAGGCAAGTGAGGCCTGCAGTTCTTTAGATGTTGTCCTGGGATCTTTTGTGGCCTCTTAGATGAGTTTTCTCTGCGCTCTTGGGGTAATATTGGTTGGCCGGCCACTCCTGGGAAGGTTCATCACTGTTCTATGTTTTTGCCATTTGTGGATAATGGCTCTCACTGTGGTTTGCTGGAGTTCCAAAGCTTTAGCAATGGCTTTATAACCCTTACCAGACTGATAGATCTCAATTACAGTACTTTTGTTCTCATTTGTTCCTGGATTTCTTTGGATCTTGGCATGATGTCTAGCTTTTGAGGTGCTTTTGGTCTACTTCTCTGTGTCAGATAGCTCCTATTTAGGTGATTTCTTGATTGAAACAGGTGTGGCAGTAATCAGGCCTGGGGGTGACTACAGAAATTGAACTCAGGTGTGATAAACCACAGTTAAGTTATTTTTTAACAAGGGGGGCAATCACTTTTTCACACAGGGCCATGTAGATTTGGAGTTTTTTTTCTCACTAAATAATAAAAACCATCATTTAAAACTGCATTTTGTGTTCAATTATGTTATCTTTGACTAATAGTTAACGGTTTTTGATGAGCAGAAACATTTAAGTGTGACAAACATGCAAAAGAATAAGAAATCAGGAAGGAGGCAAATAGTTTTTCACACCACTGTATGTAGACAAGATAAGGTAAAAATACAGTGGGAACCTAACATTATGGGGGGTGGGGACAGTATAAAGATTAAGGAGGTTGGTAAAACTTCAAGTAGCCCATTTCATGTAAACAAAATTGGTAAATGTGGTGGTAAAAATATAAAGTGCATGGTAACCAATGCTCAGAGCCTTGCAAATAAAATAGACGAACTAGAGTTCATTCTGAATTACAAAGGCTATGACATTGTGGGAATAACCGAGACATGGATGGATGAAAGCCATGACTGGATAGCTAATTTAACCACTTAAGGACCAGGGGTGATTTCGCTGATCTGTGCAGCGTGGGCTCTACAGCCCACAGCACAGATCAGCAAGGAGGCTGGGCGATCCGACTTACCCCCTTTTTTCCCCATTAGGGGGATGTCCTGCTGGGGGGGTCTGATCGCCACCGGCTCCGTTCGTTCGGCGGGGGGGGCTCCTCAAAGCCCCCCTCCGCAGCGAATTTCCTCCTCCGTCCCCTTCCGTCTCTCCCCTTCCTCCTATGGGCAAGGCAGGACGGAGATCCGTCCTGCGCCGCCTAGAATCAATGCCGGCGAATCAGAATGCGGCGATCCCCGGCCAATCAGAGGCCGGGGATCGCCGATCTACGTCACGGCGCTGCTGCGCAGCAGCGCCGTGTGATGTAAACAGCGGGGATTTCTTCCCCGCATGTTTACATTATGCGTGCGAGCCGCGATCGACGGCTCGCACACTGTTCACGGAAGCAGTCTCCATGAACTAGCATGGAAAGGCCGCTCGATCGAGCGGCCATTTCCATGCTATACCACTAACGACCCGCCGACGCCTATGGGCGTTAGGCGGTCGTTAAGTGGGTAAAAGGATACAATGTGTTTAGAAGGGATAGAACAGGGGAAAAAGGTGGAGGGGTTTGTCTCTTTGTTAGGGCCCGTTTCCACTGTTGTGACGCGATTTCGCCGGCATTCCGACGCTTGTAAAAAACGCATGCGGATGTTTCCGCAGGTTAACCATGACACTGCCAGAGCAAAATAACATTGAAAAGGGTGCGAAATCGCGGGTAAAAACGCATGTAACAAACGCATGCGTTTTTACTATTAAATACATTAGCGGCGATTCGCACGGATTCCCGACGCAGGCGAATTCTGTGGGTCCCGTCGTGCAGATTTGGCCCGCCGCCAAATCGCTCCCGCACGCCGCACATGTGGAAACAGCCCCGGCCACTTCAGTGTAACAAGCGAATCCGCATCTCGTCGACGCATGCGGATTCGCTATGGTGGAAACGAGCCCTTAAGAATTCTTTTACAGCTGTCCTCAACAATGAGATGGAAGAAGATTGCGAAGATGTGGAGTCCGTTTGGGTAAATATTCATGGTGGAAATAAAAGTTGCCAATTGCTTGTTGGGGTATGCTACAGGCCACCTCTTATTAATGAAGCTGCAGAACTGCGATTACTACAGCAGATTGAAAAAGCTGCAGGTAAAAATGAGGTCATAATTATGGGCGACTTCAACTTTCCAGACATTGGCTTCAATTCATCAAAGGGTGTTCGATAACAAAACCCCAGTCCTTAAAATACCGCATTCGGTATTTTACACTTCACTGTGCTAATTCATCAATATTTTCCCATGTGTGGTAGAGGTTCGTTAAGTTACCGAAGTACTACGGCCAGGGCCGCCATCAGAAATTTTGGGGCCCCTCACAAATCATCAGTCCGGGCCCCCCCCCCCAAACTGAGAAATGTGCGTAGCCATTACATGTTGGCAGAGCTAGTTGGAGGCTTGCTGTCCACAAATTAATCACGAATAACCACGGTGGATACTCGTGATTCAAGTTAGCTCTAATTGCCTAATTGCCACAGCTGAGCGGCTAGATGCGGCGGGGTTAATTACCCAGAAAGCCGCTCTCCGCCCAGCGTTTCAACGAGGTGCAAGTTTCCGAATGGACGCGTTGCAAGCCTCGATATCGAGCACTTCCTCCTTCAAGCCGGAAGGAGGAAGTGCTCCATCATTTTTTTAGAACCTCCCAGTTTTATTTTCTGTTTAAAAAAACTAAAAAAGTAGGTTTAATGCTATTGTCTCATATGGTAATGATTCAGCTTTTCCCATAGTCTCGCAGTTAGCAATCATGTGACCCCCAACAAGACAAATTCAGCAATCATGAGGCCCCCAACAAGACAAATTCAGCAATCATGAGGCCCCCAACAAGATAAATTCAGCAATCGTGAGACCCCCAACAAGACAAATTCAGCAATCATGAGGCCCCCAACAAATCATGAGGTCCCCAACAAATCATGAGGCCCCCAACAAGACAAATTCAGCAATCTTGAGGCAATGAGGCTCCCAACAAATCATGAGGCCCCCAACAAGTAAAAATTCAATCATTAGGCCCCCAACAAGACAAATTCAGCAGACATGAGGCACATAAATAGACAGCATTTCACATAAATAGGCATAATGCCCCCTTATTATGGTAGACACCTCTCACCTGGATTCTGACAGGGACCCCCAGGTTAGGTAGTGAGTGACATGGAGCCCTTTTAGGTAGTGAGTGAGTGACAGGGAGCCCCTTTAGGGAGTGAGTGAGTGACAGGGAGCCCCTTTAGCTAGTGAGCGAGTGACAGGGAGCCCCTTTAGGGAGTGAGTGAGTGACAGGGAGCCCCTTTAGGGAGTGAGTGAGTGACAGGGAGCCCCTTTAGGGAGTGAGTGAGTGACAGGGAGCCCCTTTAGCTAGTGAGTGAGTGACAGGGAGGCCCTTTAGGGAGTGAGTGAGTGAGTGACAGGGAGCCCCTTTAGGGAGTGAGTGAGTGACAGGGAGCCCCTTCAGCTAGTGAGTGAGTGACAGGGAGCCCCTTTAGCTAGTGAGTGAGTGACAGGGAGCCCCTTTAGGGAGTGAGTGAGTGTGACAGGGGGCCCATTTAGCTAGTGAGTAACAGGGAGCCCCTTTAGCTAGTGAGTGAGTGACAGGGAGGCCCTTTAGCTAGTGAGTGAGTGACAGGGAGGCCCTTTAGCTAGTGAGTGAGTGACAGGGAGCCCCTTTAGCTAGTGAGTGAGTGACAGGGAGGCCCTTTAGCTAGTTAGTGAGTGACAGGGAGCCCCTTTAGCTAGTGAGTGAGTGACAGGGAGCCCCTTTAGCTAGTGAGTGAGTGACAGGGAGCCCTTTTAGCTAGTGAGTGAGTGACAGGGAGCCCTTTTAGCTAGTGAGTGAGTGACAGGGAGGCCCTTTAGCTAGTGAGTGAGTGACAGGGAGGCCCTTTAGCTAGTGAGTGAGTGACAGGGAGCCCCTTTAGCTAGTGAGTGAGTGACAGGGAGCCCCTTTAGCTAGTGAGTGAGTGACAGGGAGGCCCTTTAGCTAGTGAGTGAGTGACAGGGAGCCCCTTTAGCTAGTGAGTGAGTGACAGGGAGGCCCCTTTTAGCTAGTGAGTGAGTGACAGGGAGCCCTTTTAGCTAGTGAGTGAGTGACAGGGAGGCCCTTTAGCTAGTGAGTGAGTGACAGGGAGCCCCTTTAGCTAGTGAGTGAGTGACAGGGAGGCCCCTTTTAGCTAGTGAGTGAGTGACAGGGAGCCCTTTTAGCTAGTGAGTGAGTGACAGGGAGCCCCTTTAGCTAGTGAGTGAGTGACAGGGAGGCCCTTTAGCTAGTGAGTGAGTGACAGGGAGGCCCTTTAGCGAGTGAGTGAGTGACAGGGAGCCCCTTTAGCTAGTGAGTGAGTGACAGGGAGGCCCTTTAGCTAGTGAGTGAGTGACAGGGAGGCCCTTTAGCTAGTGAGTGAGTGACAGGGAGGCCCTTTAGCGAGTGAGTGAGTGAGTGACAGGGAGCCCCTTTAGCTAGTGAGTGAGTGACAGGGAGCCCCTTTAGCGAGTGAGTGAGTGACAGGGAGCCCCTTTAGCTAGTGAGTGAGTGACAGGGAGCCCCTTTAGCTAGTGAGTGAGTGACAGGGAGGCCCTTTAGGGAGTGAGTGAGTGACAGGGAGCCCCTTTAGCTAGTGAGTGAGTGACAGGGAGGCCCTTTAGCTAGTGAGTGAGTGACAGGGAGGCCCTTTAGCTAGGGAGTGAGTGACAGGGAGGCCCTTTAGCTAGGGAGTGAGTGACAGGGAGGCCCCCCCCAGCCGCCACCGCTGCTTCCCCTACCTTGCCAGGCTGCCAGCAGCATCAGACCTCAAGATCAGCGGCGACCCGACCAGTAAGAGCGGGCGCTGGACGCACCCGCTCTATATGCGGAAGTGACGTCACTTCCGCATATCAGTGCGGGCGCTGGGTCCTAGCGCCCGCACTATTGTCGCCGCCTGATCGGGGTCTGACGCGGCTAGAGGGATGGAGGGAGCAGCGGCCAGGGGAGGTTGAGCGGCGGTCGGGCGGCACCCGCTAGGGCCGCGGCGGGGATGGGGCCCCCCTGCAGGCCCGGGCCCGTGACGGCAGTCACGGATGTCCCCCCCTGATGGCGGGCCTGACTACGGCTTCAGTTCATCAAAGGCTGTTAGATAACAGCAGAGTGGTGCAGAGCAGCTTGGAATGTCTCTGTGTTGTTACAAGCTGATTACAATAGAAGGCATCCAGACATCCCTTTACATGTAAACGTGTTATATTTACTGTTACTTATACTGCCTCTGCTGCTCTGAATCTGTCCATCAGTCTTTCTTAACATTTTACTTATTTGCCACAACGTAGATAAACTTCCTGGAGACATTACAAATGCCATGCTTGGTGATTTCACCACTTGCATCTTTGCATATTCAAACAGGGACTCAAAGGGTTACACCACCGAAGGGAATCTGGGGATATCTTTTGTCCCGTTCTCTCTGCTCACTGCCTGGGGGGTCTGGAAGCTTGTGTGGAGAAGCCTGTGTGACCTATCAGCGGCACTTGCAGGAGAACAGGGGCTGTTTCTATTGGCTGCCTGCTCCTGTTAATCATGAAAACATTCACACAGAAGGCTTTGGAAGCCTGTAACGACAGGGGAGAGCTGGAGGTAAACACTGAATGTGCTAGCGAATGTGGTAACCTTGATGAATTAACATTTACTGACATTTGCTGACATGTGTTGAGCACAAGTCAGTAATTTATCTCATTGCTCTGTCATTTAAGCTTCTCATTCGGTAACAGCTTTGATGAATTAACATTTTCTTAAGTGCTCCGTTAACTTAGCTGTTTTCAGCATTACCGAATGCGGTAATGCTTGATGAATTGAAGCCATTGACTGGGGTATTGAGGCTACCCATTCTGGTAAAAGCAGCAGATTTCTGGCAGCACTACAGGACAATTACTTGAATCAAATGGTAACGGAACTAACTAGGGGGAATGCGTTACTGGATCTGATCATTTCTAATAGACCAAATTTCTAATTTCCCAAATGTTCAAGAACATTTGGGAAATAGTGATCACAACATGATCACAACATGATAACGTTTGATCTGATAGGCTACAGGGCACCACTAAAACTATGAATTTTAGAAAAGCAAAGTTCAATCAAATTAGGCAGGCACTAAGTTTGGTGCACTGGGATAATGTACTACAAGGGGAGGACACTGAAGGGAAATGGCAAGCTTTTAAAGAGAACCAGAGATGAAGCACCCTCTTGTATTTTACCTTATAAATCAGTGGGAACATGACAGTAAACACCTAATCTGCCCTTTGTTTCATTGTTCTCTGTGTAATCTGACTGTTATCACGTCTGATAAGAATCCCCGACTGAGAAGTCAGGCTGCTCCGTCTAGCTTTGCTACAGAAAGATTATAGCTAAGTCTGTATTCTGTGGTGTTATTTCAAGCCCAAGCCTGCCCCCTTGTGGCTTTGCTATAATGACTCAGCTATAATCATTCCCAGCAAAGCCAGATTTAATTGCTCAGTCTGGGATTCTTGTGACTGCTGATAACAGACACTTTTAGCAGTGAGGAGGAAACAGAGAGCATGGTAAGTGTTTTCTCTAATGTTCTTACTGATATACATGGTAAAATACACAAGGGTGCTTCGTCTCTGGTTCCCTTTAAACTTATTCTCAATCAATATTGTAGTATGTATATCCCATATGGAAACAAAATGTCTAGGAATAAAAAAAGGCCTCTATGGATGAATAGAAAGGTTAGGGATAAAATGAAGAGGAAAAAGAATGCCTATAAGGTCCTAAAACAGGAGGGGACCGAGGCTGCACTAAGCAATTATAAGGAGTGCAATAAAAATTGTAAAAAAGAAATTAGGCTGGCAAAGATCGAAGCTGAAAATCAAATCGCTAGGGATATCAAATCTAACCCAAAAAAGTTTTACAAGTACATCAACTCTAAAAAAAGAAAGGTTGACTGTATAGGACTCCTAAAGGATGAGGGTGAGAACTCAATGGTGGATGACCAAGGTAAGGCAGAGTTATTAAATGCTTTCTTTGCTTCTGTCTTCACAAAAAAAACAGCACTGTTGAAAATTACAGAGGCGGAAGAGTCTCAATCTTCTAACTGTAATATTAAATACTTAATGCAGGAAGAAGTGAAGGCAAGACTAAATAAATTAAAAATAGACAAGGCACCTGGCCCTGATGGCATGCATCCTCGGGTCCTAAGGGAATTAAGTTCAGTTATAGATAAACCCATTTATCTTATCTTTTGTGACTCTCTTTCAACTGGCAGAGTCCCAGCGGATTGGCGTACAGCCCACGTTTTCCCATTATTTAAGAAGGGCAAAAAATCAGATCCAGGAAATTATAGACCTGTAAGGTTAACATCAGTTGTATGCAAACTATTTGAGGGGTTACTAAGAGATACTATACATGACTTCATAGTAGAAAATAATCTTATTTCTCAGCATCAACATGGGTTTACTAAAGACAGGTCCTGTTTGACTAACATGCTCAGCTTTTATGAGGTAGTGAATGCTAATATGGATATTGGGAATGCTGTAGATGTGATATACTTGGACTTTGCAAAGGCCTTCGACACTATTCCCCACAAAAGTCTGGTGCAAAAGTTGAGGATGCAAGGACTGGGGAAGAGTCTGTGTGCATGGATAGGGAACTGGCTAATGGACAGAAAACAAAGAGTTGTGGTCAATGGATCATACTCAAAATGGGAGACTGTTAGCAGTGGGGTCCCACAGGGGTCTGTACTGGGTCCTGTGCTCTTCAATTTATTTATTAATGACCTAGTAGATGCAGTAGTGAGCAATGATGCTATTTTTGCAGATGATACAAAATTGTGCAGAATCATCAACTCTCAGGAAGATAGTGTCATATTGCAACAGGATCTGGATAGGATGGCTATATGGGCACATACATGGCAGATGAAATTCAATGTTGAAAAATGTAAAGTCATGCATTTTGGTCGTACCAATGGTCTAGCACCATACAAAATAAATGGGATACAGTTGGGGACATCAAACTTGGAGAAGGACTTAGGAGTACTCATCGACAACAAGTTAAATAATCGTACTCAATGCCAAGCTGCTGCAGCTAAAGCTAACAAAATTTTGGGATGCATTAAAAGGGAAATAAAAACTCGAGATGCTAGCATAATATTGCCCCTGTTTAACTCTCTAGTAATGCCACATCTGGAATATGGAATTCAGTAATGGGCACCACATTACAAAAAAAGATATTGCAGTTTTAGAGCAGGTGCAGAGACGAGCAACAAAATTGATACGTGGGATGGAAGGTCTCGCTTACCAAGAAAGGTTAGATAAACTGGGTTTATTTAGTCTAGAGAAAAGACGCCTTAGAGGAGATCTAATTAACATGTATAAATACATCAGAGGGCAATATAATAGCTTGGCGGATGAGCTTTTTGTCCCTAGGCCTTCTCAAAGGACTAGAGGACATGTTCTGCGCATGGAGGAAAAATGTTTTAGCCATTTATTTAGGAAAGGGTTCTTTACAGTAAGAGTGATTAAGATGTGGAATGCATTGCCACAGGAAGTCGCTATGGCAAACTCTATACCTGCATTTAAAGGGGGCTTAGATGCTTTCCTTGCGTTGAAAGACATCCATGGCTACAATTACTAGGTAATGCCTAATGATGTTGATCCAGGGATTTTATCTGATTGCCATCTGGAGTCGGGAAGGAAATTTTCCCTTTTGGGGCTAATTGGACCATGCCTTGTAAGGGTTTTTTGCCTTCCTCTTGATCAACAGGGATATGTGAGGGAGCAGGCTGGAGTTGTACTTTGTACTGGTTGAACTCGATGGACATATGTCTTTTTTCAACCAAAATAACTATGTAACTATGTAACTATGTACTTCTTATTTGTCTATGTGTAATGATACTACCTGATCCGCGCGACCGCGATCTCCCTGACTCTTCCGGCTTGCGCTCCACAGACTCCTCTTCCGCCGGGCGTGTGCGTTCCAAGCGGCGCACGAACAGTGCATGCTCGGCCTATGCTAGCCGGCGGCGTGCATTCCGGAGCTGATGTCACTCTGCCTTTTTAAGCCTTCAGGAGACGCCGTGCCTGTCATGATATAGCAGCTAGTTATGATGTTGGGATAATACAGAAGCCATATTTTTTCATTTTTCTGTCTGCTGTGTACTACTTCAGATGTGTATGTCAATGAAAACTACATTTGCATTCAGTTCCCCTGGAAGCTGCTAATTACAGCCATGGGGCGAAGGATAGTCTGTGTCTGCATGGCTTTGAACTCTGTGTATATGCAGACAGCCCATTATCTCAATATACAAATCTGGACCGACTGAGTCTGGGAGCTTCAAAGGCTAACAGGAAACTCTGGAATTTACATATGACAGCCTGCTGGAATGTTGAAGGAAGGAAGCCTTACTCAAATTGTCACCTGGAGTAGGGAAGTCCCTTTGATGTGTGTTAAGATACAATTTTACCTGTGGTCTGAATATTGGGCTGGAAGCGTTTGAGTGTTTGAAGTCGGCAAAGATCAAAAGTGGGACAGGAAAAACCTTTGAAGTTGCGTGTCACAGCCAGAGAGAATATGACAGGCTTCTGGATCTGGACATTTGAGTGGCCCCGGGCCACAAATTTTGCTATAAAACATCAGCTAGGATAGTCACAACTGGTAGTTCTTTGGCGATAGCAACACGCTAGGACTATCCTGGTTCCTGACCAGAACTGCGTTCTCCTCGCAAACAACGCTCAGATCTATATGCTGGTAACGTTTATTCCCATTTATTTTATGCAAACTGCCTTGTGTATCTTTGTAACTTTTATCCTTTGTAATTTTTACTTTTTTTTTGTAAATCTTTTGTATATATTATTTTCTGCATTGTTCCAATTTTTTCTGGAATATTAAATCTTTATTTAATAAGTTTGACTTCTGCTGTACTAAGCTAACGCTCATAGCCTAGAAAGAGTCTGCAGTGTACCTTGCGTTACAAGTTTCGTGCCTGATTGTGCCATGCTACTGTACGATTGTACTGTGTGTGTGTGTGCGTGGCGTTCCCGTATTCGGCCTAAAGCGCAAAGAGGACCCAAATACGAAAATGCGGACTGTGTACAGATCACTGAACAGCAGAGTGAGAATCGTGGAAATGTCTAGCAGCAGCTAGTGGTGGCAGTGAGAAGTGCTTTGAGGGGCGACAACCTTGTTGTAGCTTGAATAAGGCTGCCTCCCTCTCGATCTGGTCAAACCCGCAGTCGGGAACCGTATCTGCAGGCTTGCCGCGGGGCTGGTTCCTGACAGGCACGATTATTGCGAAAGCTAGGCTTGCTAGACGTAGAGCTTGTCTCCTTGTGCTCAGCATTATTATTACTCTGATTTTCTGTGTACCGACCTGATTACGTTCTTTGGCTACCCGATTGCCTAATCCTCGAATCTGTATAGTTACTCTGTGTACTGATCTGATTTACGTTCCTGACTATCCGACTGTCTAATCCTCTAACCTGTATTGATCTCCTGTGTACTGACCCGATTTACACTCCTGACTATCCAATTGCCTGATCCTCTGAGCCGGTATAGATATCCTGTGTACCGACTTGATTTGCACTCCCGACTACCCGATTGCCTGATCCTCCAACCTAATTGTTACTCTGTGTATGACCTGATCTGTGTCCTGCTCACTCGACTGTTGATACTTACCGTACATCTGCCAGGGTCAGTGCCTATTCAGTAAGAAATCCTTGGGCAAGACTTCCTAACACTGCAGAGTGGCCTCTTGAGTAAGCTCCTTAGTGGCTGCAGCTCTTGAGCGCTTTGAGTGCGGCAGGAGAAAAGTGCTATACAAATGTTAGGATTATTAGGAAGATTAACAGATCTTTCTCTGATCAGATTCGGTGGTTGCTGCTCATGGGCTTCCGGAACGTACTCTAAACCTAAGTCTTCAGAATAATAAACCTTCTCTTGTCTTCCCTTTAGTGGTCACAGGAGCGACAGATGGAATAGGAAAATCCTACGCCCATGAGGTAAGTGTACACAACCGGCATGAGCTATACCTCTGACCTCCCTTCACCCCATAACACATGTACTCTCTCTTCCACAGCTGGCCAAGAGGGGATTCAACGTCGTCATCCTCAGTCGGACTTTGGAAAAGCTTCAGAAAGTTGCAGAGGAGATCGGTAAGGATTTAAGACTTAATGTATTAAAGAAAACAAAAGTTTGCTTGCTTAAAACAGAAAGTATTTGCGGTAATTCAGGTTAGAGTGAGCTTCGGGATGTCTCCCACAATGCATCATTGCTGAATATATGCAAATTAACCACTTCAGCCTACAGCGTTGTTCAGCTTATGCATCCGAGCAACTTTCACCTCCCATTCATTCGCCAATAACTTTATAACTACTTATCACAATTAATTGATCTATATCTTGTTTTTACCGCCACTAATTAGGCTTTCTTTGGGTGGTACCTTTTGCTAAGAATTATTTTTTTCTAAATCCATTTTAACAGGAAGATTAAGAAAGAAATGGAAAAAAAATCATTATTTCTTAGATTTTGACCATTATAGTTTGAAATTTATACATGCTACCGTAATTAAAACTCATGCATTTTATTTGCCCATTTGTCCTGGTTATTACACCGTTTAAATGATGTCCATATCACAATTTATGGCGCCGATATTTTATTTAGAAATAAAGGTGCATTTTTTAAATTTAGGTCCATCACTACTTACAAGCCTATAATTTAAAAATACTCTCTTGACATGCATATTTAAAAAGTTCAGACCCTTAGGTAACTATTTATGTTGTTTTTTTGTTGTTGTTTTTTAATTGTAATTTTTTTTATTTTGTTTTAATGAAAAAATTTATTTGGGTAATTTTGGGTGTGGGAGGTAAACCGCTAATTTTAAATGTAATATAATGTAATTATTTAATAAAACATGTATGTGGGTGTAGTTCATTATTTGGCCACAGTCAATAAGTCCTGGAAGCGAACGATCTTGCTTCCAGGAACCCAGAAAGAGGATGGGGAAAAAAAATGTTTCGCAGAAAGACCGCGGCCTCTGATAAGAGACCTTCGGTTTTTCTGCGGGGGACTTAGATCGATGAATGGGAAGTATATTCCCATTCATTGATCAGGGGGCTAACGGCAGGCAGCGGGAGCGAGCGCAATCGCGCGCCTCAGGCAGCAGGAGCAGCACAGTCTATCTGGATGGATAGATCCATCCAGATAGACTTAAGTGGTTAACCAAGTCCTACTCCATAGAGCCAAAATAATCCATGCCATGCACTGATGAGGATCAACCAATCCGAAACAGTCTGTATGCATGTTGGATTATTCTGGCTCTGTACAAATTAACAAGCTGACACATCATTGCATTCCAGCGGTTCTGGAGGTGTGTTTAGCTTCTAAGGGTACAATGGTTAATTTGCATATATTCAGCAGTGATGCACTGGGAGACATCTCAAGCTCACTCCAACCTGAGTTATCGCAAATTCTTTCTGTTTTAAGAAGGCAAACTTTTGTTTTCCTTGCATTTTAGTAAGGGGGCTTTTGGACCATTGTATCCCCTCACACACTCCAATGAGTTCTGGGTCACCATGAGCTTGCTGGGTAGTCTGTACTAATGTATTAAAGACAAACGTAAAAAAAATAAATAAAGTTTTCCTCCTCTGAGCCACACATCTTTTTTTCTTTTGAATGTGTTAAAAAAAAAAAGTGTTGAGGGACATTGAAGAGACTCTGAAGCGAGTCTTAAAGCATGTTATTACTGTATAGCTAGTGCTAAACCGTCGCATCCCCGTGGCTAAACGAGGGGTTTATACCCCCCAAATCCCCCCTGCAAAATCCACAACTTTCTTGGTCGTGGATTTTGCTGCTGGGGCAGGCAGAGCTCCCCCTCCCCACACCGTCCCCCCCCCCCCCCCCCCCGTGTGGTTCCCCTGATGAAAATAATTGTAACGCAGCAATGTTTCACCATAAGATAACAGTAATGCGGCAATCTTTCACCAGCAAATAATCATAACGCAGCATTGATTCACTTAAAATAATCGTAATGCAACAATGATTCACCAGAAAATAATTATAACGCAGCAATGATTCACCATACAATAATCGTAATGTGGGCAGCATTCACAATAAAATAATCGGAATGCGGCCAGCGTTCACCAGAAAATAATTGTAATGCGCCCAGCGTTCACCAGAAAATAATCGGAATGTGGCCAGTGTTCACCAGAAAATAATCGGAATGTGGCCAACATTCACCAGAAAATAATTGGAATGTGGCCAGTGTTCACCAGAAAATAATCGGAATGTGGCCAACATTCACCAGAAAATAATCGGAATGTGGCCAGAGTTCACCAGAAAATAATCGGAATGTGGCCAGCATTCACCAGAAAATAATCGGAATGTGGCCAACATTCACCAGAAAATAATCGGAATGTGGCCAACATTCACCAGAAAATAATCAGAATGTGGCCAGCATTCACCAGAAAATAATCGGAATGTGGCCAACATTCACCAGAAAATAATCGGAATGTGGCCAGCATTCACCAGAAAATAATCGTAATGTGGCCAGTGTTCACCAGAAAATAATCGGAATGTGGCCAGCATTCACCAGAAAATAATCGGAATGTGGCCAGCATTCACCAGAAAATAATCGGAATGTGGCCAGCATTCACCAGAAAATAATCGGAATGTGGCCAGCATTCATCAGAAAATAATCGGAATGTGGCCAGCATTCACCAGAAAATAATCGGAATGTGGCCAGCATTCACCAGAAAATAATCGTAATGTGGCCAGTGTTCACCAGAAAATAATTATAATGTGAGCAGCGTTCACCAGAAAATAATCGTAATGTGGCCAGCGTTCACCAGAAAATAATTGTAATGTGAGCAGCGTTCACCAGAAAATAATCGTAATGTGGCCAGTGTTCACCAGAAAATAATCCTAATGTCACCAGCGTTCACCAGAAAATAATCAAAATGTCGCCAGCGTTCACCAGAAAATAATCGTAATGTGGCCAACGTTCACCAGGAAATAGTCGTAATGTGGCCAGCGTTCACCAGAAAATAATCGTAATGTGGCCGGCGTTCCCCAGGAAATAATCGTAATGTGGCCAGCGTTCCCCAGGAAATAATCGTAATGTGGCCAGTGTTCACCAGGAAATAATCGTAATGTGGCCAGCGTTCACCAGAAAATAACCGTAATGTGGCCAGCGTTCACCAGAAAATAATCGTAATGTGGCCAGCATTCACCAGGAAATAATTGTAATGTGGCCAGCGTTCACCAGGAAATAATCGTAATGTGGCCAGCGTTCACCAGAAAATAATCGTAATGTGGCCAGCGTTCACCAGGAAATAATTGTAATGTGGCCAGCGTTCACCGGGAAATAATCGTAATGTGTAAATTATATATGCTCAGCGCAGAGTCCAAAAACAAAAGACGAGTCTTCAACAAAGGATAAAAGCAGGTAAATCTCCACCACAATAAATATTGGGGTCACGGCACAGCTCTGCAATCATGAATACCCAAAAAAGGAAAGAGGCTTACCAGCTGGTGACAACCCACATTATAAGGTTGTATCAACGATTTGGTAGGACATCAGGAAGCAACAGTCTGTCCAGGACCCACCAATTCAGCAATGGTTCCTCTCACGAATGGATATCAGTAAACATCATAAAAAACAAACAAAAGGCAACTCTAAGTGTAAACCGTTTAATATAGAGTTTTCATAGTAAAAACAGCTTAAAAATAGCATAAAAACAAAACTTACATACGGGGCCCATGCAATGGGAACCCCGAGAAACTTGCACGCGTGTATGGGTCAGCAGTAAAGGACAGTATGAAGGTGCCGCCTATCTCCTTCCCTAATCGTAATGTGGCCAGCGTTTACCAGAAAATAATCGTAATGTGGCCAGCGTTCACCAGAAAATAACCGTAATGTGGTCAGCGTTCACCGGAAAATAATCGTAATGTGGCCAGCATTCACCGGAAAAGGCGGCCGGCGTGGCAGTACGGCGCATGCGCGCTTTAATCGCGCATGTGCAGTACTGCCACGCCGGCCGCCGTGATGACGCGAGGCGGCCGGCGTGTGATGTCATCCGCGTCATACGCGGAAGGAGCAGCCCGACACTCAGCCGAGTGTCGCCCGGGCTGCGGCCTGTCAGCCATTCCGGATCGGGGAGTAGGAGAGGAGCCAGGACGCCGTCGTGGGACCTCCCGACCAGCACTGGGCTGGAGAAAGCCCCAGGTGAGTACAACTTTCATTTTTTTTATGAGCTCGGAGTCCCTTTAACCACAGGGGTCGCACAGTCTGGAGGGGAAAGGTATGCACTTTCCCCGTGGCGGCACCTCTCCCCCACCCGGCGCTCCAGGCCACTGTCTGTCCTTGCCTGGTGGCTGGGACACCTCTGGCTGGAGGTAAATACCAAACACTGTTGTTTGATTTACCGAATGCTTTAATCTTTGCAAATTGCAATTTCTGAACATTTCTTGAGGTATTTACTGCACAAGCCGCTAATTTACCTCACTAGTCGGTAATTTTGTTTAGTGAATTGGCATTTGGCAAAGTGATCGGTAAAATCAGCTGATGTCTGCATTTCCAAATGCGGTAATGCTTAGTGAATTGAGGCCAAAGTCTCAATATGTTGACAAGTTAGGATAAATAGGCAGTGGGAACCTAACATTATAGGGGATAAAGAGGGAGACGGAGACAGAGTAAAGAGTAAGGAAGTTGTTAAGACTTCATGTAGCCCGTTAAATGTAACCAAAATTGGAAAATGTGGTGGTAAAAATATGAAGTGCATGGTAACCAATGCTAGAACCCTTGCTAATAAAATGGATGCACTAGAGTTAATTCTGACTGACAAAGGCTACGAGTCGACGTTGTGGAATTAACAGAGACGTGCATGGATGAAAGCCATGATTGGATAGCCAATTTTGAGGGATACAGTGTGTTTAGTAAGGACAGAGCAGGTAGAAAAGGTTACGAGTCGACGTTGTGGAATTAACAGAGACGTGCATGGATGAAAGCCATGATTGGATAGCCAATTTTGAGGGATACAGTGTGTTTAGTAAGGACAGAGCAGGTAGAAAAGGTGGAGGGGGTTGTCTCTTTGGTTGGTACAGTATAACCTGGGGCAAAATACACTTTTACAAGGGGGCTCCCTGGTTTTACGTAATGATCCTGCTACAGAGGTCCATCTAGGAGCACAGGCCCCGTAAGACTAAGTCCCCACTTCAGCTGGACCACAAATGGACAATGGGAGCAGACAGTGCAGTATTCACTTCGATGGTCCTTTGTGAAAGCAAGGGTGGATGTGTGGATCCGCTCCAAGACATGACAACAGGAAAATTCTAACGATCTGCATATCATATCAAGATTCCCCACCAGAGCGAACATTATTTACCACTACCTTTTTCTCCTTCCAAAACTACTCTCTGGATTCAAATTTATGAGTCAATCCTATATCTCTACAGAGCAACAAAGTGGACGTAAAGTCAAGATCGTCCAAGCAGATTTCACAGGAGGAGAAGAAATCTACTCCCAGATAGAGGAGGCCCTGAAAGACCTAGACATCGGAATTTTGGGTACTAATAGTCTCTGAGGTGACTGGATATTATTATCAGGATGGGATCAGACAGCGCTGGGATCTATAATGTAGAGAGGTGACTGGATATTATCAGGATGGGATCAGACAGCACTGTGATCTATAATGTAGAGAGGTGACTGGATATTATTATCAGGATGGGATCAGACAGCGCTGGGATCTATAATGTAGAGAGGTGACTGGATATTATTATCAGGATGGGATCAGACAGCGCTGGGATCTATAATGTAGAGAGGTGACTGGATATTATTATCAGGATGGGATCAGACAGCGCTGGGATCTATAATGTAGAGAGGTGACTGGATATTATTATCAGGATGGGATCAGACAGCGCTGGGATCTATAATGTAGAGAGGTGACTGGATATTATCAGGATGGGATCAGACAGCGCTGGGATTTATAATGTAGAGAGGTGACTGGATATTTTCAGGATGGGATCAGACAGCACTGTGATCTATAATGTAGAGAGGTGACTGGATATTATTATCAGGATGGGATCAGAAAGTGCTGGGATCTATAATGTAGAGAGGTGACTGGATATTATCAGGACAGGATCAGACAGCGCTGGGATCTATAATGTAGAGAGGTGACTGGATATTATTATTAGGACAGGATCAGACAGCACTGGGATCTATAATGTAGAGAGGTGACTGGATATTATCAGGATGGGATCAGACAGCGCTGGGATCTATAATGTAGAGAGGTGACTGGATATTATTATCAGGACGGGATCAGACAGTGCTGGGATCTATAATGTAGAGAGGTGACTGGATATTATTATTAGGACGGTATCAGACAGCGCTGGGATCTATAATGTAGAGAGGTGACTGGATATTATCAGGACGGGATCAGACAGAGCTGGAATCTATAATGTAGATAGGTGACTGGAT
Organism: Hyperolius riggenbachi; assembly: GCF_040937935.1. Lineage (NCBI taxonomy): Eukaryota > Metazoa > Chordata > Amphibia > Anura > Hyperoliidae > Hyperolius > Hyperolius riggenbachi. The sequence continues at coordinate 33,804,762 of NC_090648.1, forward strand.
ATTATCAGGATGGGATCAGACAGCACTGGGATCTATAATGTAGAGAGGTGACTGGATATTATCAGGACAGGATCAGAGAGCGCTGGGATCTATAATGTAGAGAGGTGACTGGATATTATCAGGATGGGATCAGACAGCGCTGGGATCTATAATGTAGAGAGGTGACTGGATATTATCAGGACTGGATCAGACAGCGCTGGGATCTATAATGTAGAGAGGTGACTGGATATTATTATCAGGACGGGATCAGACAGCGCTGGGATCTATAATGTAGAGAGGTGACTGGATATTATCAGGACAGGATCAGACAGCGCTGGGATCTATAATGTAGAGAGGTGACTGGATATTATCAGGATGAGATCAGACAGCACTGGGATCTATAATGTAGAGAGGTGACTGGATATTATCAGGACAGGATCAGAGTGCGCTGGGATCTATAATGTAGAGAGGTGACTGGATATTATCAGGATGGGATCAGATAGGGCTAGGATCTATAATGTAGAGAGGTGACTGGATATTATTATCAGGACGGGATCAGACTGTGCTGGGATCTATAATGTAGAGAGGTGACTGGATATTATTATCAGGACGGGATCAGACAGTGCTGGGATCTATAATGCAGAGAGGTGACTGGATATTATGATCAGGACGGGATCAGACAGAGCTGGGATCTATAATGTAGAGAGGTGACTGGATATTATTAGGATGGGATCAGACAGAGCTGGGATCTATAATGTAGAGAGGTGACTGAATATTATCAGGACGGGATCAGACAGCACTGGGATCTATAATGTAGAGAGGTGACTGGATATTATCAGGACGGGATCAGACAGCGCTGGGATCTATAATGTAGAGAGGTGACTGGATATTATCAGGATGGGATCAGATAGGGCTAGGATCTATAATGTAGAGAGGTGACTGGATATTATTATCAGGACGGGATCAGACAGTGCTGGGATCTATAATGTAGAGAGGTGACTGGATATTATCAGGACGGGATCAGACAGTGCTGGGATCTATAATGTAGAGAGGTGACTGGATATTATGATCAGGACGGGATCAGACAGAGCTGGGATCTATAATGTAGAGAGGTGACTGGATATTATTATCAGGATGGAATCAGACAGCGCTGGGATCTATAATGTAGAGAGGTGACTGGATATTATCAGGACGGGATCAGACAGAGCTGGGATCTATAATGTAGAGAGGTGACTGGATATTATTATTAGGATGGGATCAGACAGAGCTGGGATCTATAATGTAGAGAGGTGACTGGATATTATTAGGATGGGATCAGACAGCGCTGGGATCTATAATGTAGAGAGGTGACTGGATATTATCAGGACAGGATCAGACAGAGCTGGGATCTATAATGTAGAGAGGTGACTGGATATTATTATTAGGATGGGATCAGACAGAGCTGGGATCTATAATGTAGAGAGGTGACTGGATATTATTAGGATGGGATTAGACAGAGCTGGGATCTATAATGTAGAGAGGTGACTGGATATTATGATCAGGACGGGATCAGACAGCGCTGGGATCTATGAGATACAGAATGATATGGAATGACTGATTAAGTGCTCTCTTTTCCAGTGAACAATGTTGGAATGGCATTTAAGGGATACAAGTGCTTTCTTGATGTTAGTGATTTAAGCAAGGTAAGAAGCATTTTAGGTGGCTCTAGTAATTAGTAGTAGTTGTCTAGGACCCCAATCCCTAAAGGCCACATAGCCTGTGATCTAGGGACCGTGCAGTTGATTCATTAAGCTGCGCTGCTAAAGTAGTGCAGCTTAATAAGAGGAGCGTGAGTTATGCGTACGCTATGCGCGGTAGTGCAGTGCTCCTTCTAAGTAATGGCCACTCCACTGAACCTGTTTTCAGCTCCGGCAGGTCCAGTGGCTTTTATTGATATGATCCCTGCACTTTGATTGGCCCAGTAGGCTGCCTGTCACTTAACAGGCAGCCTATTGGGCCAATCAAAGTGCGGGGATCACGCCACTGGACCCACCAGGGCTCAGGGCTGGTTTAGTGGAGTGGCAGTTACTTAAAAGGAGTGCGAGTAAGTTAGCAGCACACGCTACGCTGTACTAACGCACGTAGTGTGCGCATAACTTGCGCTCCACTCATTAAGCTAAAGCAGCGCAGTTTAAAGAGGAACTCCAGTGAAAATAATGTAATAAAAAAAGTGCCTAACTTTAACAATAATTATTAATAAATGATTTAGTCAGTGTTTGCCCATTCTAAAATCTTTCCTCTCCCTGATTTACATTCTGATATTTATCACATGGTGACATTTTTACTGCTGGCAGGTGATGTCTCTGGAAGGAGATGTTGCTTGCTTTTTTGGCAGTTGTAAACAGCTGTTATTGGCATTGCCCACAATGCAACAAGGCTCCCACAGTGTGATGTCAGGACCTCAGAGCTGTGAGGCGCTGACATCAGGGGCGGACATACGGCCGTGCAGGCCGTGCCGCCGCACGAGGGCCCCTGAAGTTCCGTTTTCTTCAGGGGCCCATTAAGTATTTTTTTTTTTTTTTATATATTTTTTTTTTTTTTTTATTATTTTATTCCCGGGGGGCCCCCCGACTCCTATCCTCCCTCCCTCCCTCACCTCGGGGGGCCCCCTCCCGATATGCGCGGCGGGAGAGCGAGCGAGCGGCAAATGCAGGAAGGGCTCTCCAGGCATCCGCTAGAGGCCCAGCCGCTTGGTCTCCAATATGTCTCCAGTTGGAGACATATTGGAGACTCAGCGGCTGGGCCTCTAGCGGATGCCTGGAGAGCCCTGAAGACTTCCTGCATTTGCCGCTCGCTCTCCCGCCGCGCATATCGGGAGGGGGCCCCCCGAGGTGAGGAAGGAAGGGAGGGAGGGAGGATAGGAGTCGGGCCCCCCACCCGGATAGCTACCCACCCGGCTACCTAACCACCTACCCACCCGGCTACCTACCTACCCACCCACCAGGCTTCCTACCTACCCACCCGACTACCTAACCACCCACCCGGCTACCTACCCACCCACCAGGCTTCCTACCTAACCACCCACCCAACTACCTAACCACCCACCCGGCTACCTACCCACCCGGCTACCTACCCACCCACCAGGCTTCCTACCTAACCACCCACCCAACTACCTAACCACCCACCCGGCTACCTACCCACCCGGCTACCTACCCACCCGGCTACCTACCCGGCTACCTACCTAACCACCCACCCGGCTACCTACCTAACCACCCACCCGGCTACCTACCTAACCACCCACCCGGCTACCTACCGGGCTAGTTACCAACCCACCCACCAGGCTACCTACCCACCCACCCGGCTACCTACCTAACCACCCACCCGGCTACCTACCTAACCACCCACCTGGCTACCTACCTAACCACCCACCCGGCTACCTACCGGGCTAGTTACCAACCCACCCACTAGGCTACCTACCCACCCACCAGGCTACCTACCTACCCACCCACCAGGCTACCTACCCACCCACCAGGCTTCCTACCTACCCACCCGGCTACCTACCTACCCACCAGGCTACCTACCCACCCACCAGGCTACCTACCTACCCACCCACCAGGCTACCTACCCACCCACCAGGCTTCCTACCTACCCACCCGGCTACCTACCTACCCACCCGGCTACCTACCCACCCACCAGGCTTCCTACCTACCCACCCGGCTACCTACCTAACCACCCACCCGGCTACCTACCTACCCACCCACCCGGCTACCCACCCACCAGGCTTCCTACCTAACCACCCACCCGGCTACCTACCTAACCACCCACCCGGCTACCTACCGGGCTAGTTACCAACCCACCCACCCGGCTACCCACGCACCCACCAGGCTACCTACCTACCCACCCACCGGGCTACCTACCTACCTACCTACCGGGCTAGTTACCCACCCACCCACCAGGCTACCTACCCACCCGGCTACCTACCCACCCACCCACCAGGCTACCTACCCACCCACCCACCAGGCTACCAACCCACCCACTCACCCACCCACCCACCAGGCTACCAACCCACCCACCCACTCACCCACCCACTAGGCTACCTATCCACCCAACCACCCATGGGAGCTGCGCGCCGGATGGAGGCTGGGACAGGAGGTCTGCTGCTGCAGGTGAGTAAATGTTTTTGTTTTATTTATATTAGCAGGTGTATGTTCTGGGCAGGTCTGCCACATGATTGCATGTATTTTCTTCGCAAATCTGCCGACATGATTGCATGTATTTTCTGGGCATATCTGCCGACATGATTGCACGTATTTTCTGGGCATATCTGCCGACTTGTTTGCACGTATTTTCTGGGCATATCTGCCGACTTGATTGCATGTATTTTCTGGGCATATCTGCCGACTTGTTTGCACGTATTTTCTGGGCATATCTGCCGACTTGATTGCACGTATTTTCTGGGCATATCTGCCGACTTGATTGCACGTATTTTCTGGGCATATCTGCCGACTTGATTGCACATATTTTCTGGGCATATCTGCCGACATGATTGCACGTATTTTCTGGGCATATCTGCTGACATGATTGCACGTATTTTCTGGGCATATATGTGTATTTTCTTGAGAAAACCTGCACAATTATGTGAATTTTCTGGGGAAAGGGTCACCAAAACTTGGGCCCACTGTCTTTGCGTTGCACTTTTCAAGGGAACCTGAGGTGAGAATAATATTGAGGCTGCCATATTTCTCTCCTTTTAAGCAATACCATTTGCCTGGCTGCCGTGCTGGTCCTCTGCCTCTTATTCTTTCAACCATAGACCCTGAACAAGCATGCAGCAGGTCAGGGGTTTCTGACAATATTGTCAGAACTGAGAAGATTAGCTGCATGCTTGTTGCTGGTGTAATTCAGTTTATTACTGCAGCCAAATAGATCAGCAGGGCCGCCAGGCAACTAGTATTGTTTAAAAGGAAATAAACCCTCACCCCGGGTTCGCGTTAAGTTACAGTTAGCTCCGCCCTCATCCGGTCATTGCCACGCCCATTTTTTTGCCGCGGCGCTACGCGCCGCAGGTTCTATCCACTAATTTTTGCCGCGGCGCGCGAATTGTAGCCACGGCCATATTTTGCCGCGGCGCGCTACGCGCGCCGCAGGTCATGGGGGGCCCACAATTACAATTTTGCACAGGGGCCCACTGCTGGCTGTGTCCGCCACTGGCTGACATCACACTGTGGGAGGGGTTTCACCACAAAATCAGCCATACAGAGCCCCCTGATGATCCGTTTGAGGAAAGGAATAGATTTCTCATGTAAAAGGGGGTATCGGCTACTGATTGGGAAGAAGTTAAATTCTTGGTCACGGTTTCTCTTTAACGACTCGACCCCAGTGTGTGATCAAAGTGAGGTTGCACCTAAATTCAGGGCTTTTGGGGTGATGTTTGCTGGCCTCCTCTCCTGGGAGGGTGACAACAGTGTTGATTTCCCTGCTAGAGACCTGGTGGAGTGTTAATTAATTTAGAAATACCAGTAAGTATCAGGTACTGTTTTTCAGATGTAGCAAAACCCGTATGTGTAGTCAGGGCTGTGCAGAGAGTCCTTAAAAGACTCAGAAAGGGGGCCAACTCCCTCGCCCCCCCTCCCCTGCACCATCCCCCGAGCCCCTCCGCTTGGCACACACATTCAGTCACAGAGGGGCTGGCTCAATGGTGTGGAGTCAGTCAGACCTGTCACCAGTGGCCACACATTCGCTCCTCCTCTTTTCTGTCTCCTTGGCAGCCACGGCTCCACTGTCACGACGTCAGGCTGGCAACAACGCTACATAACACCATGGAGACGCCAAGCTTCATGGAACTTCCTGCTTGTTGATGCCTATGCTGACTGGGCCCTGCATTTGTCGGTGACCAGTGAGTTAGTTATTGCAAGTCTGCTGCAACCCTCCAGTCCACTCCCCACCACAGACTCCACACTCGCAATAAGTCTGATGGAAGGGCCTAGGGTTCCATCCAGCCTAGGGCTGGGCTTGAACACCCCGAGCCCCCTTCTGTGCGCCTGCCTGGGTGTAGCTGTGTTAGATGGGCCCTGCTCTTGTCCAACTCTGGTGACACCCACAACCTCCAGTGATCCATATAAACCAGCAGTATAATGCTAAGCAATTTTATTGGATCCGGACTCCGGAGGCTCAGTAATAAAGATAAAATTAAAGTGAACCTCCGGACTAAAAATCTACTCAGCAGAACTGAAAAGGCTTGGTGTTTCTTTCACAGTTTCACAGCATCAGAACTTTGTTTTTCTTACCAAAGCATCATTTTTTGCTGCATTTTTAACTAAGCTCCACCAATCAAAGAAAACTGGGAGGGGTGATCAGGACACAGGACAGTTGGAACTGTGTCTCATGCTCCCTGGCTGTCACCTCCTTTCAACCAAAAAGATGGCTGCCATCATGAAATCAAACATTTGCCTGTTCTTTTAAAACAGTGTGGGTAAGAGATTATATTACCTATCTATTTTAATTAACATAACTAATGTAACTTAATGACATGTTTGTTTAGGCTGGAGTTCCTCTTTAAACATTTACATTCTAGCAATATGTTTTAACAGATAGGTCATAGCATCTGAACTCACAGCTATGGCAATAATGGAATAGCAACAGTTGCTTGCAAAGGAATGCAATAGAGAATGACACTGCCAAAGTCTCTGGAAATGGTTTGGCCCAAAGAAGCTCCAGAAAATCCAGATAATTCAAGTCACAGTCAATCATTAAGTGCACTTTAAATGACAAATGTATAAAAGGTCTGTTTAAAGGGAACCAGAGAGGAAGCACCCTTGTGTATTTTACCATGTATATCAGTAAGAACATTAGAGAAAACACTTACCATGCTCTCTGTTTCGTCCTCACTGCTAAAAGTGTCTGTCAGCAGTCACAAGAATCCCAGACTGAGCAATTAAATCTGGCTTTGCAGGGAATAATTATTGCTGAGTCATTATAGCAAAGCCACAAGGGGGCAGGCTTGGGCTTGAAATAACACCACAGAAGCCAGACTTAGCTATAATCTTTCTGTAGCAAAGCTAGACGGAGCAGCCTGACTTCTCAGTTGGGGGGGATGCTTCATCTCTGGTTCTCTTTAATCAAACTCAGATAAACCTTTAACAAGCTGATACATCATTCATACCTCCCAACTGTCCCTCTTTTGGAGGGACAGTCCCTCTTTGGGAGCCCTGTCCCTCTTTCCTCCTCATTTGTCCCTCTTTCAGGACTATGTCCCTCTTTCTATGTAAATATATATATTTCTCTTCTAAAAAATGTGTTTGACTCTAAACTTTATTCCCATCCTTTAAATTGATATGTTACTAATTTGTAAATGTTACTATGAAGGAAAGTGAACCAGGATAGAGAGGACCAGTGTGGTTTAAAGATAAAACAACATATTTTTCTTATGAAATCTTTATGGTATGTATGACTAGGGGTGTGATGAGGGTGTGGCAGGGGCGTGGCTTAAGTGTCCCTCTTTCTCATCTCAAAAAGTTGGGAGGTATGCATCATTGTATTCCAGCAGATCTGGAGGTGTGGCTAGTTTACAGGAACAACAAATGATGATTTGCATATTCAGCAGTGATGCATTGTGGGACATCATATACTCACTCCAGCCTGAATTATTACCAATACTTTCTGTTTGAAGACAGCAAACTTGTGTTTTGCAGATAGTTGTGATGTAACCCCTGTAAGTCCAGAGCGTATCAATTTAAAGAGGAACCGTAACCAAGAATTGAACTTCATCCCAATCAGTAGCTGATACCCCCTTTCCCATGAGAAACCTATTCCTTTTTTGAAATGGATCATCAGGGGGCGCTGTATGGCTGATGGTGAAACCCCTCCCACAGTGTGATGTCAGGGCCATGATTCTGACATCACACTGTGGGAGCCTTGTTGCATTGTGGGAAATAACAGCTGTTACAGCTGTTTCCAACTGCCAAAAAAGCAAGCAGCATCTCCTTCCCGTGACATCACCTGCCAGCAGTAAAAATGTCACCATGTGATAAGTGTCAAAATGTAAATCAGGGATTTAAAAGATTTTACAATGGGCAAACACTGACTAATCATTTATACATAATTATTGTAAAAATTAAGCACTTTTGTTCACTACATTATTTTCACTGGAGTTCCTCTTTAATCTTTAATAGTACGGTATGTAGTTATAATACTTGCTTTAACTGACATTATTGTTTTCTGTTTTAGGGGATAACTGATATGTTAAACTGCAATGCACAGTCAATGCTGCAGGTATGTTGTATCCTTTGTTTCCAGATATTACATGAAAAGCTGTAGTAAGAAGCCACTCAAGTAGGAAGATGCGCTGCCGCCTCCTAAATATCAAAGTACCGTCAGGGCCAGCGCTACCATAGAGGAAAAGGAGGCAATTGCGCCAGGGCCCCAGAGCTTGTAGGGGCCCACAGTGACTACAAGAGGAAAAACAAATTTACAAAAATACCTTATAGTTTTTGAGAAAATCGATTTTAAAGTTTCAAAGGAAAAAAAAATACACATTTAAAAACCCGCCGACTTTAACGGTTAATAGAAAATCCACCTTAAATGCTAGAAACCCTAAACTTGCAGGATATGTTAAGGAGATCACTGGGAATAAGAGGAAAACATTTTTCATAAAGACCTTATAGTTTTTGAGAAAATCGATTTTAAAGTTTTGAAGGAAAAAAGTATACTTTTAGGCTGCTTTCCCATCAGGACGTTGCGTTTTAGGGGACGTTATAGGTTGCATAACGTGCCCCTAACGCAACGCATAGTGGTGCTGGAGGAGGACGCTACCAAGAGCCGCGTTATGCAGCTCTTGTTGCGCCTTTTTTGTGCTGTGCAATGCGGAGACCACGTGATTCGCATCACGTGGTCCCGCCAGCCAATCGCTGCACATAGCGGCCGCTCCAGGAAGTAAACACTGCGTGTCACACCGTGCAGTGAATATTAATTAGCCATGTGGCTGGCCGCGGTGGAGGAGGGGAGACCGTCTCCTCCAACATCACTGAGCTACAGTCTAAGGTATAACGCACAGCATGCAGCACTTTCTTTTAACCTGCGGCGTTCCAATGTAACGCAACGTGGGCACTGTGAACAGCCCATTGATTTTTCATTGCTGTGCGGTGGGCTGCGTTACAGGCTGCTCTAACGTGCTCCTGTAACGTCTCACTGTGAAAGCAGCCTTAAATACGGTAAATGTCACTTTTAGTAGCAAACCTAATGGTAGTGTGATTTTACATGTATCAAAAGAAAGAGCAATACATTTCCTGACGGGGTTTCCAGGAGGTCCATACGCAGCCGCAGCGCTTTGGCCAGGGATTGCTATACAGCCGCAATATGGCTGTATGAAGATCCCTGGCATTTTTTTGTGGGGTCCCCCCTCCTGAAACTTTTTAACCCCTTGTCCCCCATGCAGGCTGGGGTAGCCAGAAGGTGGAGCTCCAACCGATTGGGGCTTCACACCCTGACTATACCAGCTGCAAAAAAGGTCCCTTAATGCTGATTTTTGTTCCGGGGTATCAGTTGGGGGGCCCCCCAGGTTTATTTTGCCCTGGGGCCCCATTGTTGCTTAAACCGGCCCTGAGTACCGTAATAGAGTACTGTACACGATTCCCAGAAGGATCGCAATCTGCCCCTGCATCCCTTAAATGTGATCTCTCCAAAGATGCTCCAGGCCAAACAGTATGAAGGGCCCTAGACCATTTAACATAGAATGACCAATTTTGTTTGACTTTACGTTCACAGAATAAATAGATTTTGAGATCAGAACTCCATAAAATCGATCCTTTTCTCGATCAGAAGCAGATCGGACATGCTAGAAATTAATCTGACAGGAACATTGATTAGTGTTTATAAGCCTTAGAGCGATACTGAAGTGAAAATAAATCAGATAATGAATTGTATGTGTAGTACAGCTAATAAATAGAACATTTGTAGCAAAGAAAATAAGTCTCATGTTGCTTTCCAGTACAGGAAGAGTTAAAAAACTTCAGTTGTTATCTATGAAAAGGGCTTCACTGAGCTATGTGACCCACCACTGGGTGAAATACAGTCCTGTTTTCTGAAGCACTTAAACCAAGAAACAATGAGAGACAGCTAAGGGTTTACTGCAGGAAAGGTCAAAGGGTCATTATTTCTGCTTTGTTTTATAGCTTAACCACTTGAGGACCGCGGTGCTAAACCCCCTAGTGACCAGGCCATTTTTTACTAATTGGCCACTGCAGCTTTAATGCCAAGCTGCAGGGCCGCACAACGGCTGTCCCCAGTGCAGATCGCAGCGCTGTACAATGTTTATAGACGGCGGTTTCGCCGTCCAACAGGCGGCGATCGTCGCTGGGAGTTCCAAGAGGAGATGCGCGCGCAAACTCCTGCTACCCCCATAGAAGGCCATTCACGCCAATCGGCGTGGAGCGGTCCTGGGGCTGCCGCCGCGTTCCCGCCAATTAGCATGGAGCGGTCGGCAAGGAGTTAAAAGACAGAGTGTGGTTTATAAACTGCAAATATGACAGAATGATGCAATGTTGTTTAAAAAAAATAAAAAGCTAGATAACTGAAAATGAAAATACGAGACCCTTTTCTTTGCTACTAATGTTCTATTCATTATCTGTACTACACAACAATTCATTATATCATATGTTTTTTTTTTCACTTCAGGTTTGCCTTAAAGTACACCTGTAATAAAGAAAAACAGCCCCTATGGGGTACTTATTTCGGGTGTGGGGGGGAAGCCTCAGGGTCCTAATGACTATAGACTTGGGGATCCTGCGCTGGCTCCCCCTTGAAAATTCCCCCAAACAAGCGCCGACAAACACTGCGCAGGCGCGGCAATATTTACCTTCCCGCCACCAGTGCAGTTGCAATAGCGGCTTCCCATGGGCTCCAACAGAAATAACCCAGGGATGAGCAGAAACTACGGCAGTGCGAATTTACGCATCGTAATTCGCATCTACGCATCGTAGTTCGTAGATGAAGTTTCAAAACTACGCTTACGAATTTACGCATAGCGAAGTACCGCTACGCATAGCTTACGCCGACTATGCGTAGTTAACATGTGTATTGAATAGTGAACTAAGAATGCATTACTCTCTAATTTTCCGCGTACGATTGTATGCTTACATATTTACACACTGGAAAGGGGAATGTATGCATAGAAGAGTTCCCAGTGTCAGCATTTACGGAGGAATTAATGCATAAAATGTTCTGCATACGGGCATAAGCATCAGCATACACTACGCTTCGCACTACGCGTAATTGCGTATTTTAACGCGTAGTCTACGAAATGCATACGAAGCGAATATCTGATTTCGAAGCCGTAGTTTGGCGAAGCGTAATTGCGTAAAACTACGTGTAGTTCCAGCGTAGCGAAGTTGGCTGACTACAACCATCCCTGAAATAACCTAGCCCGATCAGGTCCGCTCTACTGCGCCTGTGCAGGATTGCGGTAGGTAAATATTTACCTCTCCGATGCTCTGGATCACCGGGACGGAGGAGGACGGGGAAGCCTGATTAGGATCCAGTGGCTTCCCCCCAGGTGAGTATCTTCCAGGGGGATTTTTTTCTTAAGGGCTCGTTTCCACTATCGCGAATCTGCATGCGTCCAACGCATGCAGATTCGCACATGTAATGCAAGTGAATGGACCTGTTTCCACTGTAGCGTTTGCGTGGTGCGTTTTTATGAGCAGTGAAAAAACGCACAAAAGAGCCAACGAATTCGCCTGCTAGTGGAATGCATGCGAATCGCCGCTAATGTATTTAATAGGGAAATCGCATGCGTTTTTTTACGCGTTATTTTACGCGATTACGCATGCGATTCCGCATAGGAACCAATGTAAATTAACACAGGCAGTGACATGGTTAAAAACGCACATAGCCTAACCTATGCGAAATCGCATGCGTAATCGCGTAAAATAACGCGTAAAAAAACGCACCTGCATGCGATTTCTTCTGCGGTGGAATCCAGGCGATTCTGCACCGCTACAGTGGAAACGAGCCCTAAAGATTTCCTTTAAAGCAGATGATACACAAATATTGACTTGATTGATTTGCAATAGATCTGTGCCAGTCAGATGCTGTCTTGCTTAAAGTGAACCAGAGACGAAGCACGGCACCCTTGTGTATTTTACCATAGAAATCAGTGGGAACATTAGAGAAAACATTTACCATGCTCTCTGTTCCATCCTCACTGCTAAAAGTGTCTGTTATCTAGCTGAGATAAGAATCCCGGGCTGAGCATTGAGTCTGGCTTTGCTATAATGACTCAGCTATAATGATTCCTGAGCAAAGCCAGCAGGGGGCAGGCTTGGACTTGAAGACAGCAAAGAACACAGTCTCAGCTATAATTATTCTGTAGCAAAGCCAGACCGACTGCTTAGTCGGGATTCTTATCTTAGAGGTGATAACAGGCAAATTAAACAGAGAACAATGTAACAAAGAGCAGATTAGGTGTTTACTGTCATGTTCCCACTGATTTATAAGGTAAAATACATGAGGTTGCTTCATCTCTGGTTCTCTTTAATCACTTCAGCCTTCAGTCATTTTTCACCTTATGCATCTGAGCAATATTCCCCTCCCATTCATTCGCCAATAACTTTATCACTACTTATCACACTGAAATGATCTATATCTTGTTTTTTCCGCCACCAATTAGGCTTTCTTTGGTGGTACATTTTGCTAAAAATTATTTTTTCTAAATGCATTTTAAAAAAAATATTAAGAAAAAAATGGAAAAAATGCATTATTTCTCAGTTTTCGGCCATTTTAGTTTTAAAATAATACATGTTACCATAATTTAAACCTACGTATTTTATTTGCCCATTTGTCCCAGTTATTACACCATTCAAATGATGTCCCTATCACAATGTATGGTGCCAATATTTTATTTGGAAATAAAGGTGCATTTTTTTAGTTTTGCGTCCATCACTATTTACAAGCTTATCATTTAAAAAATATTAGTTGTATACCTTCTTCACATGCATATTAAAAAAAACTTCAGACCCTTAGGTAACTATTTATGGTTTTGTTTTGTTTTTTAAATTGGATTTTTTTTATTTTTTTTTAATGTGAAAAATGTTATGTGGGTTTTTTTTGGGCTGTGGGAGGTAAACAGTTAATTTTAAATGTAATTTATTGTGTCTTTTTGTGATAAAAATGTATGTGCATGTATTTGGCCACAAGATGGCCACAGTGGTTTTTTTGCTTTTCTATCCTGTGAGTGAGCACACTCGCTTACAGGAACTATATATATTTTTCAGAAAGACCGCGGCTTCTGATGAGAAGCTGTCGGTTTTTCTACAGGGGACTTAGATCAATAAATTGGAAATTAGATCAATGAATAACTATGTTCCAATTCATTGACCTCCAGGCTAACGGGGGGCGGCATGGGGGCACCACCGCAGCACCAGCCTTTTGGACGTGACAGTCATGTCCAAAAGGCTAAATTGGTTGTGTATGTCGGGCATAAAATCAAAAATCAATTCTTTATTTTTATCCGGTAAACAAGTAATAAGGATGGTAACCAGGCATTCCAAAAGTTAAAATCACTATTACTTTTCTTGTTGATAGATGATCATTCCCCAGTTTACCTGACTCTTAATTGGTACGTTGCCGCACAAATGAAGTCGCAGGGCATGCTGGGTTGTCCTATTTTGCTTCTCTACTTCCCCTCAGACTTAACTAATGCAGCCTGATTGGCTGAAGCCTCTTTCCCTTCTGATTTCCCCTCCCACGCCCCTGGTTCTCTCTGATTGGCCAATATTTCTCATGCTGAGACAATGCACTTTCTATACTGGAGGGTGGGCAATACATACACAATCAGGCAGAGGAGAGTGAGGGAGAAAATGACATCAGAATTGGCTTCAAAATAGCCACAGTTAAAATGGGAAATGCTAATAAGGATTTTCTCTTTTTTTACTGTATAAAAAACACTAAAGTCAAACGGTGAACAGTGCAATACATAAGTAGAGCAAGTATTTATCAACTTATATATGTGTTGGGGGTTTTTCTGAGATAGTATGGCTGACAGCTCCTCTTTAATAATTTCCCCCAATGTCTCAGCTCTGCATAATTACTGCAATTTGTTTTGTGTTTGTAGATGACTCGCATTGTGCTCCCGAGAATGGTGGTGAGGTAATGATGTCTGTTTTGTATTATCGGAAGGGGGAAACCAGAAACCTCTAAGAAAGATTGTGTTATCTAATCTAGAAAAAAATCAGAGTCAGCATGCATTTTATAAGGTTTCCAGGTGATGCTGTCATCTCTCTGGTGCAAAGTTCAATTGATTTTTACAGCAATAAAAAAATTAATACAAAAAAAGGAGACATTAGAAAATAGAAGTATACAAAAGAAGACAAAAGGTTACAGAAGAAAAAATATACAAACTGAAAAGTGTGACTAGAAAAAAAAATGAAGCCTTTTGCTTTTCATCCTGTCAAAAATGACCTCCTCCACCTATTGATCCGGGAAGAGATGGAAATTTGAGAGGTATACATGGAAAAATGGCACCGGGAGATTTGTGCGAGGGTTGAAGCCGAGAAAAAAAGCTCACCCTGTTCATGCAGAAGACCCAGCGGCGTTAATTACCATTCCCCTATTCCAGGCCGCCGTGTACGCTGGAGGGAAGATGCAATTCAGCTGCCAACTAGTACTGGCGGACGAATGACGCTGTTTTGAAATTAACTTTTTCCTGTTTTTGTACGGAGCCCAAATCACTGTCTGAGTGCCTCTATAGCCTTAGAGAGAACCCGAGGCGGGGTTCTGCCAATGCAATCCACGTACAGAGGCTGGGTCTGCCTATACTGCCCAGCCTCTGTTGCTATTTCAATCCCCCCTAAGTTCCCCCTGCGCTCTGCTAAGGCCCCAGAAATCACAGCCGCGCTGTGCGGGCTGTGTTTACATCTGTACTGTCACTCTGCGTGCTCTCCCCGCCTCCTGCATAGCTCTGGTCCCTGCCTGCGTCCCTTCCCTCCAATCAGCGGGGAGGGAAGGGATGCAGGCGGGGACAGGAGCTATGCAGGAGGTGGGGGGAGCGGCAGACTGACAGTACAGAGATAAACACAACCCGCTGTGACACATTGCGTGTCGGCAGCGCGGCTGTGATTTATGGGGGATCTCCCTGCGCCGTTTGTTCTGTTTCGATCTGGGGATCCTCTTGTTATTAAAGGGGCTTCCCAGATTCTACCATAAACTCCTCTGCTCCTCCCCTACTCTGGACCTTACCGCCACATGTGTGGTGCAGTCCCAGGATTTCCAGCACCGGGGAGGTGGATACAAAGTTTGGGGTGCAGGAGGGTTGCTACATTACGTAGCAAAAAAAAAGAGAAAAGAAATGAATTGCAGGAAGCACCATTGCAAGATGATCCCTATGTCGAATCATCTGGGTAAATCAGATGATAAGTTAACATGTTAATCAACCACTCACATCTAATTCACTAACTGAAACAAGAGAAAAACTCTGGACAAGACAAAAATGTCCAAAGCAGTTTTCTGTCACACTGTTGGGTGAGCGGTGCAGTGGTAGCTGAGCCATGCCAATTACACATCACATAACAATCACCAGGAATTCTAGAATTGTATTGGGC
Source organism: Hyperolius riggenbachi (assembly GCF_040937935.1). NCBI lineage: Eukaryota > Metazoa > Chordata > Amphibia > Anura > Hyperoliidae > Hyperolius > Hyperolius riggenbachi. The sequence continues at coordinate 33,820,313 of NC_090648.1, forward strand.
CTCCCTGATCTCTCCCTATTTACTCCCCCCCCCCCAACTCCCCACTCTCTGCCTATTTACCCAGCCCCTCTCACCCCATTCTCTCCCTGTTTACTTTCTCTCAGTCTTAGGCACCCTCATTTCTACTTAGAGGACCTCCATCCAAAAAAGAAAAATCTGTCTGCGCTGCTGTAATGAAAAGTTATATTTACCTCTGGAGTCTTGTCCCACCAAGCAGCCCCGAAGACCCTGCCTCACTCCACTTCCTGCGCCTGGCCCCGCCTCCCCTCTCTCCTCCGAGAAAAACACCAAGCTATTTACTGCAGTAAATTGCCGGGCGTTTTTTCGGAGGAGAGAAGGAAGGTGGAGCGAAGCGGCGGAACTTGCAGGGCCGGGCCGAGGCATAGGCTGGAGAGGCTCCAGCCTCAGGGCGCAGTGTAGGAGGGGGTGCACAATTCATTCAGCTGTCATTCCTAATTGTGTATGAAGCAGAAAGAAATAAGAAAAGGGGATACATAGCAGTGACTGCAAGCCAGATAACTAGAGATTAAGGTGTTGGGGAGGTTGTGGGCCCTGTGGCCGTCTTAGACTAATAGCAATCAGTGTGTGACAGCTGGGGTGGGAGGGATGGAGGGGTGCACTTTGATGTCTCAGCCTTGGGTGCTGGAGGACCTTGTCCCTGCTCTGGGCGGAAGTGTAGTGATGCGGGGTCTTTGGGGCGGCTTTGTGGGAAAAGACTCCGGAGGTAAATATAACTTTTCATTACAACAGCGCAGACGGATTTTTCTCTATTGGATGGAGGTCCTCTTTAACCTTTTTCCCCAAAGACACATACGCTCTTCCTATTTACTCTCTCTCTCTGTCTCGCTCTCTCTCTCTCTCTCAGTATCCCTGGCTCCTATCTCTCCTTCCTCTCTATTCAGTGGGCATCAGATGTTGCATCCAGGGGTTTTCATCCAGCCGCTAGACATCCAGTATACAACTGCTGAACAACCACCAGTCTGGACTCCCCACGCGGCCAGTTTGTTACACTCATGGAATCGGAGGTGGCAGTTGATGAACAGTTGTTTGACAAAAGAACCAATGGTCAGCTATGTGGTTTAATACAGTGACCAGATTTTCCTGGGCCCAACCTGGGACAGTATAGGTGCTAAGTTACGTCAGTGCGGCAAAAAATGGGCTTGGTAATGACGTCATGTGGGCGGAGCTAACGGTAATGTAACGCATAACAGTGAGGCGGCAGGTCAGAGTTTCTTCCCACAACAGTTAGGCAAAGTGACTCTAAGGGCTCGTTCCACTATAGTGGCACAGCCAATACAAGTGGATGGGCCTGTTTCCACTTGTGCGTTGTGCGGAGCGTTTTTGTGTACGGGGAAAATCTGCAGGGCAGAGCCGTCAGAATTCGCTCCCCGCACACCGCTATGCAAATCGCATTCAATGTATTTAATAGGGAAATCGCATGCGGTTTTTGCATGCGGTTTTCCCCGCGATTTCGCATGCGATTCCGCATAAAAATCAATGTTAATTTACACAGGCAGTGATATGGTTAAAATCGCACGTACCCTTACCTATGCAGAATCGCGGCAAAAAACGCATGCGGAATCGCACCCGCATGCTTTTTCCTCCGCGGCGATTCCGCACCGCACTAGTGGAAACGAGCCCTAAGGGTAATTAGACATCATTCCACAAACACATAAGGAAGCAGTGTTTCTGCCATGACAGAAGATTTGCATCATGGATGTGCAGATGATAAATCAGCAGAAACTGATGCTATTTATTAGCATACCATTTAGTAATCATGAGACAACAAAACGTCAAATGCTGTAACAATAATCCGAAAGCAGCAAATGTAGCCAACTTTGGCCATCAAGTAATAAATGCAGCAACCGTTACCTCTGACACATAAACTGAAACAACCGTTACCTCCGACACATTAAATGCAAGAACCATTACCTCTGACACATGATATGCAACAACCCCTACTTCCGACACATGATATGCAAGAATTATTATTAGGTGTCCCAGCATAGGTAGCTAGGCATATGTAGGTGCCCCAGTAAGTAGCTAGGCATAGGTAGGGGTCCCAGTATAGGTAGCTAGGCATAGGTAGGAGTCCCAGTATAGGTAGCTAGGCATAGGTAGGGGTCCCAGTATAGGTAGCTAGGCATAGGTAGGAGTCCCAGTATAGGTAGCTAGGCATAGGTAGGTGCCCCAGTATAGGTAGCCAAGCATAGGTAGGTGCCCCAATAGGTAGCTAGGCATAGGTAGGTGTCCCAGTATAGGTAGCTACTAGCTAGGCATAGCATAGGTAGGTGCCCCAGTATAGGTAGCAAGGCATAGTAGGTAGGTGCCCCCGTAGGTAGCTAGGCATAGGTAGGTGTCTCAGTATAGGTAGCAAGGCATAGTAGGTAGGTGCCCCCGTAGGTAGCTAGGCATAGGTAGGTGCCCCAATAGGTAGCTAGACATAAGTAGGCGTCCCAGTATGAATAGCTAGGCATAGTAGGTAGGTGCCCCAGTAAGTAGCTAGGCATAGGTAGGTGTCCCAGTATAGGTAGCTAGGCATAGGTAGGTGCCCCGGTATAGGTAACCAAGCATAGGTAGTGCCCCAATAGGTAGCTAGGCATAGGTAGGTGTCCCAGTATAGGTAGCTAGGCATAGGTAGGTGCCCCGGTATAGGTAACCAAGCATAGGTAGTGCCCCAATAGGTAGGTAGGCATAGGTAGGTGTCCCAGTATAGGTAGCTAGGCATAGGTAGGTGTCCCAATAGGTAACTAGGCATAGGTAGGTGTCCCAGTATAGGTAGCTAGGCATAGTAGGTAGGTGCCCCCATAGGTAGCTAGGTGTCCCAATAGGAAACTAGGTAGGTGTCCCAGGCCAGTATACAGCATAGTAGATATAGGTAGCCATCCGAGGAGCGGGGTAAAAGTAGCCAGGCGGGCAGGGAGGGATTGGGGTATAGGTAGCCAGGACGCAGGGAGCGGGGGTAAAAGTAGCCAGGCGGGCTGGGAGGGAATGGGGTATAGGTAGCCAGGACGCAGGGAGCGGGAGTAGAAGTAGCCAGGCGGGCAGGGAGAGTGGTCGCTCTGCTGGGAGTCACGCGCCTTTAACTTACTTCCGGTTCCTGCGGTCCATGTGGAACGCAGAACCGGAAGTATGCGCCGCATACGCATACCCGGCTTCAGGGAGAGTGAGCATTGTAGGTGGGGGGGTGGAACTAAAGCGGCCATGCGGCCGATCTATTGGTGTGTGGGCAGGGAGGCAGGCTGGGGCTGAGGCTGATGCGGCCGAGTAGCCGTGTGGCCGCACCCTCCCGCACGGTGTCCAGAATCCTGTGGCCGGGACGTTTCCCAGGACACTTTGCAACCTGGGACCGGGGACCCCGAACCCAGGATGTGTCCCGACTAAAGCGGGACGCCTGGTCACCATAGGTTTAACCATCCTGTGAGCTGGTTCTCAGGGCAGGTCATACAAACAAAAATGACACCACCTTCCTTTCTCTTCCCAGGAAGAAAGGCCTAATAATAAACATATCATCTGGGCTCGGAGCTATCCCTTTCCCGAGGTACTCCCTGTACTGTGGCACTAAGGTATGATCGTTATTATTATTATTACTTTTTATTTATATAGAGCCAACATCTTCTGTAGCGCAGTACAGAGTACAAAACAAACATTGGAGAACATACAGTATATGCACGAGAAGCTCAAGACATTGTACAGTCAGGACATCCAGACAATTTAGAAATTACTAAAATTGATAAACTTTCATATAGTAAATTACAGCAGAATAACAAACACTTGGAGGAGGTCCCACCCTTGCAAGCTTACAATCTAGAGGGTTGTGGGGAGGAAACAATAGGGAAGGAGACACAGGGCTTAATAGGTGAGGCACTGAACCATCAATGGTACCTATAGCATCGTATAGGCTTGTCTGAAGTGGTGTGTTTTTAGAGTACTTTTGAAGGTTTCCAGGCTCGGAACATGATGGACAGGCTGTGGGGGAGAGTTCCAAAGGAGAGGGACCGCCCGTGAGAAGTCCTGGATGCGAGAGTGAAAGGAGGAGACCAAGCTGGAAGAGAGAAGGGTCTCTTGGGAGGATCTAACCAACACCATCACAGCCACTAGTGGCAGCTGGAGGACACTCGGGGGAAACATTCTACTGTATATTGACTTGAACATAAACCAAGGTTTGACAAGAGGGCATTTTTGGCCAAAAAAAACTTGGTTTATCTTCGGGTATATTTAGTAAGTAAAGAGAACCTACAGTAAAAATAACAGAATTTAAAAAATTGCTTTTTTTTTTATTTTATTTTTTTTTACAATATTTATTTATAGATTATTTAGTCAGTGTTTGCCCATTGTGAACTTTTTCCTCACCCCGATTTGCATTCAGAAATGTATTGCTGGTGGTGACATCTTTACTTTTGGCAGGTGCATCACTGAGGAATGGTTGTGTTTAGTGTGTTCTGAGCTGAATAGAAAGAAACAGAGTGCACTGGGAGAAGCAGGGCATATAGCTAATCAGCCTAGGCGTGACATCACACTTTTACAGTAATTTTCCTGGTTTCAGCATTAGAAACACTTCCTATAGCTGTATACTGGTGTATATTGGTTTGTAACCCCGCCCACACTGTGATGTCACGCCTAGGCTTCCGCCTGAATAATTTACTGCATTCTGCTACATGTCATTATAGTGCCTCTTTAATTAAAGGAAACCTGAAATTACTTTAAAGGGGTCCCCCGGTACCTGTAAAAAAGCTAAAACTGAATCTTTAGCGGCGCTATAGCGGTGGTTTAGCATGAGCTCTGAAGCGAGATTTATTCTCGCTTCAGAGTCTCTTTAAAAGAAAAGACTTTCACTTACCTTGGGCATCTGCCAGCCCTCTGCAGACTCCCTGTGCCCACACCGCCACGGAAAGATCCTTCGGTCCACCGCCACAGATACATTTCTTTATTTGTTTATGCAAGTCGAAGGCCACTGCGCCTGTGCGGCCCTGGCCACGCCCGTCCTTGTTTGCGCCCTGCAGAGGCGCGGTATGAGAAAACCTGGTACGGGGCGACGGGATGGGGGCTGGCAGAGACCCCAGGTAAGTGAAACTCTTTTATTTTTTTTTTAAGTCATTACAGGTTTCCTTTAAGTTGCCCATCTGAAGGTGCATAAATCAGTGTTGTAGTTACTGTATGTCGGTGATAAATGGTGTCGAATGTCCTCGCCCTAGTTTAGGTCCTTTTCACTTCCTATGGACCAGTTTTCTTCTCTATCCAAAAAGAGCACCTTATTACCCTGAGAAGTGTGTCTCTTCTCCTTGAAATGTACATACACTACAGAATCTTGACCAGCAGAGATATTGCCCTGAGCCCTATGTGAGGGCACCTAGTAACCCCTTTCCCACCCAGCAGTCTCTCCAGTTCTCCCCAAGCCCCCCATGCAGAGTAACCTAGGGAAACATATAAGAAAGTATTTACATGACCTGTCTTGGTGGTGGTTGCAGTCCCTCTACATCCAACTTACTGACTGACCAAGAGGCCATTTCCATCTCCTGCTATATTGGGGATCCAATGGGTAAATAGCCACCAAATTCGCTACACATGCCAAGCTAGTCCTAAAAACACAAAAATAAAATAGTGAATCTGATTTGGACTTGTCTGCTTAATTATGTTATTTTGGGGTCATGCTGGTTAGTTTGCTACACTGTTACTACAAAGCTGCTGAGGTGGCATAGCCTGATGTGACTGGCCTGTTCACACTACTTGCGGTGCAACACTGTACACAATGCGCAGTGCCATTGCTGGTCGTGGAGGGACCCCCTTTCTATCAGGGCCGGATTTACCATAAGGCAGTATAGGCACGTGCCTACAGGCTCCTGATGATGGAAAGGTGGCTCACTCCCCTCCTCGAGTGTCTCCTTCCTCCTTACCAACTCACGTGGACCATAAATGAGAGGCTACTCATCCATCTCTCTGCATTCCACTGACAAGATCTCCCTTTAGTCGGGGGCACTCTAGCTACTTAAAGCGGATCCGAGATGAAAAAGTAACTATAACAATTAACTTGTCTATATATCTTATCTAAAGTTTAGATAGTTTACACAGCAAATCTAGCTGCACACAGCTTCAACAGTTTATGATTATTTATTCCTGTGATACAATGACAGCGGCCATGTTCTGTTTGTCACATTGTCACAGGCTGAGGGCTGGAGATGCTATCAGCTTGCCTGTGTGTAAATTCAGTCCCTCCTCCCCTCCGCCTCTGAAATCAATGGCTAGTAACCTCCTCCTCCTGCCCAGATTGAGCTCCCATAAGCCCCTGCTACCTGGGACTGAGTGCTAAGGCTCTCTGAAAGGCTGTGGGCGAGGCATGTTTAGTTTATAGGGAATTAGAGTATTAAAACAAAACAAAAAAAGTATTTGGCTTGAGGAATGCCCTATAAACTATATGAAAGGAACACAATTATGCAATGAATAAAAGTTTATCTCGGATCCACTTTAATTCTATGTAGCCAGAGGAGCACTCAGTATTATGGGACACATGTGGTTACATACCCAGGGCAGGGGAAGTAAGGCCTCCTTTCCACAAACTGTTGATAGGCAGTGAACTGCTCACTGATGCCTGGTAACTGCTTGTTGCTGCATAATAACTGCTTACTTCTGCCTGGTAACTGCTTGCTGAGCACACAGCTCAACAGTCCGTGGAAAGGAGGCCTTAGGAAGAAGTGATAGCTGGGACAATCAGCACACTTGTAATGTGGTTCAGCAGGGGTTTATAGGTTCACGGAGGGTGGAGTCTAGGGTGCCAGGACATCTGTGCCTATAGTATACCTCCCAACATTTTAAGTGTCGAAAGCGGGACACTTAGGCCACACCCCTGGCCACACCCCCAACCCCATAGTCACGCCCACTATTTATTTATTTATTTATTTAATTAAATTTTTTTTATTAATTACTCCCGAAAGGGAGGGTGCCAGTGGGTGGGGGGGGAGGGGGAGGAGGGTGGTGAGGGTGGCCGTGGGTGGGCAGAGAGGGGGGAAAAGAAAACCCAATCGAGGCACCAGCCCGGGAATGCGTATGCGGCATGGATGCCGGCCGCTATTAAGCTTCTCCCTCCCTCCCTCCTAATGTGCCCCCAGTGTCCCCTTCCCCTCCGCAGAGTAAACAAATGTGCAGCAGAGCAGGCTGTAACTTTACCGTTGCCTCTCCGCTGCCTATGTACTGGGATCCCATCTGCTCTTCTCGCGGCTTCCTGACAGCAAGCCGCTGCATCCTGGCTAAACCTGACAGGATTGGCTAAACCTGACAGGAAGCCGCGAGAAGAGCAGATGGGATCCCAGTACGCAGCAGAGAGGCAACGGTAAAGTTACAGCCTGCTCCGCTGCACATTTGTTTACTCTGCGGAGGGGAAGGGGGCACATTAGGAGGGAGGGAGGGAGAAGCTTAATAGCGGCGGGCATCTATGCCGCATACGCATCCCCGGGCTGGTGCCTCGATCGGGTTTTTTTTCCCCCCTCTCTCCCCAGCGGCCGGGACAAAGGGGGGGGGGGGGGCAGCGCGGGACAGCGGGACGGCCACCCAAAATCGGAACCGTCCCGCCGAAAACGGGACGGTTGGGGGCCCTGCCTATAGGCTCCTATGATATAAATCCGGGCCTGCTTTCTATGTATGAGAATGGATCGCACCTCCACCACACACAAATGCTGCACACTGGCTTTGTTGGCCTTGGCATGCAGCGCTGTATCAGGAAGACGTTTCCCCTTCAAGATCACAACTCTGTCTCTGTTGTATTCAGCACCTTCCCAATAGCGGGGCAGATTCACATCCTCGTCTCTCTCTGTGTCCTGCAGGCCTGCATGGATTTCTTCACCCGCAGCCTGAGCTTCGAGTATAGTCCGTTGGGGATTGATGTGCAGGTAAGTCCACATGGTACGTTGTTAGAATGAGTGCATTGAGGTGTATCTAGGGAAAACTGTGCCTATGGCAAAGACTGAAATCATCCCCCAGGGAAGGATGTGTGTCTGTATGGGTGGGGAGGGGAGTGTGTGTTTCTGTATGGGTGGGGAGGGTGTGTTTCTGTATGGGTGGGGAGGGTGTGTGTCTGTATGGGTGGGGAGGGGAGGGTGTGTGTCTGTATGGGGGGGGAGGGTAGGGTGTGTGTTTGTATGGGTGGGGAGGGGAGGGTGTGCACCCTCCAAATCGGTTGAATTGGTTGTGTTCAAGTTGAAGTGAGGCATGGCCTGTAAGAATGGGCCATCCTGTAAATATCTCCCAAATAAAGGTTAGGCAACTTGTTTCCCTAAAAGATGGAGCCAGGCAGCAGTCAGGGCCGGCCCGCCCATGAGGCGGGGTGAAACTTTTGCCTCAGGTGGCACTTTTGGGGGGGCGGCACCTGCCCATCCGTGGGTGTGGGGGGCCACCCGAGCTGGAGGGGATAGCGGGCAAGAAGGGGGTATTGGGCCTAGCGGCGGGGAGGTCCCCCGTCCTCCACTCCCCTCCAGCTTTAAAAAGTTACGTTGCTGCGGCTATTGTAAGAGGCACGGACGGGGATCACTCACCTCTTCCTCGTTCCAGCGTGTGCTCCACTGACGTCACTTCCTGCTACGCCGCCCGCTAGGCCCAATACCCCCTCCTTGCCCACTATCCCCTCCAGCTTGGCGGCCCCTTACATCCACGGGGGGGGGGGGGGGGCGTTGATTTCTTTAAAGATTGCCTCAGGCGGCAAAAAGTCTAGGGCCGGGCCTGGCAGCAGTATGTACCCCAGATAAAAACTAGTATCTGTATGGAAGAACATCAAGGATGCTATGGAGCAGCGCCCCCGGTACCAGGCGCCCATGGCACATGCCGTATCTGTACCCCTGTAGATACGCCTCTGCATTGAGCACCTCTTGATATACACTGCTGGTGGCCACCTCACTGTTCTGCACTGATGGCTGTTTGGAAAATAGTGGTGATTTGTAAATAGGAGCTAAACTTTAAGAGGAACTCCAGTGAAAATAATATAATAAAAAAAAGTGCTTCATTTTTACAATAATTGTGTATAAATGATTTAGTCAGTGTTTACCCATTGTAAAATCTTTTAAATCCCTGATTTACATTCTGACATTTATCACATGGTGACATTTTTACTGCTGGCAGGTAATGTAGCTGCTGCATGCTTTGTTGGCAGTTGGAAACAGCTGTAAACAGCTATTTCCCACAATGCAACAAGATTCACAGACAGGAAACTGCCAGGAGTACCACTGTCCTCAGAGTTTCTTGTGAAAGGGGTTTCACCACAATATCAGTCATACAGCGCCCCCTGATGGTCTGTTTGTGAAAAGGAATAGATTTCTCATGTAAAAGGGGGTATCAGCTACTGATTGGGATAAAGTTCAATTCGTAGTCAGAGTTTCTCTTTAAGGTGGCCATACATCAGGCGATATGACCGACCATCCGATTTGATGATTAGAATCAAATCAGATCAAAATCGGTGCCGCCGAAAGCATGCCCGCTTGCCCATGTGATCAACTTCAGGGCTGAAATTGGTCGAAGATATCGATCAATCATGCTGCAAAACGACGGGCCAAAGTGCTGCAACGTTAACGGCATGAGATATCGGGACGAGCGATGAATACTTTACCTGTCGGTGTCCGCTACTGGCTCCATCTCCGCACTCTTCCTTACATACTTGTGTGTCCCACGTGGTTGTCAGTGTAATGTGTGACTCTACTGCCAACACTCTGAATGGCCCCAGGGAGAGCAGATTAGATTTGGGGAGACCTGGGGGCCCAATCAGGTGGTGGCGGCTCCACAGATTTTGAATAGATTTTATTTCGAAGTGTATGGCAGTCATCAGGGCCGGGTTTACCATAAGGCACAGTAGGCACAAGCCTACAGGCGCCTGATGATGGAAAGGCGGCTCCCTCCCATCCCCGAGTGCCTCCCTCCTTTACTATGCAGAGCACCCAGCTCTCTGCATTCCACTGACGAGATCTCTCTTCAGTCGGGGGCACCTCTAGCTACTTAATATTGAGTGTCCTTCTGGCTACCTAATACTAAGGGGCACCTATAGCTACTTATGATGGGTAAAGGAAATAAGAGAGAAGGGACAGTTGGTACAGCCAGAACCCTTGCGGTGCAGTTTGTGGGTTTGAAGGTTTATGGAGGGGGCGGAGTCTAGGGTGCCAGGACATCTGCGCCTATAGGCTCCTGTGATGTAAATCCGGGCCTGGCAGTAATAGATCAAAATCTAGAGATGGATCTATCTGGTGGTTGAATCTGGAGAACATCTATGAGTGTATGGTCACCTTTATAGCTAGGCAAGAAATATTGCTTAAAGGACTTACGAGCCCAAAAGAGGAAAAAAATGTCTTTACCTTTGTGAATTTGTAACGCACGGAGGACGCCATCCGCGCCCTCCGTGCAGCTCCGCCGGGTCCCCGCTGCTTTTGTCCCCCCCCGCCGGACCCCGACCCCACAGCCCGGGTCGGGCGCTCCTTCCTCCACAAATATGGCCGCCGGAGGAGGCCGCGGCTGCGCAGTCCGCACCGCCGCGAGTGCGGCTGCGCAGCTCTAGGTCCTCCCTCCTCGATCCACGCTACGTAGCGTGGAACGGGGAGGGAGGTCCTAGAGCTGCGCAGCCGCACTCGCGGCGGTGCGGAATGCGCAGCCGCGGCCTCCTCCGGCGGCCATATTTGTGGAGGAAGGAGCGCCCGACCCGGGCTGTGGGGTCGGGGTCCGGCCGGGGGGGACAAAAGCAGCGGGGACCCGGCGGAGCTGCACGGAGGGCGCGGATGGCGTCCTCCGTGCGTTACAAATTCACAAAGGTAAAGACATTTTTTTCCCTCTTTTGGGCTCGTAAGTCCTTTAAAGTGGGATTGTCAGCCATAAAATCAAATTCCAATTACCCACTGCTCTGTGTTTATTATTTAGTCTACATCCTGACTCTGCATTGCAAACATTCAATATAATCATAAATGTGTCTGCTGTACTAAATCTTATCTCAGTCGGCCTGGCTCTTTTCTCGTACATTGCTGGAGAGAGGGAAGCTTGTTATCTCCCCTCCCACATTGCTGCTCCTCACTGATTGGCTGAGGGCAGTTCAGAGTCACACGAGGTTGAGAAGGGAAATACCACAGCCCTCTGCAGAAGCTGCTGAAACACGATCTATGCTGCTGTGCTCACATGTGTTTACAAAGCAAGCTGGACAGGGCAATGCCGTTTCTAGTATAGTACAGAGCTAAGTGGGGAGGATGGTTTGCAATAAATACACCATTTCAGGTAGGAGGGAACAAAAAGTAAAGGAGGAAATGACATCAAGATTGGCAGTCAGAGGCAGTGAAGATGGAAAACGCCTGGAACAGTTTTCTCTTTATTTACAATATAACATTTACTGAAATGAAAACGTGGACCGTGCAATACATATATGTAAGTAGAACAACTATTTATCTACTTATATGTGTGTTTTTTTCCTGGGATAGTATGGCTGTCCTTGCTGCTTTAAAAGCAAGACAGCAATAGTACCACTCATAACCCTTCCACTCCAGGTTTCCTTTTATTAACATACACATAATTTCTTTGTTAACCAGAGTTTTTGGGTGTATTCAGCCTGGAGAAGCAATGCACCTAAGTCTCTGCCTAACACAGGTGCGGTTGTTCTCAGTGCTGCCTCACTGTGGACTTGATAGCTGTTGGCGTCTCTCTCCACAGAGTGTGATGCCACTTGCGGTCTCCACCAACATGTCGGGAAATGTAAAAGCTAACCTCCTCGTGAAGACGTCCGATGATTTTGCCCGGGAGGCTCTGAACACCGTAGGCCTGACCCACCGCAACAACGGCTGTCTCGTCCACGCCATCCAGGTACAACATGGCTTCTGAATCGTCCGCCAGCTTCATGGAGGCCTCCTAAGATGAGCTGCTGGAAGCAACTCCTCCAACTATTAGTGTTTTTCTTATTATTGTTTAGTATTGATATAGCGCTGACATCTTCCACAGCGATGTATGGAGTATATTGTCACCTAACTGTCCCTCAGAGGGGCTCATAATCTAATCCCTACCATAGTCATATGTCTATGTATGTATCGTGTAGTGTATGTATCGTAGTCTAGGGCCAATTTAGGGGGGAACCAATTAACTTATCTGTAGGGTTGGCTTTACCATAAGGCACTGTAGGCACATGCCTACAGGCGCCTGATGATGGAAAGGTGGCCCACTTCCCTCCCCTAGCACCTCCCTCCCTCATTCCCTATGCAGAGTCCTGATGATGAGATAGTAAATAAGAGATTACTCACCCTGCTCTTGGCATTCAACTGAAGAGATCTCCCTTCAAACAGGGGCACCTCTAGCTACCTAATCTTGGGGACACCTCTAACTACTTAATATTGAGGTTCCTGTAGCTACTTAATCTTGAGGGTACTTTTAGGTATCTAATACTAAGGGGCACCTGTAGCTACCTATGATGGGCAAGGGAAGTAAGGGATAAGGGACAGCTGGGCCAGCCAGCACACTTGCAGTGCGGTTCAGCGGGGGGGTTGTAGACTCCTAAAGGGCAAAGTCTAAGGTGCCAGGACATCTGTTTCTATAGGCTACTTGGAGGTAAGTCTATGCCTGCTTAGCTGTATGTTTTTGGGATGTGGGGTGAAACATGGAGTGCCTGGAGGAAACCCACACAGACAGGGGAGAACATACAAACTCCCTGCAGATAGTGTTCTGAATGGGATTCGAAAGGGGAACCCAGCACTGCAAGGTGCTAAATACTACACCACTATGCTGTCCAACACTTAAACAAGATTCAACTAATTGCCCAAGATTTAAAAAAAATTCCACTAACATAGCTCCAGACAACTTGAGTAAATTACCTGTTAAAATAAAAAAATTGCATACCCTTTGAAGATCCCAATCTTTGGGGTCACATGACCTCAAAGCCCATTCCTCTTTCTCCCCCGACTCTTGCACTGGAGGCAGAACGCTGCACATCACACTGATGACACAATACACTGAATCTAGGCTGTGCTTCACTCAGTCCCTAATGCAATCATGAAGCGAGAATAAACTTATGTGATAATGAATTTTATGTGTAGTACAGCTGAGATGGAACATAAGAAGCAAAGAAAAGGTTCTCATGTCGCTAGTGCAGGAAGAGTTAAAGAAAAAAGAACTTCAGTTGTTATTGATGCAAAAGTGCTTCTTTGAGCTCTTCCACCCAACTTGGGTCAGAGACAGTCCTGTTTTCTGAAGCGCTTATACATTAAAGAAACAGCGAGAGACAGGTTCAAATAAGGTCTTACTGTAGGGAAGTTCAAAGGGTCATTAGGGTTTGGTTTCTTAACTGCAAACATTAGAGAATCATGCAATGTTAAAAAAAAAAAGCTACTGTATATAACTGAAGGTAAAAATATGAGACTTTTTTCTTTGCTATTACTACACATACAATTCATTGTGTCATACTTTTTTTTCACTTCAGTGTCACTTCAATGACACAGTTCAAAATGGTATAGTCCAGCGGACTGCACTACAAATAACCCCCTCTGTCACACTGCAAATACATCCCTCGAATAGTAGGCAAAACTTCCTCTGTCATTTCTCAAAAAGCTATCTCCATAAAGTCAGACACCACAATTCTTTGAAAGCAGCTTATTCTCACAACTAAAAGTCCATCTCTGTTGGATTGCAGCACAGTACTTTGAAACAGAAAACTAGTATGTGTAAAACCAATTTTTATCTGAAATATAAAATGAATGCATGTGCATATAACTGAATCTTTAAAGAGAACCCGAGGCAGGGTTCTTCCATCGCAATCTATATACAGAGGCTGGGTCTGCCTATAGAGCCCAGCCTCTGTTGCTAGTTAGTTTCCTCCAAAGCCCCCCCCCCCCCCCCCCCTGCACGCTGCGAGACCCCATTAAAAGCAGCCGCGCTGGCGACACGCAGCGTGTCGCAGCCGGCTGTGTTTAGCTCACTACTGTCAGTCTCGCCGCTCCCCCGCCTCCTGAATCACTCCGGTCCCCGCCCACATCCCTTCCCTCGCCGCTGATTGGATGGAAGGGACGCGGGCGGGGACCGGAGCGATTCAGGAGGCGGGGGAGCAGCCAAGACATGACATTCATGAGGTAAACACAGCCGCATAGCGCGGCTGTGTTTTATGGGGTCTGACAGCGCGCAGGGGGGAGGGCTTTGGAGGAAACTAACTAGCAACAGAGGCTGGGCTCTATAGACAGACCCAACCTGTGTGTGGGGATTGCGATGTAAGAACCCCGCCTCGGGTTCTCTTTTAAAAGCAAATCATATGTCACCGGCTCTCTGGTTCACTTCATGCCGTGGCGTACCGCAGCTGTTATCCTGTGTTCCTCCAGCATGTTTCTCTCCTCCCTTCCCCCCAGAGCCGGGACAAGGTCCTTCAGGACCCAAGGCTGAGACAGCAAATTGCACCCCTACATACCTCCCACCCCAGCCGTTACCCACTGATTGCTATTAGACTAAGAGGCGCCCCAGGGCCCCCAACCTTAATCTCTAGTTAACTGGCTTGCAGTCACTGTTATGTATGCCCTTTTCTTATTTCTTTGTGCTTCAAACACAGTTGGGAATGACAGCTGAATGAATTGTGCGCCCCCTCCTACACTGCACCCTGAGGCTGGAGCCTCTTCAGCCTCTGCCTTGGCCCGGCCCTGCTTCCCCCTACTGGTTTCGTCAACCATTTGACTCGTCAGGGGCTTGAGTAATCTCAAACGGATGATACAACTTAATAGATGTTTGTATGGCGAGCTTTATATTATTTTTTGCTTTACTTGGGCGATAAAATTAAGGCTAGCTAGTTCAGCCATGATATGAACCAAATGTAAACATCACAAACAAAGCTCAGAGGCTTTTGAGCAGAGCAGGGACTCCATGTACTGTGCCCATGCAGGGGAGGACACAGGAGGACAAACAGAGGACACAGAGGGACACAAAATGGCATAGAGGAGGACACAAGGGGAACAGAGACGGACACAAGAGGAACATAGGAGGACACAAGAGGTACAAGGGGGCAGGAGGTACAAACGGGGCATAACCCAAAAGATGCCCCTTCACCATGGATGCACCAGGTTTAGCATATATTTTTTCCCCTGTTTTTTCCCCCTCTAAACATAGGTGCATCTTATGGTCAGGAGAGTCTTATGGTCTGAAAAATATGGTATTTGGCTAGTTTGCTAACATGCTTTAATCTTTATTCATTCATATTATCAAATAAGTATATCTCCTCCAATGTTAAATTGACCGTTTGCTGCTTCCACCATTTACCATGCTTTAACCCTTACTTACTAGCAAGCTGCTCCTGCATGGACAGATCACAGACAAATCATTCCAGCCCCTAGCCTGTGTCTCACTACTACAAGCAAGGGGAGGGGGAAGAGGCAGGAGGGACAAAAACACTGTGTGTATAATTCCTTATCTTAACAGCTAAGCATTATTATCCTGATTCAAAGCTTCCTGTCTGTAAAATACAAGGTCTAGCTTAGTGGCTAATTTAAAAGAAAAAAAAGTAAGCTTTCAGCTAGTAAGCTACAGTGCGTGGTTCAGAGGGGTTGGCCCTAGAGCTGCGCAGCCGCACTCGGGGCAATGCGGACTGCGCAGCCGCGGCCAGCTCCGGCGGCCATATTAGGAGCGGCATGAGAGCCCGACCCGGCCTGCAGGGTCGCGATCGGCACGGGGGGCGATTTCAGGAAGGGGACCCGGCGGAACTGCACGGAGGGCGCGGACGGCGTCCTCTGTGCTTATAAACATCTTCCAGGTTCTTGACTTTTTTAAGGACTTTGGCCTCGTAAGTCCTTTAAGGGCCCTGCCTCTGACATGGGAGACCAGGGTTCGAATCTTGGCTCTGCCTGTTCAGTAAGCTGCACATATTCAGTAGGAGACCTTAGGCAAGTCTCCCTAACACTGCTACTGCCTATAGAGCGCGTCCTAGTGGCTGCAGCTCTGGCGCATTTAGTCCGGCAGGAGAAAAGCGCTATATAAGTCTTTGTCTTTCTTTTTTGTCTTAATCTAGTATCACCCGTAAAAAGCTGTGCATGGCTGACATTGATCCCTGATGTGTCTGTATTGTTTTCCAGATGTACCTGCTAGATCTGATCTTCACAGACTACGTTATAGGTTCCAGGATCTTTGTCTGGATCGCCAGAACTGCCTCCCGCGCTTTTGCCAGAAGACAGAAATTACAATAGGCATGAATTCAATGTATTTGAAGGCTTGAAAGGCTCCTGTCCAATAAATATGAACTTTAAAAGCTTGGTGACTATTAATTGTTTATACTAACTAAAAGGGTCTCCCGAAGCCCCTGTGTCCATGCTTGGTCTCCCGAAGCCCCTGTGTCCACGGTTGCTGGAGAGGAACGGCTCGCTAGGGCACTGTGCTGAGTTGCATTGTAACACAACACACAGCTATTTCTGTAGTAGTGCAGTACCGATCCTACACATCATGATGAATTATTATTATTATTATTTGTATTTATAAAGCGCCAACATTTTATGCAGCGCTGGACATTAATTTAGGTTACAGATATCTGCTGTTTGCAAAACTTGCACTGCATTACATTTACGAAGTAAACATGGCCCCCTTTAAAGCGGATCTGAGATGAAAAACTAACTATAACAAGTAACTTGTCTTTATATCTTATCTAAAATTTAGATCGTTTGCACAGCAAATCTAGTTGCAAACAGCTTCAACAGTATATGATTATTTCTTCCTGTGATACAATAAGGGCAGCCATGCTCTGCTTGTCACATTACACAGGCAAGCTGATAGCAACTCCAGCCCTCAGCCTGTGAAAACTTCACTCCCATCTCCTCCTCCCCTCTGCCTCTGAAATCTCTGGCTAGTAACACCTCCTCCTCCTGCCCAGACTGAGCACCCATAAGCCCTTGCTACATCTGTCTCAAAGTGCCAAGGCACTGGAGCTGTGGGCGAGGCTTGTTTAGTTTATAGGGAATTCGAGTATTAAAACAAAACAAAAAAAGTATTTGTCTTGAGGAATTCCCTATAAACTATATGAAAGGAACACCTCTATGCAATGAGTAAAACATTTTCTCGGATCCACTTTAAAGTGTACCAGAGACTTTATGTACACTTCTTGGTATTGCTTGGAGGACATTGGAGAAACTCTAGGTGCTTTGAAAGTACCTACTAGACGCTAAATTCCCAACCTAATTGGATATAGAATACGGGAGAATTACCCTAAAAAGTGACTCGTGGGGGGAGGAATTTCGGGGGGGGGGGGGATTAAGGGGTTAAGGGAGGGTGAAAACAGAAAATGTATAGTTTGTCTCATTTGTATCTTGCTATTATTGCTAACTGTTGTTCTTTATATTCCACTATGAGCAAACTCAATAAAAAGTTTTGAAAAAAAAAAAAAAAAAAGTGTACCAGAGATCAAAAAAATAAAACAAATATATACATACCTGGGGCTTCCTCCAGCCCCATCCGCCTGGATCGCTCCCATGCCACCGCCCTCCGCTGCCCACAGCTATGAGAACTGGGTCCCGTCTCTGCCATCATTCGGAGCCAGTCTAGCGTAAGAGAAGTGCACTGTTTGCGTATCTCTCCAGCAGCCGCTGGAGAGATACGTAGAGGGCGCACTTCTCCTGCGTAGGCTGGCTCCGATGACGTCAGTGACGGGACCCGGTTCTCATAGCTGCGGGCACCGGAGGGCGGTGGCATGGGAGCGATCCAGGCGGATGGGGCTGGAGGAAGCCCCAGGTATGTATATATTTTGTATTTGATCTCTGAGTCCCTTTAAAGAGGAACTGTAAGAAAGGATAGAATTTCATCCCAATTAGTAGCTGATACCCCCTTTCCCATGAGAAAGCTTTACCTTTTCTCGACTAGATCATCTGGGGGAGGCGATCTGTATGGTTGATATTCCTCCCACAGTGTGATAGGTCCTGAGGGCCCTTTTCCACTAGAGCGATTGTGATTGCTGAATCGCAAAATCGCAAATCGCTAGTGATTTTTAAATCGCTAGAGTTGTTACTTTATCATAGAAATCACGAGAAGTATTTTCCACTACAGTGATTCGATTTGGAAATCGCTAATCGCAAATCGCAATCGCTTGCTGGAGCGATTTTTACAATGATAATGCAATGCAAATCGCAATCGCATAACAGAATTAATGAAAAATCGCAATCGCAATCGCTGGCGTTTGTGATTTGTGATTGCGATTGCTAGTGGAAAAGGGCCCTCAGTTTGCTGTCTGTGAACCTCATTGCATTGCATTGTGGGAAATAAGGGCCTGTTTCCAATACACGCAGATTGGATGCAGAATGGATGCAGAAATAGTGATTCCAATGAATTCCTAGGGGAAAATCTGCATCAGAAAAATTGCGTTTAGAGGAAACAGGCCCATAGGCTTTTATTGGAGTCAGTTTTTCTGCATCCAATCTGCGTCTAGTGGAAACAGGCCCTGACAGCTGTTTCCAACTACCAGACAAGCAACCTCTGTGCATATATACTACATATCTATTTAAAAAAAGAAAACAATCTTTTAGCCTATCGCATTGTTAGTGGGTGTGGTTATAAGTAATGGCAGTTGGTTTGGTGCTGTCTAGTTTTTTTCATGTCTGCCAATAGTAAAGATGATTATATGCAGAGTAATTGTGGATCAAACAATATGAACAACATTACATGCCGAATATCAGTCATTTTTTTATCTTTCTTCTATTTTTAACTTTTAAATTTTCAATGTATTTATTTATTTTTCACCCTTTTCGCTAAAGTTCCTCTTTAACACATAGTTCTACACTACGCATTAAAAGGCAACGCACTATACTGGCTGTGACAGGACTCTTACATACACTGATGCCAAGTTAGAGAGCTCTAAAATTCTTACAATAAAAAGCATACCATTCAATTCATTATGTTCTCATAGGCCCCTCTGTGCTGTTTCTGCCACTCCCTGCTGCGATCCTGGCTTGTAATTGCCATTTTTAGGCAGTGTTTACAAACAAAAGACATAGCAAGTGATACGCTGAGAGTAGGTCAGTGTGTGAGTCATACAGAGTGTGCAGGGGGCCTGGAGAGGGTGTGTATAGCTTCTATCCAATCACAAGCAGCACAACACAATCCAGCCTGACTGCCTCAGCCCGACAGAGGAGAGGAGATTAGATCATATAACAGAGATAATACAGCCACAGTGCAACTAGAAAAGGCTGCAGTTAGACAGAGAACAGTACAACAGATATAGGAACTTATAGGATACAAGAAAAAAGGATGAACATTTTGTTAGAGTCTCTTTAAGGATTTTTAAGGATGCTCGAAATATAAGCCCTATTCCAAAAATAAGTCCCATCTGCCTGAAGTTATAGAACACTTGTGGCCACCTCGACCCTACAGGCCATCCCATAAAAAGCAAGCACCATGACTCCACACATACAGTATATGTGGATACAACAACACTTGATCCATAGGGGAGAGTGGTATCTATTGGCGGGAGGGTAGGAAGTTGAGCCCCTTATGACCCTGTGGCTGTAGGTGCTGTTCTCCAGTACTAGTTATAAGTACTGCCCAGAGCCACAGAGCTATATCAACCTATAACTTGCCCTGATGAATGCCAAATAGCCTGAAACAGCCAACCGCATGTTGGATTACATGGCTCAGTAACATGAGCTAGCTACACAGAGGTGCCTGGCTCTTCTACTGACCACATATGCTATTTCTCCGTTGTTATTGCCTGATGAAGCGGGATCAAACCTGCGAAACGCGTTGCATATTTGGAGTTCATAAATAAAATATATTGACTGTCTTTACTACAGTCGTTGTGTGTCTACTTGGAGGAGGTAAGTCCACCACTACCTCCTCTATTTACCAAGAATTTGTTTTTTTAGCTCATTTAGCTTCCTTTTATCCTTTTGGCGCCTCTGTTCTCCTGCATAATATTGAGTCCACCCTGGGTGGAGGGTTGAACCCCCTTTTTTCTCATCTACAGAGAGCGACTTCTTATTCCTGAGTGGGGTCAGGAAAATCTCCCCACCTGCCTTTACAGTGCTTGCCTAATGGTAACCCTGGTTTGTGAGTGTTAATATTTACTCTATCTAGTAACCATTTACCAGTACATATTACACTATTGGGGCTCTTGGTGTTCCTTGTTTTTACGAGCTAGCTACAGGTGTCCTAGAAACTATCAGTTCTAGATGTATGCTTAGTTTTTAAGATACAAAGAAATGGGATGGGATGGAATGAAGACACTGCGAATTGGCCAAAATGAAAAGCAGACAATTTTCTGTAGAGAAAATGTCCTAGTCGCCCTGTCATGGAAACATCTAAGTTCCTACATAAAGCCGTTTTTGTTTTTTTGCTCTGCGGCTTTGACACAGGAGTGACAAGGTTCCGCAAGCCTCAGAGATAGAACTTCAGCCATTTCCCCAACTCATGCGATGAACTGAGGGTCAGGAAACAGCAGACAGTCAAGATAAGAGGTCATCTTGTGAAGTGCATAAGAAGTCACAAACAAGAGGCATCATCATTCGCCACCAGTCCACAGCATCTTCTTCTGAGGGAGGTGAGTACAGCGCGTTGTAATAACTTCAGCATTGCTTAACCTTAGCTTTCACCCAAAGTGCTCGGAGAATAAGGACCTCCACACATCGAAGGAAATGCCATTGCTTGCCAGTCAGATAGAAGTAGCCGCTTTGTGGTATTTATTTCACATCGGTGTACAGCAGTCACCTCCTCAGAAAAAAATTCCAAGTAATGGGGCAGTGGCATAACTACAAATCATGGGGGCTCAGGGGCGTTGCTAGCCCCAAAGACGGACCTATTCTGGGGTGCCCCGGATGTCCCCCAGGCAGAGTTGCTTGATCTCCATATTCTGCAAGACATCAGCCTTTATTCAGTTCACTCCAAAGTTTTCTCCTTTGTGATATTTTCCCACCTTATCAGGGGCGTAGCAATAGGGGGTGCAGAGGTAGCGACCGCATCGGGGCCCTTGGGCTAGAGGGGCCCCAAAGGGCCCTCCCTCAACTACAGTATTAGCTCTCTATTGGTCCTGTGATCATAATAATCACTTCTATAGATGCTTTGAATAGTAGTGATCATTAACAAGCTGTTCCCCATCCCCTTCTTGCACCTCTGACACTATAGTTGCCATTGGCAGGTTTTGGTGCGCTATATCAATTGTTATGTATAGATTGCTTGGGGGGCCCTATTGTAAAACTTGCATCAGGGCCCACAGCTCCTTAGCTACGCCACTGCACCTTATCAATACTGTTTTTTTAAGCCACCACCCAGGAAGAAAATACTCAAAATAATTTTGGCAGTACTTTTTCACCTCCTTTTTGGTACTTTTTAAATGCAGAGTGATGAAAAGTTCCAGTATTTTAAAAAGAAGGTGAAAAAATATATCCCAGGAGAAAACTTGGGAGGAAAAGTGAATCGAATAGGGGCCATCTTCCCTTCCCAGCTTCTCCCCCTAGTATCTGAGAATGAATCAGACACTAGAGCTCCAAATATCTGATTCTCAGAAGCTACGGGGATTATCACCAGCTACAGAAGATGTCTCCAGACTTGGAAAGTGTACGGAGGATATGAGTAGTTCCGCCCACTGTGCTACTCTGCTGGGGGTGGGGTCGGGGGCAGGAACAGTGAGGACACCCATATAGCTGTGGAGCCTGTATGGGGGCATGCTGGGAGAGGTGGTGCCTCAATGGGAGGCCGTGGGAAAATGGGAGGGGGTCCACTAGAAGGACAGGGTATGCGATGGAGGGACTGCCAGACAACCTGGCAGCAGGTCAGCCCTCCCAGCAGAAAGCCAGACCAGCCAGCACAGAGGCCAGGTAACTCTGCCTATTTATGTGATATGCTGAACTTTTTTTTTTGTATTAATGGAGAGGGGGCTTCATACAAAACTTTTCTGGGCAGGCCTACTTATACCGCTGTAAGTTCAGGTAAATTTGGCTCCACCCATGACCACACCCACATTCTGGTGTATGGTCACACCCATTTTCTGGCTGGAGTGCCCAAAAGTGCCCCTGATCTCTTAGGATCCTTGCAACGCCCCTGTGGGGCCCGCCTGCAAAGCTTTAATGCCTCCCCAGTGTTCACACCCTTCCAACTGTCTACCCCTGGTGACCCTCATACTCTGGGCGTTCAATCTTGCAAGGTATGTCCATCATAGTCTTCACGCACCTATAACAAGTGTAGCCACAAAAACATCTGAACTGATGGATGGAACCCTTTATCTGAGGGAGTGACGTATTAGTTGGCACCCCTCACAGCTCCGGCTCCCCCCTGTGGTCACTCGCTGCTGCTGCTGCTGTAGTTACACCCCTGGATATGAGCTGAAATGAGTAGCAGGAAGCAAAAGGGGGCATATTATACCTCCATGGACAGTGCTATCATATGGGCAACCTCGGCTAATGCTCCAGGATCCAAGCCAGCTGCTGGACCCCCCAGGTCACCCCCGCCCCAACTTAACTGCTCTCCGGGACACCTGTGGAGTCTTCAGCAGAGTAACCACTCACCTTTCCCAGTGGCCGCTGTACTCTGTCAGGCCATGGAACCATGCTCCTCTGTCTTCATCCACCGCTGGCTGCATCTGACTCGAGGTTATTATGTATAACATGCATCGAGTCACGGAGGAGAGGCAGCCCTGGGAGGATGAAGATGGGATCGTACGGAGCCATGGACCAAAGACACGCCCCCTCACACAACATGGGGTGCCGCAGGAAAACTGTGATGGGCCTCCCAACAGTCAAACTTCCTGCCCCGTGATGGCCCCTCAGCCAGGAGGCCCATCTGTCAAGAATGCCGTTAAACAAGTGTGGCCACCACGACTCCCCTATCCATGGAGGATGAAGATGGGATCGTATGTAGCCATGGACCAATGGAGGAACACGCCTGCCGGGACAGGTGAGTCGCTACTCTGCTAAAGGCTCTGCAGGGGCCACGGGGAACACAATTGAGTTGGGGGGGGGGTGACCTGGGGGAACCTGGCAGCTGGTTCGGGGCAGGGGTGGAGAATTGGGCAGAAACAAAGGGCCCCTAATTCTGCTTTAGGAAAGGGGGGGGTCTGTCATTGGGCTCCTGGTTTAACTTTGCTTGGGGGCCCCCACTGTTACTAGACCCGGCCCTGCATATCTCACAAGCTGAGCAATTTTATTGTGAAAACTTGTATGGGAAAAGACACACCCCCTCCCAAGACATGGCGGGGGCCACAGAAAAACTTTGATGGGACTCCCATTCAAACCTCCTTCCCCGTGGTGGGTGGCCAAGGAGGCCCATCTGTCAAAAATGTCATTAAATAAGTGTGGCCACCAGGACTCCTCTACCCAGGAAAACACCTGCTCTGGAGAAAGAGAGAGAGGGGCCCTTGTTTTGGAAGGAATGGGTGTAGGAACCCGGAGGTCCCCCAAAGCCCTGCCCCAATCCCTTAACCTGTAGAGACTGTTTAGCAAGTGCCATATCATAGCTATACTATTCAAGGCTCCTTTGTGCAGCATAGTAGCCATGATAAACAATTAGGTGTTAAAAACTACTATTCCCCCCACCCCCAGTGTCACCTTAAAGGGAACCAGAGACGAAGCACCCTTGTGTATTTTACCATGTATATCAGTAAGAACATTAGAGAAAACACTTACCATGCTCTCTGTTTCCTCCTCACTGCTAAAAGTGTCTGTTAACAGCAGTCACAAGAATCCCAGACTGAGCAATTAAATCTGGCTTTGCTGGGAATGATTATAGCTGAGTCATTATAGCAAAGCCACAAGGGGGCAGGCTTGGGCTTGAAATAACACCACAGAATACAGACTTAGCTATAATCTTTCTGTAGCAAAGCTAGACGGAGCAGCCTGACTTCTCAGTCGGGGATTCTTATCAGACGTGATAACAGTCAGATTACACAGAGAACAATGAAACAAAGGGCAGATTAGGTGTTTACTGTCATGTTCCCACTGATTTATAAGGTAAAATACAAGAGGGTGCTTCATCTCTGGTTCTCTTTAAGCATCTGCCTGGCATGCCTATACTTAAAACCTCCACTATTTCGACATGGGCATTTCTATCCCACCAGTTTAATGTGTTTTATTCAGAAGCTGAAGAGGTGTCCTGGGATTTATTGGATTCCTGGGATTACAAATAGAGATACTGCTCTGTGCACATGTGGGGGTGGGGGCAGAGAAGCAGGCCGCCCCCTGGTGGTGGGAGCATGGAAAATATTGTTAAGGGATACATGACGGGGAAAGAAAGTAGTGCAGCTTTACTTACCCGGGTATTCTTCCCGCCCATACTAGTCTCTGTGTCCCTCGTCACAATTACAATGTCCTCCACACATTTTACACACAGGGAATACTTGGGAATGCTTTCAGATGTTTATCAAATGTTCTTTTATGTAACTGTAGTTACTGAAATTTTAATCTTGGGAGTATAATCTCACTTTAATTATTGTACAGAAGAAAACTTTATTTAAGGGAGCACTGTGGTGAAAAACTACACATTTTAGTTCCTATGTAGCTGTCACAGCAGGCATTATATTGTACAAACGCTGAACCTCCTACTTATAGGTTTTAGTCTAGTCCGTCTCCTCATGCGGGATTCTCAGGATTTCAAAGACATTCCTTAAAGGGAACCAGAGACGAAGCACCCTTGTGTATTTTACCATATATACTTATACATATAAGAACATTAGAGAAAACACTTACCATGCTCTCTGTTTCATCCTCACTGCTAAAAGTGTCTGTTATCATCTGTGATAAGAATCCCGGACTGAGCGTTCATTCTGGCTTTGCAGGGAATAATTATAGCTGAGTCATTATAGCAGAGCCACAAGGGGGCAGGCTTGGGCTTGAAAAGACACCAGAGGAGACAGACTCAGCTATAATCTTTCCATAGCAAAGCCAGACTGAGCTCAGTCGGGAATTCTTATCAGAGGTGATAACAGTCAGATTGAACAGAGAACAATGAAACAAAGAGCAGATTAGGTGTTTACTGTCATGTTCCCACTGATTTATAAAGTAAAATACAAGAGGGTGCTTCATCTCTGGTTCCCTTTAAATGACAATGGCACAGTCCAGCTGCCAGAATAGTAGCACATGAGTAGGCAGGCTGACTTGCTTGTTTGCATTTATTCTTTCCAAGAAATGCTTTTTAACCTCCCTGGCGGTAAGCCCGTGCTAAGCACGGGCAGCGGCGGGAGGCACCGCTCAGGCCCCGCTGGGCCGATTTGCATAATTTTTTTTTTGCTGCACGCAGCTAGCACTTTGCTAGCTGCGTGCAGTGTCCGATCGCCGCCGCTACCCGCCGATCCGCCGCTATACGCGTCGCCGCAGCTGCCCCCCCTCCCAGACCCCGTGCGCTGCCTGGCCAATCAGTGCCAGGCAGCGCCGTGGGGTGGATCGGAGTCCCCTTTGACGTCACGACGTCGATGACGTCGGTGACGTCGGTGACGTCATCCCGCCCCGTCGCCGTGGCGACGGGGGAAGCCCTCCAAGAGATCCCTTTGAACGGGATCTCTTGATCTCCGATCGCCGGCGGCGATCGGAGGGGCTGGGGGGATGCCGCCGAGCAGCGGCTATCATGTAGCGAGACCTCGTCTCGCTACATGAAAAAAAAAAAAAAATTTTAAAAACGTATTTGCTGCCCCCTGGCGGATTTTTACAAACCGCCAGGAGGGTTAAACAATAAAAAGAAACTTTGTCTAGAATCTCAGCTCAGTCAAGCTTATTCACAGCGCGAAATATGCTTTCAATATAAAATATAAATCCCATTCCCCTATTACTCGCCTAATTGTCCCAAATGGATTAACTGCATGCTTGTTCCAGGTGTGTGCTTCAGACACTACTGCAGCCAAAGAGATCAGCAGGACAGCCACGCAACTGGTATTGCTTAAAAGGAAATAAACATAAAAGCCTCTCTTTAGGTTGCCTTTAAAGGGGAACTGAAGAGAGAGGTATATGGAGGCTGTCATGTTTATTTCCTTTTAATCAATACCAGTTGCCTGGCAGCCCTGCTGGTCTATTTCTCTGCAGTAGTATCTGATTAAAACCAGAAACAAGCATGCAGCTAGTGTTGTCAGATCAGACTTATAAGTCTGAAACACCTGATCTGCTGCATGCTTGTTCAGGGGCTATGGCTAATAGTATTAGAGGCAGAGGATCAGCAGGGCTGCCAGGCAACTGGTATTATCTAAAAGGAAATAAACATGACAGCCTCCATATACCTCTCTCTTCAGTTCCCCTTTAAAGGGGCATTATGGTGAAAAATTGTAAAATTCAAAATATGGGCAAACAGACAAATGACAAAAGACTTTTTTCTAGAGTCAGGGCTCGTTTCCACTATCGCGAATCTGCATGCGTCCAACGCATGCGGATTCGCACATGTAATGCAAGTGGATGGGCCTGTTTCCACTGTAGCGTTCTTGAGGTGCGTATTTTTCAGCGGTGAAAAAACGCACAAAAGAGCCGCAGAATTTGCCTGCGAGTGGAATGCATGCGAATCGCATGCAATGTATTTAATAGGGAAATCGCATGCGTTTTCCCCATGCGTTTTTTGCCGCGAATTCGCATAGGTACCAATGTAAATTCACACAGGCAGTGACATGGTTAAAATCGCATATACCCTCACCTATGCGAATTCGCGGCAAAAAACGCATGGGGAATCGCATCCGCATGCGATTTCATCAGCGGTGGAATCCAGGCGATTCCGCACCGCAATAGTGGAAACGAGACCTAAAATGAGCCATAAATTACTTTTCTCCTATGTTGCTGTCACTTACAGTAGGTAGTAGAAATCTGACAGGTTTTGGACTAGTCCATCTCTTCATAGTGGATTCTCAGCAAGGCTTTTCTTATTTATAAAGATATTACCTAAAAAGGATTTAAACAATGATGGTGGTCAGCTTCCCTGCTCACTACACAGTTTTTTTGGCAGTTGGACAGAGTAACTGCCTTTCACAAAGTGCTTTTGAAACTAAATAAATCCCTGAGAATCCCCCATGAAGAGATGGACTAGTCCAAAACCTGTCACTTCTGTCAGATTTCTACTACCTACTGTAAGTGACAGCAACATAGGAGAAAAGCCATTTATGGCTAATTTTTCTCTGGAAAAAAAACATACTTCTTATTTGTATATGTTTGCGCATATTTAAAATTTTTAAATTTTTGCCATAGTGCCCTTTTAAGTTACAGCTGTACAGGAAATAAATAATGATGGTGCATTAACTACAGGGCTATAATGTTTTCTAACTATCTATCCAAACATCTCCCCAATTATTGATCTGTTTTTCTTACAGTAGCCTTGTTTTAACGCATTGGAAGATCACCATGGGCACGACGGGTCTTGTGCTTCTATACGGGTTCCTTACCCTCTTCTTTGCCGCCAAAGTCTTCTCTCAGTCCTCTTGTGTCACAGAGAAGAACAGCGAGGGCAAGCAGGAGACGTCTTGCACTTCTCTTGACTTAACCAACATCCCATTGAAGGAAATACCCCCGGACACCGCCGTCCTCATCCTGAGATTTAACTCCTTGAAGTCAGTCTCCACCTCCAGCTTTAAGAGTATGAAGCAGCTAGAAGAGCTGGACTTGTCTGACAATTCTTTGACCAGTTTTCAGGTGGACCTTCCAGTCATGTTAAAAGAACTCATCCTGGCCAACAATTCACTCAAGGGTGTCCCAGATCTGTCTCGCCTCTCCAGCCTGACCAAGCTTGACTTGACCAACAACCTTATCTCCAGCATCGAGGATACAGATTTTAAAGGACTGAAAAACTTGGAATATTTGATACTCCAGAAGAACAAAATCAACTCCATTTCAGAAGAGGTGATCTTAAAGTAAACCTGAAATTAGGAAACTCGCTTCAGACTTGATACTTAACTAAGTAGAGGGAAGGCTCTAGGTAGCATAGAGCCTTCCTGATACTCCGTCAAGCTCATCCTTACAGCACCATCCTCTTGTGTAGCTCCTCCACCGAACAGCTCTTAGTAAAGTACATGGGTAATCTTCGGAACTGCTTACATGCCCACCAAGTTGTACAATGCACAAGTTCAGATTGGCGCATGCTCAATGAAAAGGATGGACTCGTCCTCTAAACTACTTGAGAATGTGAGTAATTCCGAAGATGACCCATTACCCCAGTATTTACAAACAGCTATTTGACTGAGTGGATTGAATAGCTACATTGGGTTAGATGAAGGGATTGGAAGGTTTTATGCTATCCGAAGTCTTCCCTCTATTTAGGTAATTATCAAACCTGAAGTGGGATCCCTCTTTAAAGAAAACCTGTACTGAAAATAAAAGTCAAAATAAGCATACACAAGTCATACTTACCTTCCATGTAGTCTACTCCTCAGTGTCTTTCTCCTGTCCCGCGTCCTATTTGTTCACTATGATCAAGGGAAATTTCCGTCCTCCATTTTGAAAATAGCCATTACCCCATAACAGCTTTCTGGTCAGCACACAGTTAAACTGTAACATCGCCCACTTGAGCCATAGGGAAACATGAACATTACCTGGTACATCCGTTTTCCTCTCAGCTATAACTGACAGCAACTGATATTTTACTGACAGCAACTGATATATTTCAGATCTGACAAAATATTGTCAGAACTGGATGGGATTATTGTCAGAAGAAAATGGTGAGCTTCTGAGAGGAACGGATGGCAAGGCAACTATGTAATGTTCATTAGAAGTTACCTCATGTGTTTATTTTAAATATTTTTACTCAGTACAGGTTCTCTTTAAGTAAAATGTGCTGTTTATTTAATTGTACATCTCAGACCTCTACTGCAACACATCTAAGGGAACTATGCACGTTGCTGAACCCATATGCACTCACTAAGCACTTTATTATCAACACTTTTCCAGGACTGGGTAGGATCTTCCTCCACCCTCAAAATAGCCCCAATTCTTTGTGGCATGGATTCCACAGGATAGTGGAAATGCTCCTTTTTAAACTCTGCTACATGCTGACCGATTTTATACAATACACTAACATTTGTAAAGTGCTTTTCTCCCATAGCACTCAAAGAGCATATCGCTGGCGGTGTGAGTCTGATTCTAATCTCTTTCGCTCTTACCTACTCTATTGTGCAAATATCCCAAATAGCATACTAGGTAAATACAACTACAAAATGTGGTCCTATGGACACCCCTAATTCTGTACATTAAAGAGGAACTGTAACGTCAAAACGTCCCCTGGGGGTACTCACCTCGGGTGGGGGAAGCCTCCGGATCCTAATGAGGCTTCCCACGCCGTCCTCCGTCCCTCAGGGGTCTCGATGCAGCCCTCCGTGCAAAATTACGTCATTATTTACCTTCCCGGCTCCTGCGCAGGCGCTCTCACGGCTGTCAGCTCCGAAGTAGGCGGAAATACCCGATCGCCGTCGGGTCTGCTCTACTGCGCAGGCGCAAGTTTCCGGCGCCTGCGCAGTAGAGCGGACCCGACTGAGATCGGGTATTTCCGTCTACTTCGGAGCCGAGAGCAGCCACAGCGCCCCCGCTGGAGCCAGCAAAGGTAAATATTGAATTTACAGTCGGGTCTGTCGCCGGCTGTTCGGAGGGCTGCAGTGAGACCCACGTGGGACAGAGGACGGCGTGGGAAGCCTCATTAGGATCCGGAGGCTTCCCCCACCCGAGGTGAGTACCCCCCAGGGGATGTTTCTGATGTTACAGAGTCTCTTTACATTAAGTATATTTTATTCAATAAAATGCGTATCCCGGGTTTGGTTTAATACTGGTGGTGCATATGGGAGGGGTGTAGCAACGTGATGACTAAAAGTAAGATCTATCAATCACCTGTATCATCGGGCTGACAATATCAGTACGATGCACCGCTGTAAAGTGTGCAGTATATGCCGTGTGACTTCTAGTTGTGTATCCGTGTCACTGGGCCCCAATGCCCTATAGGACAGCAGCTGTCCCCATGCACTTGTCCGTGGGTGCAAGAGAAAACCCTTAGCTAAAGTTCCAGTCAATAGTCAATGGATAGTCAGCCAGCTTTAAGAGCAATGTTTTTACTCAGCCATAGGAAAAAAAGGTGCACAATATTTACAGGGACACTAAGTTTCAACATGTTTCACCCCAAAGTGCTTCATCAGGAAGTGCAAAAAACAGTGTACTGTGCAAAACAACAATTATTTACATCCCTTCACCTGCCACCACATAGCAAAGTCTCCTAACAGCAGAAAAAAAAGCCCTGGTCAGAGCTGAGTAGCCACTGTCAGGCTGCAGGTTAAATACCTGAAAGCCAGTAGCAAGCCCCACCCACTGGGCGTGTGCAGTCCCCACCTCCCATGTCTCGCATGCATATGCTAGTATATGTGTGTGATCTGCATCTACCAAAGGCCGTGCATCTAGCGACAAACCAGCACTGTGAGTGACAGTAGCAGGGATAGGACGGAGCATGTTCATGCAAGGCAAGCCACCCGTGACATCACATCCGGAATATCACTTCCTGTGCCTATGCAGTCCCTCAGTCTCCTATTGGTTTGCAGGCAGGAGTGTTATTGTGTCCATGTCCCGGTCCAGACCAGCACATCACCACACACCTGCTTTCAGGTTTTGCAGGTTTTGCAGGATGTGTACACGTTTACCGGTGTCAGCATACATGCATGGCGGACGCACGATCCTCCGGTACACGCTGGCTGCCCGGATGGTACAGGCATATAGCATTCCATTATGTACCAGCCTGACACAGGGTCCCTGACCATTGGTTGCAGGCTCCCTGTCCCTGATCATCAAGGACGGTCATCTATGACTTTAGCGACTAAGAGAGTGTTGTTTACTCCAGTCACCATGGACTCAATAACACTCTTGCATGCTAACCAATAGGAGACTGAGGAGTGCAACTAGTG
Source organism: Hyperolius riggenbachi (assembly GCF_040937935.1). NCBI lineage: Eukaryota > Metazoa > Chordata > Amphibia > Anura > Hyperoliidae > Hyperolius > Hyperolius riggenbachi. Next base: position 33,851,064 of record NC_090648.1, read on the forward strand.
ATGGGTCGTTCGCGAACGAGCCGCCTCTAAGAGCCGGCTCTTTGCTGTGAACGACAAGAGCCGGTTCTCAGTTTCAAAAGAGCCGATGCCTCAGCCGCCCCACACAGCCCTGCTTTGGTCTGTAATAAAGGGCGCTGAGGCATGCTGGGAGATGTAGTCCTCCTCTCGCAGCTTGTAGGAGTGTATGGGGCGGAGCAGAGCAGTAGCAGAAGGGATTGCACCAGTCAGAGAAGCAGTCTGGAGTTGTCATGGAGACGGGGGCGGGGCTTTTACTCCGATTCTGAGTGGTGTCTAGTGATAATTAATGAAGAGCCGATTGAGAGCCGTGAGAGCCGGCTCTTTAATGGGAGCCGATTCAAAAGAGCCGATTCTCTGAGAAGAGCCGGAATTCCTATCACTAAGTGCAACTGTAGGGGTGTGTTTAAGGCTCTACACACCCCCTCTGGGGGCACCATGACAGCTGGGATGCTTGGATAGGCAGTGTTGGTCTGCGCTAGATCAGGGCATGGCCCATTCACACACATAGAGAGAGTGAGACATGGAAGGTGGTGGCCGCAATGACCGCCAGGGTCTAGTAGCGCGTTGGGGATATTCCTAGCTCACCCCTGAACACCACAATCACATACTATCCACTTCTTATTGCACCTTCAATATCCCATTCATGTGACAACCTCAAATAATTAGAGAATTTATTAGGCCTCAAGCCTCAAACAAGGTAAACAGCATGGCCCTTGCCAGTTCTATTATACAAGGTAAAATTCAGGGCCCAATTCCGTACTCAAGCACTTCCTGTAACCTCCCAATGACAGCTGCAAGAAGGTTTTTTAACCTCTTCTCAGTTTATCAAGAATATTTTAAACAAATGTTTACTAAATATGAATAAAAATGTGAATTATTTTATCCAATTCCTTTGAGGAAAAAAACAACTGTTCCTCCTTTCTTTCGTTAGGCTTTCAAAGACTTGGAGAAGCTCGAAGTCTTGGACCTATCATACAATCAGCTGTGGCAACTTTCAGACAATCTCATCTCGAGTCTTACACAGCTTTCAAAATTTTACTTGACAGGAAACCGATTGACAAACATTCCAGAAGACTTCTTTCAAGAACAGGAGTTTTTATTTTATGTGTATCTTGACAAGAACCCATGGCTCTGCAACTGTGCCCTCCAATATTTACAGGGTTGGGTGAAGGAGAATACGGATAACATCTATGAAATGGTTGATGGAAACCCTGTTAAGAATGATCTAGTCTGCAGCAATAAAATGCTACTTGTATACTATGATATGTCCATTTGCAAAAGACAAGGTAGAGGTGACACGGGCGCTGGTGTGATCACTGTACCATCAAAAACTCTGATGCAAACCACCACAGAAACAGAAATGACCACCTTTCCAACCATGCTGACATGGACAACAGCCCAAATGACACCTGTGCTGACCACTGAAGAAAGTACAACATCAGTTGCTACAACTACAGCAGCTGGGGAAGTGACCACGCTAATCATGACCTCAACAAAAAGGCCAGAGACAACATTGGCAACTGAGGTTTTGACAACACATACAGTGACCACAGTATTACCACCAGTGGTCAAGGAAATGACTACACCTGTGCTGCTGACCACTGACGAAAGTTCAACATCAATTGCTACAACTACAACTTCTGGAGAAAGAACAACTTCGGACACCCCAGAAGTATCAGCATCTACTTCTGCTCCACCTCTGACCCTAAATCCAACATCTGCTCTTCACCAATCAACTAGCCATCATTTGGAGACAAAGGAAGAACCCAGTACATTGCTGATGACCACCCTTGTGCCGACCCAAAAGCATTTTAGAACATCTGCTCTTGTGCCAACCACTACCACAGCAACATCTTTTAGGACCTCTACAGGGTTAGAAGCATCCTCGTCATATACCATGCCACCGGCAAGAGAGTCCCATGCAAAAGCACATGGCATGTCTTGGTTGGAGTACAAAATTCTTAAAAATTGCTGTTTCCTTCACCTAATCCTCTATATGTTGGGCATTTTCCTTATTCTAGCCCAGATGCTGGTGATTCTGCTGTTGGTGTGGATCTATGCCCAGTTTTTCCGTAATTACCAAGAGGTGGCGGAGAAGCAGCCCAACATACGTCTGATTCGCTATAGTCTACGAGTGCCGATGGATGAGGATGAGATACTGCTTGTACGTGATGAGGCCATCACGTCCCACTTCGCGGACCACTCATCTTCTGGGGTGACAAGAATGTTGGTCCTTGAGGCTAAGCCCAGGGACCTGGAGAGGACATTCACATCAGCCATTTTACAATGATGACAAAAAAAGATACATTATAACAATGAAAAATGGTCATCGGAATCATCATAATGTCCAGCCAGGAAAATGAATATAATCGAATTCCACTGTAACTGCAAGTTATTGACATTTTTTTTAAAGTGAATGGTTACCGATTAAAAAAAAAAAGTCAGATACTCACCTAAGGAGAGGGAAGGCTCGGTCCTAATGAGCCTTCCCTCTCCTCTCCCGGTGCCCGGTGGATCCTCCGTTCAAATCCCCCGCTGCGGGGGTCTTCGGAAGTCTTCAGGAGCACTCGGGCTCCCGAAGACGGGCCGCTTCATACTGCGCACGCGCGAGTGCGTCATAGACCCGCGCGAGTGCGTCATAGTGGGCACTCGCACATGCGCAGTATGGAGCGGCCCGTCTTCGGGAGCCCGAGTGCTCCCGAAGACTTCTGAAGTCCCACGCGGCGGGGGATTTGAACGGAGGATCCACCGGGCACCGGGAGAGGAGAGGGAAGGCTCATTAGGACCGAGCCTTCCCTCTCCTTAGGTGAGTATCTGACTTTTTTTTTTAATCGGTACACATTGGCTTTAAGTTAGCCAATAAATGGTAGTATCCCTATTCAAAACTTTTTGCTTTTACTGATGGCTAACATGCTACAATACTCTATTGTTATTGCTGTAGCTGTGGCCATTAAAAACCTGCAAGCATGAGCAGTTAAATTTTTTTTAATTTTTTTTTATGTCTACCAGAAGTAAAGATGATGGACCTGCCGGTTCACGATGGATCAAAAAACACGACCTAATTACACAGAGTGTATCAATCATCTCTTGATCTATCTACTATTTCTATTTTTTTAACTTCTCGCTTTGCAATAAATTGATTTCTTTCCCTGCCCCTCCCCCCCTCTTCTCCCCCCCCCCCCCCCCTTCCCCCCTGCCCCTACTACTATTTTTGTGTAACGTTCCTTTTTAAAAGAAAACTACTGTTATGTTCTGAAAAAGACAATGAACTCATGTTAAGGTGCCCATATATCAAGCGATTTTGGCAGCTGATCGACCAAGACACGGCTGTTTCTCTGATGGAATCTGATCGGAGAGATCTGTTGGCTGCCCATACACCACAGGCCGATTCCCGATCAATGTCAGCATGAAATCTCTAGGGAATCATCCTAGCGACGACGCCTAGCCACCCCCGGCTACGCCCCTCCCAATGTTCTATGTGTCCCCCGGTGCCAGTGCATTAAGATACTTTACCTGTCCACCGTACTTCTGCATTGGTGCCCCATGTGGTTGGCAGAGTTATAGCAGGTGGGGCACGTTTGTGACATCACACATGCGCCCCACGTGCCCTAGGCCAGTAGTTACGTGGGGCCCAAATGCAAAAATACGGTGGACACAGCGGTAGACGCTAGTGGCTGTGGCAGGTAAAGTATCTTAAAGAGACTCTGTAATAAAATAAAAAATAGAAAAACGTCCCCTGGGGGGTACTTACCTCGGGAGGGGGAAGCCTCAGGGTCCCAATGAGGCTTCCCCCTCCCCTGTAGCTGCAGGCAATCCAGCGCTGGCTCCCAGAAGCATCCCGCAATCCTCCCTCGACAAGCCTGACAAGCGCTGATTTATTTACCTTCCCTGGCTCCAGCGGGGGCGCTGTTGCGGCTCTCAGCAGGGAGATAGGTGGAAATAGCCGATCTCTGTCGGGTCCACTCTACTACACAGGTGCAGGAGACTTGCGCTGATGCAGTAGAGCGGACCGACAGCGATCGTCTATTTCCACCTATCTCCGAGCGGAGAGCCGATACTGCGCCCGCGCTGGAGCCGGGAAGGTAAATATTTACATCCCCGCTGTTCGGAGGGCCAGAGCAAGACCGCCGTGGGACACAGGAGGACGGGGGAAGCCTCGATAGGATCCAGAGGCTTCTCCCACCCAAGGTGAGTACGCCCCAGGGGAACTTTTTTTAGTTACAGGTTTTCTTTAATGCTCGAGAACTTGGGGGGGGGCACATATGTCATTTGGGAAGGACAGCAGGGGTTTCGTTTCTTGTATTACCACCACGCACCCTATCGAATGCGTCAGCCTGAGTTTTCCCAGCATGTCCGATCGAGTAATATACACAACAATAGAGCAACAAAAAACAATCCATGGTCATGGAAATGAATCTATACCAAACATCAACAAAATAATTCCATGACTGACAAAATCCACAAACACATGCTGCTAGTATAAAGAATTAATAAATGTTAAAGAACAAGTGACACCCATGCTAACCTAGTAATAAAAAACCACATATATAAGTAGATAAATACTACTTCTACTTACATAACAGATGTATTGTGCTATCCACGTAATGATTCCTGTGGATTTTATAAAGGAAAAGCAGAAAATCCTATTGCAGGCAGTGGCCATTTTGCCAAGCTAATGCTGACATCATATCCTCCCTGACTCTTGTTTCCCCCCCTCCCTTCTCTTGCTCATTGTGTATTCATTAGCTGCCCTCCTCTCAGAGTCTTTTTTTTATTTACACATCCAATCACTGAGTCACCTCAGCCTTGCTTGTAAACAAGTGATCAGCTAGGCAGGGAAATAAATGGAAGAGGAGGAATATATTATAGATAAAAAGAACTCCCAGCATTCAAAATAACTCCCAGCATTCAACTTTTTGCCACTGTTTGGCACTAGGGCCAGTGCTCCTAAAGTATGTGATAACTCCAAACCATAACAGCAGAAAAAGTTCTGAATGCAGGATTAGCATCTTTATCACTTAATACACTCAGACCAGTTGCTGTTGAAATTTGATTTTTATGGTGACTATACCGCTTTAAAGGACGTATCGAAAGTTATGTTAAAAACAAAGCCTGCCACTGGTCGGAAACGGAGGCATATATCATAAATAGGCATAGTATATAGATACAAACACGTATCCACAATAAATACACTATCCTAGGGCAAGCTGCATAACTAGCATATGACGCAACTCAATCCAAAGTATTCTCCATGCATATATATAATATTTCATGAGAGCGCCAGAGCAAAATAATGCTGCTTACCACCTAGGAACGTCAGGATACCTCTGTACGGTAGTGTCAGGCCTGACCTCACACGTATCGCACCTCTCGGGTGCTTCCTCGGAGATAAAAACATTAAATAGCTTTCATTACTATGTCATGCAACATGAGTGTTTATTTATTGTAACTATTTAATATTAGATGCAGTCGTTTTCTTGACCACCAGATATCATTGTATTTCATATGCTAGTTGTGCAGCTTGCCCTAGGGTAGTGTATTTATTGTAGATACATGTTTGTATTTATATTCTATTTATGATATAAGCGTTTGTGACCAGTGGCAGGCTTTGTTTTTAACATAACTTTGGATACGTCCTTTAATAAACATTTATTAATTCTTTACACTAGCAGCATGTGTTTGTGGATTTTGTCAGTCATGGAATTCTTTTGTTGTTGTTTAGCATGTCCAATCGAGACATTTTCAGCCTGAAATTGGTCAAATTATCCATCCAGCATACTTTTGGCAGCACCTGTTTTCATCAGATTCGATAATAATTATTTAATGGGTTGGCTGACACCAAATTGCCAGATGTACGGCCACCTTTACTTTGTATTTTGCAAGAATAAATGGCAGCCACTGTATCAGTCTTCTTACATTATTTTTATATGCACATAATTCCACAGTGTGTCAGTATGTGTTACTGGATGAGTGCGGTTGTTGGGAACGATTAACAAAGGCTCCTGCTCTGTGCAGCTAATCAATCCTGCAGAAAAACTGGTTAGAACCTATGTGACTAGTCTACACGATGTACACCACAAGCATCAATAGCAGCCCCCATTTAATTTTCACAATTTTTAATAATATCAGGCCTCATTCACAGTGGGATGTTGCGTTGTCATGTCAAGTTACAACGCAACGCGAAAAAAAGGTGGTAACGCACATTAACACTGCATTACCGTCGCATACAGTAGGTACAGTAAAGCATACAGGCATTGGGGGCAGCACGGTGGCGTAGTGGTTAGCGCTCTTGCCTTGCATCGCTGGGGTCCCTGGTTCAAATCCCAGCCAGGTCAACATCTGCAGGGAGTTTGTATGTTCTCCCCGTGTCTGCGTAGGTTTACTCCGGGCACTCCGGTTTCCTCCCACATCCCAAAAACATACAGATAAGTTAATTGGCTTCCCCCTAAAAAAAAAAATTGGCCCTAGACCACAATACATACATTACACGATACATACATAGACATATGACTATGGTAGGGAGTAGATTGTGAGCTCCTTCGAGGGGCAGTTAATGACAAGACTATATATACTATGTACAGCGCTGCGGAAGATGTTGGCGCTATATAAATACTTAATAATAATAATAATTGAAAAGTATGCTTCCTTGTACCTGGTAATGTGTGCATTTAGGCTGCTTACACAGTAAGACGTTACAGGCGCACGTTAGTGCAGTCTGTAACGCTCCCCAATGCACAGCAATGTAACACAAGTGGGCTGTTCACATTGCCCACGTTGCGTTACATGTAACGCTGCACGTTCTTAAGACAGAGCGGCCAGGCACATGGCTAATTAATATTCACTGCACGTTGTGACGTGCAGTGTTTACTTCCTGGAGCGGCCGCTCTGTGCGGCGATTGGCCGGCGGGACCACGTGATGCCGCATGCGCACAAGAGTACGCATCACGGCATCACGGACGCCAGAGTGAGCTGCACAATGCGGCTCACTCTGACGTCCACAACGAAGAGCACCAGGCCTTGCGTTAGGTGCACGTTATGCGACCTTAACGTAGCACCTAACGCAACGTCTTGGTGTGCAAGTAGCCTTAGAGACAACGCTACAAGTTACAATGTGACACTAACGTCACACTGTGAACGTCACATAGGATTAGCATTGCAGTGCGGAAAGCTCAGGGCCCGCCCGCTCATGAGGCGGGGTGAAACTTTTGCCGCAGGCGGCAAACTTCTAGGGGCGGCATCTGCCCGTCCGTGGGTGCTGGGGAGGGCGGCCGCCGAGCTGGAGGGGTAGCGGGCAGGACGGGCGTATTGGGCCTAGTGGTGGGAAGGGGAGTCGGACCCCCCCCCCCCTCCCTCGCCTGGGTCCCCCGAACTGCGCTCCCCTCCAGCTTTAAATAGCGAGTAAGCAACCGTCCAGCTGACAGTAAGAGGCACGGGATCACTCACCTCTTCTTCGTTCCAGCGTGCGCTCCACTGACGTCACTTCCTGCAACGCCGCCCACTGTATTATACGTGGCCGGCGTTGCAGGAAGTGACGTCAGTGGAGAGCACGTTGGAACGAGGAAGAGGTGAGTGATCCCCTGCCCGTGCCTCTTACTGGTCGGCTGGACGGCTGCTTACTCGCTATTTAAAGCTGGAGGGGAGCGCAGATCGGGGGACCCAGGCGAGGGAGGGGGGGTCCGACCCCCCTCCCCACCGCTAGGTCAAATACCCCCGTCCTGCCCGCTACCCCTCCAGCTCGGCGGCCCCCCACGAGGGGGGGGGGGCGGCGACAATTTTTTCAAAATTTGCCTCAGGCGGCAAAAAGTCCAGGGCCGGCCCTGGGAAAGCTGCGTTATAAGAGTTTATAACGCAGCTCCGCAACGTCCCCCTGTGAATGAGGCCTCAAAGTGCAAAGAGATTTCTGCAGCAACAAGCAAGGTTTATGGCAATTTTATAACAGGTAAAGGAAAAACAATTGCCAGCAGTGCTTGTGCTGACTAGTTCAGCCCTACCCTGCAATGCACCCCATCGAGTTAACCATAGAGTAGTGGTCCTGCATGCTCCGCCCATCCCAGGCACTTGTGTAAATGTTATGCACTAAGGACTTCATAGGGCTCTATTCACAATCATTTTCTGCATGCGGAAATGCACTTGCGGTAAATTCCCGAATGAAATAAGACCATCTTGACTTTTACAATTTTACGCATGGTTATTTACCACATGCGTAAAATTGTGCGCATTCTTTTCCCGTATGCATAAACAGTGCGGTAAAAGTCTGCAAGTTGGTAATTCCCACAAAAAAAACGAAATTTACAAAGAAAAAGGAGCGCAGTATTTCTGACTTAACTACAAGTACTTGGTGAAATATTTCCCTTCCCATTCACTTAAAGAAAACCCGAGGTGGGGTTCTGACAATGCTATCCGCATACAGAGGCTGGGTCTGCTTATATTGCCCAGCCTGTGTTGCTATCCAGATCCCCCCTAAGCCCCCCCCCCCCCCCCCTGCGCTCTGCTATCCCCCATGCCTCCCCGCCTCCTGCATAGCTCCGGACCGGTCCCGGCTGTGATTTATGGGGTTAGCAGAGCGCAGGGGGGGGGGGGGGGGGGGTAAGGAGGGAATCTGGATAGCAACAGAGGCTGGGCAGTGTAAGCAGACCCAGCCTCTGTATGCGGTTAGCATTGTTAGAACCCACCTCGGGTTCTTAAATGTAGTCTGGAGCCTTGGGCACTGTGTTTGCTGGACTTTAATTATTATTTTTTTAGTCCACTTTTTTTCCGTATTGTTTCCGCATGTTTACTATGTAATTACGCATGTTTTCCCAATTTTTGTTACGCATTGTTCCCACATGCGAAAAACATGCAGAAAATGTTTAGTGAATGTGGAAAAAATTTGGAAATTATCACTGATGGTATTATAGCGGTAAAAAAATCTTTTACCGCATGTGTGATTGTGAATAGAGCCCATTAGAGTCTAATCATGCTTGTTCAGGGGCTATGGCTAAAAGTATTAGGGGCAGAAGATCAATAGGAAAGCCAGGCAACTGGTATTGCTTAAAAGGAAATAAATATGGCAGCCACCATATCCTTCTCACTACAGTTGTCCTTTAACATCTTGTGCTTTCAAATGAGCTTATCTCTCATCTCTGCCATGGAAGTCATGTGACACGGGGGGAGATCAAATTACAACTGGTGATTAGACACAAATGAGGGGGAATATAATGCTGGGTACACACGATGCAATTTCCCGCACGATTGATGGGTGATGAAATGGGAAGTTGCATTGTGTGTACATGTCCAAAGTGCACCCGATCGACAAATGTTCTAATGATATGTGCAAAATCGATCGCTTTATCGATCAAGAGCCAATCGGATATGTTGGAAATAATCTATCGCTTCCCGTCAATGGGGCGGGAAATTGCATCGTGTGTACCCAGCAGCATTAGGCTCGGTCCACACTTGTCAGGCTGCAGATTGGAATGCGTTTTAAATGGATCAGTTTTTCTAAAAACTGATCCGTTTTTCAAAATGTTGTGCTTTTGCAGCATACGTTTCCAGTCCGTTTAAACATATGTCAAAAACGTTTCCTTCCTTCCTGTGTGTTTCCATTGGATAAGAGGGCCGCAAAGTAGACGCTGAGGGGAGGAGCAGACAGTAGGCAATCTGCTTTGGCATCCGTTCTGTGTGCAAAGTTCTGTGTGTGAAGGGAGATCCGTGTTTGTGTTGCCTTTTGGTTCAGTTTTCTAAAGGTGTATGAAGATGGCCGCTATTTTTAACATTGGTATCCGTGACTCAGTTTTGGTGCAGGGCAAAAAAAACCAAAGTCACGGATACAGTTTTGAAACAAGTGTGAACCGACCCTTAAACAGGCTAAACTCTCTGAATACATACAGGGTGCATTTCTTTGTTTTCCTTCTGTCCTGTGCAAGAGTTCAGGTCCACTTTAAGGGCTGGAATCCACTAGGAATCTCAGAAGCGCTGTGTGCGGCGATTCCTAGGGTGATTGGGCTCACAATAGGTCACAATAGCATTTTTGCTTTTTATCTAACCTCCCTGGCGGTGCATTTCTGTCTGGAAATATAAGTCAAAAGCAGGAACTTTTTTTCAAGAATTGTAGGCCTCGATTTCTTAAATCAGTTGTTATGCGTTAGTGTGCATTAGTACTAGTGTTGGGCGAACAGTGTTCGCCACTGTTCGGGTTCTGCAGAACATCACCCTGTTCGGGTGATGTTCGAGTTCGGCCGAACACCTGACGGTGCTCGGCCAAACCGTTCGGCCATATGGCCGAACTAAGAGCGCATGGCCGAACGTTCCCCGAACGTTCGGCTAGCGCTGTGATTGGCCGAACGGGTCACGTGGTTCGGACCCGAACGCGCTCTGATTGGCCGAACGGTCACGTGGTTCGGGTAAATAAATACCCGAACCACGTCATATCTCCGCCATTTGTCTGTGGGTTTAGCTTTGGGTAGGCAGGCAGGGTAGTTCGCGCTCCAGCCACGCTAGCCAGGGTCCCCCCTGTCATTGTGTCACTGCTGGGAACAGTAGTACACCGCTTGCTCAGCCACACTATATAGCATTCTGTTTACTGCCACTCTGTGTACCTCGCTCAGCCACACTATATAGCATTCTGTTTACTGCCACTCTGTGTCTGCTGGGAATAGTAGTACACCGCTTGCTCAGCCACACTATATAGCATTCTGTTTACTGCCACTCTGTGTACCTCGCTCAGCCACACTATATAGCATTCTGTTTACTGCCACTCTGTGTCTGCTGGGAATAGTGGTACACCGCTCGCTCAGCCACACTATATAGCATTCTGTTCACTGTTCTGTGTCTGCTTGGAATAGTGGTACACCGCTCGCTCAGCCACACTATATAGCATTCTGTTTACTGTTCTGTGTCTGCTGGGAATAGTGGTACACCGCTCGCTCAGCCACACTATATAGCATTCTGTTTACTGTTCTGTGTCTGCTGGGAATAGTGGTACACCGCTCGCTCAGCCACACTATATAGCATTCTGTGCACTGTTCTGTGTCTGCTGGGAATAGTGGTACACCGCTCGCTCAGCCACACTATATAGCATTCTGTTCACTGTTCTGTGTCTGCTGGGAATAGTGGTACACCGCTCGCTCAGCCACACTATATAGCATTCTGTTTACTGTTCTGTGTCTGCTGGGAATAGTGGTACACCGCTCGCTCATCCACACTATATAGCATTCTGTTCACTGTTCTGTGTCTGCTGGGAATAGTGGTACACCGCCCGCTCAGCCACACTATATAGCATTCTGTTCACTGTTCTGTGTCTGCTGGGAATAGTGGTACACCGCTCGCTCAGCCACACTATATAGCATTCTGTTCACTGTTCTGTGTCTGCTGGGAACAGTAGTACACCGCTCGCTCAGCCAGAGTATATAGCATTGTGTTTACTGCCACTCTGTGTACACCGCTCAGCCAGACTATATACCATTGTTTACTGACACTCTGTGTACACCGCTCAGCCAGACTATATACCATTGTTTACTGACACTCTGTGTACACCGCTCAGCCAGACTATATACCATTGTTTACTGCCACTCTGATTCTGCTGGGAACAGTAGTACACCGCTCGCTCAGCCAGACTATATAGCATTGTGTTTACTGCCACTCTGTGTACACCGCTCAGCCAGACTATATACCATTGTTTACTGACACTCTGTGTACACCGCTCAGCCAGACTATATACCATTGTTTACTGAAACTCTGTGTACACCGCTCAGCCAGACTATATACCATTGTTTACTGCCACTCTGATTCTGCTGGGAACAGTAGTACACCGCTCGCTCAGCCAGACTATATACCATTGTTTACTGACACTATATAGCAGACTATATAGCATTGTGTGTACACCGCTCAGCCAGACTATATACCATTGTTTACTGACACTCTGTGTACACCGCTCAGCCAGACTATATACCATTGTTTACTGCCACTCTGATTCTGCTGGGAACAGTAGTACACCGCTCGCTCAGCCAGACTATATACCATTGTTTACTGACACTCTGTGTACACCGCTCAGCCAGACTATATACCATTGTTTACTGCCACTCTGATTCTGCTGGAAACAGTAGTACACCGCTCGCTCAGCCAGACTATATACCATTGTTTACTGACACTCTGTGTACACCGCTCAGCCAGACTATATACCATTGTTTACTGCCACTCTGATTCTGCTGGGAACAGTAGTACACCGCTCGCTCAGCCAGACTATATACCATTGTTTACTGACACTATATAGCAGACTATATAGCATTGTGTGTACACCGCTCAGCCAGACTATATACCATTGTTTACTGACACTCTGTGTACACCGCTCAGCCAGACTATATACCATTGTTTACTGCCACTCTGATTCTGCTGGGAACAGTAGTACACCGCTCGCTCAGCCAGACTATATACCATTGTTTACTGACACTCTGTGTACACCGCTCAGCCAGACTATATACCATTGTTTACTGCCACTCTGATTCTGCTGGGAACAGTAGTACACCGCTCGCTCAGCCAGACTATATAGCATTGTGTTTACTGCCACTCTGTGTACACCGCTCAGCCACACTATATAGCATTGCGTACTCTGCCAGTCAGTGTGTATATTGCTGGGATCAGTAATACTCCACTCACCGTCAACCACTATATGAGCTCAACATGAGTTCCCCAGAGACCTCCGCTGTGAGCAGCACTCCCAACAACAGCAACAGCCAACGCCCCACGCAAGCTATAACATCCACCCCAGCAGCCAGTGGTCAGCAGCAGCCCTCCCCGGAGGAGAACGTTGTGTCCATCAGTCCGTCGCCAGAGCGATTAATGAGGGCTGCCATTGAGGAGATGATGGGGCCTGATGTGGAGGAGGAGGTCTGGCTCAGGCCAGCATCCCAAGTTAATGTTGAGGACGATGAGGGGTCTGTGTCTGGGGATGTTGGGGTGGCAGAGGTGGTGGGTGGGTCAGACTCAGGAGAAGAGTTGTATGATGAGGATGATGATCGGGACCATCTGTATGTGCCTCAGAGTCCGACCCCGGAAAACATGTTGTATCGTGTGTTTAGGTACTAAAATCTGCGTTCCCTCCCAGTAGTGTTGGGCGAACAGTGTTTGCCACTGTTCGGGTTCTGCAGAACATCACCCTGTTCGGGGTGACTATATAGCAGACTATATAGCATTGTGTTTAATGCCACTCTGTGTACACGGCTCAGCCACACTATATAGCATTGTGTTTACTTCCACTCTGTGTCTGCTGGGAACAGTAGTACACCGCTCACCCGCCACTGTATAGCATTGTGCTCTGTGTCACTGCTGACAATAGTGGTACACCGCTCACCCACCACTGTATAGCATTTCTGTACTGCCACTGTACTGCTGCCAGTCAGCGTGTACTTTAAGGATAAGTGAAATGAGGAAGAAATCCGGTGAAAGAGGGAGGGGCAAGGGAAGAGGTGTTTCCCCTGACGGTTCACGTACAGGCCACAGGGGAGCACCCAAGAAAACCCACTCAATACTGCCCATGTTGTCCAGGACAACAACCCTCACAGATCCAAAAGAACAGGACCAGATAATTACTTGGATGACCTCTCAAGCGTCCAGCAGTGGGTTAAGCAGCACCAGCACATCACGCACGAGGTCCGAGTCCTCAGCCAGTTAAAGTCTGGGCTTTCTTTGAAGACTGCACTGAGGATGTTACCATGGCGATTTGCAAGGTGTGCAAGACCCGCCTGAGCAGGGGGAAAAGTATTAACAACCTCTCCACCACCAGCATGAGCCGCCACATTCTATCCAAACATCCCACTCTGTGGGCAAACGCGGCAGGACAGGGTACCACCAGCAACACTGCCTCCCTTGGGTTCACCAGACTCACCACCAGACCCGCCTCAGCAGCAGCAGTAGCCCAGCCATTGCGTGGTTCACAACATTCACAAACATCAGACGATGCTGACACTGTCACTTTCCGGACTAGTGCTCTTGAGGTCTCCCAGTGTTCATCAAACACAACAACCAACAGCCCTTCGGTGTGCAGCGCTACGGTTGAGTTGTCTGTCTCTGAGATGTTTGAGCACAAGAGGAAATTGCCAGCAAATGACCCCCGGGCCGTGGCAGTAACAGCCAGCCAGCATAGCCAAGCTTCTGGCCTGCGAAATGCTGCCATATCGAGTGGTGGAGACAAACAGCTTCAAGGGCATGATGTCAGTGGCCATCCCACGTTACGTTGTTCCCAGCCGCTACCACTTTGCGCGCTCTGCAGTGCCTGAGTTGCATGAGCACGTGGTCAGCTAAATAACCCGAAGCTTGAAGAATGCCGTTGCCTGCAAGGTTCACCTCACCACTGACACCTGGACGAGTGCGTTCGGCCAGGGTCGATACATCTCCCTTACCGCGCACTGGGTGAACCTTGTGGAGCCTGGCAGCGATTCCTCACCTGCTACGGCGCGGGTGTTGCCCACGCCGCAAACAGCTGGATAACAACAGCAGCACCTACCTCTCTGACTCCTTCTCCTCCAACGCATCTCAAAGCTGTACCTCATCCGGAAATGCTAACCCAGCACCAGCAGCAGTAGGATCGTGGAAGCAGTGCAGCACAGCTGTTGGCATGCGTCAGCAAGCGTTGCTGAAGCTGATCTGCCTTGGGGATAAGCAGCACACAGGGGAGGAAATTTGGAGGGGAATAAAGGAACAGACGGATTTGTGGCTGGCACCGCTGGACCTGAAACCGGGCATGAAGCTAGACACCTGGCACGAACTGGCAATGTACGCAATAGAGGTGCTGGCTTGCCCGGCAGCCAGCGTTATGTCGGAACGCTGTTTCAGTGCTGCCGGAGGCATCATCACAGATCGGCGTATCCGCCTCTCCACAGAAAATGCAGACCGTCTGACTCAAATTAAAATGAATCAATCCTGGATTGGAAACGACTACGCAACACTCCTGGACCCCAACCAAGTAACATGACCGATGAACATCTGGGATGGTTTAGCGTTTCCGGTCCCTGTTTATTGAACCTCTCATCTGTATTACATTTATGACTGCATGGCGGCAAAAAGCATTGCTGCTATATCCGCACGCTTTTTGTCCTCATGCAAGGCCTGGGTTGTTGTGTCTCACAAAGCGTGGCCTTCTCCTCCTGCGCCTCCTCCTGTTCCATCACGTGTGCTGCTGCTGCTGCTGCTGCTGCTGCTGCTGGGTTACCGTTGCCGGTCCCTGTTTATGGAACCTCTTATCTTTATTACATTTATGACTACATGGCGGTACAAAGCATGCTATCCGCACGCTTTTTGTCCTCATGCAAGGCCTGGGTTGTTGTGTCTCACAAAGCGTGGCCTTCTCCTCCTGCGCCTCCTCCTGTTCCATCACGTGTGCTGCTGCTGCTGCTGCTGCTGCTGGGTTACCGTTGCCGCGTGGTCCCTGTTTATGGAACCTCTTATCTTTATTACATTTATGACTACATGGCGGTACAAAGCATGCTATCCGCACGCTTTTTGTCCTCATGCAAGGCCTGGGTTGTTGTGTCTCACAAAGCGTGGCCTTCTCCTCCTGCGCCTCCTCCTGTTCCATCACGTGTGCTGCTGCTGCTGCTGCTGCTGCTGGGTTACCGTTGCCGCGTGGTCCCTGTTTATTGAACCTCTTATCTTTATTACATTTATGACTACATGGCGGTACAAAGCATGCTATCCGCACGCTTTTTGTCCTCATGCAAGGCCTGGGTTGTTGTGTCTCACAAAGCGTGGCCTTCTCCTCCTGCGCCTCCTCCTGTTCCATCACGTGTGCTGCTGCTGCTGCTGCTGCTGCTGCTGCTGGGTTACCGTTGCCGGTCCCTGTTTATGGAACCTCTTATCTTTATTACATTTATGACTACATGGCGGTACAAAGCATGCTATCCGCACGCTTTTTGTCCTCATGCAAGGCCTGGGTTGTTGTGTCTCACAAAGCGTGGCCTTCTCCTCCTGCGCCTCCTCCTGTTCCATCACGTGTGCTGCTGCTGGGTTAGCGTTGCCGCGTGGTCCCTGTTTATTGAACCACTTATCTTTATTACATTTATGCCTGCATGGTGGTACAAAGCATGCTATCCGCACGCTTCTTGTCCTCATGCAAGGCCTGGGTTGTTGTGTCTCAAAGCGTGGCCTTCTCCTCCTGCGCCACCCTCCTCCTGTTCCATCACGTGTGCTGCTGCTGGGCTAGCATTACCGGTCCCTTTTCCTGGAACCTCTTATATGTATTACATTTATGACTGCATGCCGACAAAAAGCATGTTACCTGTGCAAAGAAAACAGACATTTCCCGCATTTAAAAGACAGTTTTCCCTTTGAAACTTTAAAATCGATTTTCTCAAAAACTATAAGCTCTTTTTGCTAAATTTTTTTTTCCTCTTGTACCCACTCCCAAGGTGCACATACCCTGTAAATTTGGGGTATGTAGCATGTAAGGAGGCTTTACAAACCACAAAAGTTCGGGTCCCCATTGACTTCCATTATGTTCGGAGTTCGGGTCGAACACCCGAACATCGCGGCCATGTTCGGCCTGTTCGGCCCGAACCCGAACATCTAGATGTTCGCCCAACACTAATTAGTACGCGTTGGTATGCGTTTTTTCCATGGCAGTGCATATTTCAGTTAAAACACATTACGTGTGACCTGAGCCATAGGAAACCATAAGCAATACTTTCAAAATCAGTTTTCTTTTAGTTATAACTGAGAGAAAATGATTAAGGCCCAGTGCACACCAAAACCGCTAGCAGATCCGCAATGCGCTAGCGGTTTTTGGAGCTGATTTCAAAGCGATTCTAGGCATGTTTAGAGACGTTTTCTAAACATACCTAGCGTTTTTGGGTGCGTTTTTGTGTAGCAGATTACACATACTGTATTGTTACAGTAAAAGCTGTTACTGAACAGCTTCTGTAACAAAAACGTCTGGAAAACCGCTCTGATCTAGCGTTTTCCAGACCGGTTTGCGCTTTTCCTATACTTTACATTGAGGACGAAATGCTTCAGAAAACAGCAAACTTGCAGCAGGAGGCACGATTGCAGTTTGGAAAAAAACTCAAACCACTGGTGTGCAACATCCCATTGAAATACATTAGCCAAGCGTTTTTACGGGCGGATGCGGCCGGCGGATCGCACCTAAATCCGTTTAGTGTGCAGTGGACCTAAGTGTAAAATAGTCATAACTCACCAAAATATGACAGAATAAAGCCTGGTAGACATTCTGCATATAAATAAAAGACTAGAACACAAATTTGTTCAATTAATTAAATTTATGAATATACATAGAAAATTGTGAAACTGTACAAATAAGGCAGGCAGACAGTAGTCAAAATCCAGGCAGAGGTCGGTGCAGGTGGCAGGCAGAGAGTAGTCAAAATCCAGGTAGAGGTTGGTGCAGGCGGCAGGCAGAGAGTAGTCATAATCCAGGCAGAGGTCAGTGCAGGCGGCAGGCAGAGAGTAGTCATAATCCAGGCAGACGTCGTTGCAGGTTGAGAGTAGTCAAAATCCAGGCTGAGGTTGGTGCTGGCAGCAGGCAGAGAGTAGTCAATATCCAGGCAGATATCGGTGCAGGTGGCAGGCTGAGGGTAGTCAAAATCCAGGCCGAGGTTGGTGCAGGCGCCAGGCAGAGAGTAGTCAAAATCCAGGCCAAGGTCGGTGCAAGCGGCAGGCAGAGAGTAGTCAAAATCCAGGCAGAAATCGGTAACAGTAATGCAGAAGCACTTAGCTCAGAAGCAGTTGGGAACCAAATGGCGGTGGGCTCTATTCATAAAAAAGTTGTTGCGAGAAAACTCCTGGAGGGAAAATACCGCAGCGGTATTTCACACTTCTGGGTGGTCATTCAAAGAAATCTTGAAAGCTGCGATGCAAGAGCGGAGATCTCCCGCTGAAAGCTGGCGGTAAGCTGTCGGAAGGCATGCGGAAACACTTCAGCCGGCAGAGTCCCTCCGTGCACTGCTCTCTCTGGGAGGTCTGTCCCATTCACTTGTATGTAATCCGCAAAATCAGAGGAAGCGGTATTTCCCGTCCTCATACCGCTTCCTCTAATCTTTATGAATGGCCATTTTGTTACTTTTTTCTAGATAAATCTAGAAAAACACTGGAGAAGGCGGAAATTTCTCGCTCTGCTGGGGGATTGTAGATTTTCATGCGGGAACAGCTTTTATGAATGCCGACTTTGCTAAATGGACGGGAAAATCCGCTGTTTTGAGCGGAAAACTTGCGGTAAGGTTTTATGAATAGAGCCCTATATCTCTAGGTCCAGATGGGGGATAGAGGCAGGCTAGACTCTCGCATGCTACAGGGCATGCGCACTGCCCTGTGCGAGAGATCGGGTCCACTTTAACCCTCCTGGCGGTTTATTAAAAACCGCCAGGGGGCAGCGCAGCCGTTTTTTTTATTTATTTTTTTTTTTTTAAATCATGTAGCGAGCCTAGGGCTCGCTACATGATAGCCGCTGCTCAGCGGCATCCCCATAGCCCCGCCGATCGCCTCCGGCGATAGGCGATCAGGAAATCCCGTTCAAAGAACGGGATTTCCTGGAGGGCTTCCCCAGTCGCCATGGCGACGGGGCGGGATGACGTCACCGACGTCATGGACGTCGTGACGTCTAAGGGAGTCCCGATCCACCCCTTGCCGCTGCCTGGCGCTGATAGGCCAGGCAGCGCAGGGGTCTAGGGGGGGGGGGCTGTGTTGCGACGCAGATAGCGGCGATCGAGCGCGGGGCGGCGGCGATCGAAGTGCTGACGCAGCTGGCAAAGTGCCAGCTGCGTTCAGAAAAAAAAAATTACACAAATTACAAAAAATTACACAAACTACGTTCGGGGTTACCGCCAGGAGGGTTAACATTTGACGCCTCCCCCGATGACAACACGCTGCCCGACATCTCGCCGCACCGCCGCACACCGCCGCTCAGCCGTCCTGATTGGCTGCCAGGATCCCCGGAAAGAGAATGGAGGTAAGGGGATCCCGGTGGCTGCGGGGAGAAGCATGGGTCCCGCTAGCAAGCGCTGATCGCGCGCGGGACCCAGGAAAACAGCTGAGCTCGGGCTTACCGCTTCCAGCACCTAAATCTCAGCCCGAGCACAGCTCGGGAATACCGCCAGGGGGGTTAACCTCCTGAGCGGTCTGGACGAGCTCAGCTCGTCCATCACCGCCGGAGGCTGCCGCTCAGGCCCTGCTGGGCCGATTTTTATCAAATAAAGTGCAGCACACGCAGCCGGCACTTTGCCAGCCGCGTGTGCTGCCTGATCGCCGCCGCTCTGCGGCGATTCGCCGCGAGCAGCGGCGAAAGAGGGCCCCCCTAGCCGCCTGAGCCCTGCGCAGCCGGAACAAAAAGTTCCGGCCAGCGCTAAGGGCTGGATCGGAGGCGGCTGACGTCAGGACGTCGGCTGACGTCCATGACGTCACTCCGCTCGTCGCCATGGCGACGATCTAAGCAAAACAAGGAAGGCCGCTCATTGCGGCCTTCCTTGTTTATTATGGGCGCCGGAGGCGATCGGAAGAACGCCTCCGGAGCGCCCTCTAGTGGGCTTTCATGCAGCCAACTTTCAGTTGGCTGCATGAAATAGTTTTTTTTTAATTTAAAAAAAACCCTCCCGCAGCCTCCCTGGCGATCTTATCAGAACGCCAGGGTGGTTAAATAAGCTTTATTATATTTACTAGGTGTCCCGATATCTGGCATCCGTCCGTAACCTCGCCCCCTAATGGAAGAGGACATAGATGCATTTCTAGGACCAATCAGAGAAGCGCCTGTGACCTCTTCTGCAAGGGGGCGTGGCTACAGACAGAAGCCAGATGTCGGGATACTGGGTAAATATGAAACCCTAATCGGAAGTGCTGTATAGTTTACTGTACAGTGCTTCCAAATCGGAACCAAACGCTGTCGCAATCGGCCTAGGAATCGCTGCACACAGCGCTTGCGTGATTTAAAAGTCCTGCAGCTATTCCTAGTGGATTCCAGTCCTTAAGGTAGGAACACGCTAGGCAGAAACGCCAGCATTAATGTGCATAATGTAAGTCAATGGGCCGCATGAAAAAACACATGTTTGCATTCTGCAATGTGTGTTTTTGAAATACAGAACTTGCTGCATATTTTTTCCCAAACACATCTAAAACGTACATAATGTATGCCAGTGGTGACGCAGAGGTATAGCGTTTTATTGCGTTTTTAATGTGTTTGACACGTTTAACAAGTTTGATGATGCATTTTTGATTCCTGTTAACTTCCTAATGTGCGAAACACAAACACACTCAAAACGCACTTCATTATGACAAAAAACGCACAAACGCTCCGGCTGGGTGCACATATAGCAGAGACGCTATGGTTGCATAAAACGCTGCATTTTATGCAGCAATGTTAGTCAATGGGACGCAGAAAAAAACGCAGAGACCTGCGATTTACAGTATGCATTTCGAGAACGCTGGTTTTGTTGCATACTATTCAGGACAACGTCCAAAACGCACATAATGAAAGTCAATGGAAGCGCAATGTATTACATTTTGTATGTGTTTGTGATGCCGTTTTTATTTACGCGTTTTTTTTTTAAATAAAGATTTCTGATGTGTTTCCACTTCCTGTTGTCTTCCTAGTGATTTGCATAAATTTAAATTAAAAATGCATACAAAATGCATATGCGTTTTACATATGCAAATCACAAACGCATTAAAATGCATGCAAAAGAGATGAAAAACGCATCTGCGTAAAAAAAATGCAAACGCACCAAAAATGCAGTAAAAACGCATTACAAAATTGCACACGCACCTGTATAAAACGCTCCTGGTACTATTCCGTTAGCCGGGCGCAACCACCAGGTGGCGTTAATTACTATTGCCCCTCCAGGCCGCCATGGATAGTAGGGAAAGATGCAACTCTTGTGGAGTTTTATCGCCACCTAGTGGATGTGCCCGGCAAACGGAAAAGAACCACGCTCCTTTTTCACTCTATGTCATATGTGAACTCAGCCTCATGCAGCAAAACGCAACCTTTTACGCCTAGTGTGTTCCTAGCCTCAAAGTAATTTGTATGCAACTTGGAACTGGGCCATTTTGATGCAGTTCCTGCCTAGGAATGATCAGTGAAATGCAAATATTTACGAGTTTATGCAAATGTATGTAAGTTTTTATGCAGCTTGAAAATGGACCAATCGATTTGAACCTGGGTGGGATTTGATTGGTCCATTTTCAATCTGCATATATTTGCATACAAATGTTCATAAATTTGCATAAACTCAGAAATATTTGCATTTTATTGATCATCCCTATATCCTGCCTATTGTAATTGGCTTTTTTTCAGGCTGCATACAATTCGCATTCCAGTTGACCATCTCTATGGCTTTGTTCACAATGCAAAATGCAATCGCAATCGCTAAGCTCTTAGGCCTCTTTTCCATGAACTGTTGAGCTGTGTGCTCAGCAAGAAGTTACCAGGCAGCAGTGAGCAGTTACCAGGCAACAGTGAGCAGTTACCAGGCAGCAGTGAGCAGTTACCAGGCAGCAGTGAGCAGTTACCAGGCAGCAGTGAGCAGTTACCAGGCAGCAGTGAGCAGCTACCAGGCAGCAGTGAGCAGCTACCAGGCAGCAGTGGGCAGTTGCCAGGCAGCAGTGAGCAGTTGCCAGATAGCAGTGAGCAGTTACCAGGCAGTGAGCAGTTACCAGGCAGCAGTGAGCAGTTACCAGGCAGCAGTGAACAGCTACCAGGCAGCAGTGGGCAGTTACCAGGCAGTAGTGAGCAGTTACCAGGCAGCAGTGAGCAGTTACCAGGCAGCAGTGAGCAGTTACCAGGCAGCAGTGAGCAGCTACCAGGCAGCAGTGGGCAGTTACCAGGCAGCAGTGAGCAGTTACCAGATAGCAGTGAGCAGTTACCAGGCAGCAACAAGCAGTTACCAGGCAGCAGTGAGCAGTTACCAGGCAGCAACAAGCAGTTACCAGGCAGCAGTGAGCAGTTACCAGGCAGCAGTGAGCAGTTACCAGGCAGCAGTGAGCAGTTACCAGGCAGCAGTGAGCAGTTACCAGGCAGCAGTGAGCAGTTACCAGGCAGCAGTGAGCAGTTACCAGGCAGCAGTGAGCAGTTACCAGGCAGCAGTGAGCAGTTACCAGGCAGTAGTGAGCAGTTACCAGGCAGCAGTGAGCAGTTACCAGGCAGTAGTGAGCAGTTACCAGGCAGCAGTGAGCAGTTACCAGGCAGCAGTGAGCAGTTACTAGGCAGTAGTGAGCAGTTACCAGGCAGTAGTGAGCAGTTGATAGCATTTGAGAGGCATTTCACTGCCCATCAACAGTCCATGGAAAAGAGGCCTTAGACAGGGGTCACGCTTGGTAAAACTGCGCAAAGATGCACATAATGGTTAGCTTAGGTATGGGGTTACATAGTCTGTACACACTATAGTTTTGTAACGATTGTCGGTAGATACGATCCGTTAGGTTGGATATTTTCATCTTCCCGATGTCGTTCTTTTGTCGTTCGTGTTAATGATCGTTGGGTAAAGTTCTTTCCCCGATTGTCGGCGGAACGATCGTTAATGAGCTGTTTCAAACGACCATAGTCGACCATAGTCGCCAGTGTGTACGCAGAATTATCAGTTTAAAACTGGGTTTAAATTAGATTGGTCCATTTTAAAACTGCACAGCATATATGTGCATAAAACTTTGCATAAATTTGCATCAACTTGGAAAAAATTGCATGTCATTGATCATCCCTAATTGATACAGGATTATGCAAATTGTGTGTGCAAATAGCTACATCTTGAAAATGGACCAATCGAATTTCCCCTTGAGAGATTTGATTGGTCCATTGTTAAGATGTCTAAATTTGCATAATCCAGTATGTGAATTGTGCGAGCAGGGGGAGGAGTTATAAGTTGATGGGAGGGGTATAAAGAGAAGGTCTCTGCTCCTCCCTCATTGTGCTGTTTCTCCTGCAGTCAGGATGGGTCTGGGTGGAAGTAGATGGTGCAGTTGGCTGCTGGTCCTGACTTTGGTCTATGGGCTGGGGTATGGCAGTGCTAGGGATGGTGCCTTGAGCAGAGACAGGCGGCAGCAGGATTGGTGGAGGGAGTACCAGAGGTTCTCACCTGCTCAGGGCTCTGCTAGAGCTTCTGCTAGGGACTTTGCTCGCCCAGTGGTTGGGTTTGGCTCCAGAAGAGGTGGTTCTCCCTCTGGGTGGGGGTCTAGCTTTGGTGGTCTCCCCAGGCAAGCAGTGTCCCAGTCTTCTCCCATCAGCCTCCAGTGTGGAGAGGATGTCATGGTGGTCAGTGTGAGCAGGAATTTCTATGGCAATGGGAAGCTGGTGAAGCCCTCTGATCTGACTCTGGGACCCCAATCCTGCCAGCCCACCTCCCAGACTGCTGATACTGTCGTCTTCCAGAACGCCCTGCAGGCCTGCAGCAACCCTGTCCAGGTAATTGTCAGCTGACTGGTCTACTACTCGCTTTGGTTTTACATGTTTTAGTAAGAGGGCTTTTTGGTCCTTTTTAGCCCCTTACACACTCCCTGGAGTTCTGACTCCCTATGAGCTTGCTGGGTAATCTATTCCTGTTAGGAAAGAGACTGAATGCTGACAGAGGGAGTGTTTAAAGAGGCCCTGTAGTGATGTACAGTAAACTATTTAGGATGCCCACTTTTTATGGTAACTTTCCTGGTTCTAGCATTGGAAGCACTTCCTATATACCTATGCTTTTGTATTGGAATGGTCAATGAGATGCAGGTTTTTGAGTTTAAGTGTTATGCAAATTTTGTATACAGTTTGATAAGGAACCAATTCCTGCTGAGGTGACTCAGTCCAATGTTAAGCTGCATACATTTGCTTAATCAATTAACTTGAAATTGTTCGCATCCAGCGTAGCTAGAGATTATGGGGTGAAACTTACATGGGGCTATCGGCTGTAGGCACTCTTGACCACTTACGACCAGCTAATGCCGATGGGCGATGGCTGGTCGTAAGTGGCTTTATATGGAAACGGCCGTTCGTTTGAGCGGCCGTTCCATGTCAGTTCACGGAGTGTCTCCGGGAACAGCCTGCGAGCCTCTGATCGCGGCTTGCAGGCTAACTGTAAACACGCGGGGGAAGAAATCCCCGCTGTTTACATCAATACGGTGCTGCTGGCCCCTGGCTGGGGATCCCCACCGTGTGATAGGCTGAAGCCTATTAGAGGTGGCGCAGGACGAATCTCCGTCCTGCGCCGCCCATGCAAGGAGGGGAGGGAGGAATTGCGCTGCAGAGGGGGGGCTTTGAGGAGCCCCCCCACCATTCGGCTACATGCGGCAGCGATCAGACCCCCTCCCCACAGGTCATCTCCTAGTGGGGAAAAAAGGGGGGGGAAGTCCGATCGCCCTGCCATTAACACGATCTGTGCTGCGGACTGGAGAGCCCATGCAGCACAGATCTGAGCCCGGTCCTTAAGGGGTTAAGCAATGCCACCTGCCCCTACCCTATATTTTTTAGTAAATTGGAAATTGCAATTCACAAAGATTTCCGCATTCAGTTTGCTGTGTGAAAGTGTTTAGTATTCTCCAGCCTACAAAGAGGTATCAGGTGAGTTGTTTGACTGTATCAAAGCAGAGGAAAGTGACTTTTTTGGATGCTTTTTTTTGCATCCCTTTAGATGTGGAAATCTGTATTCTGGCATACAGTAACAACAAATATTTGTAGAGCGCTTTTCTCCCATAGGACTCAAAGCGCATAAGCATGGCTCAGACCATTGTGGTACAGAGGAAGAATTTTATAAGTCTGGAAATGCCAGGCTAAACAGGTGGCTTTTCAGTCTGGATTTGAATAGCTCCAGGGATGGTGCTGTCTTTACTGGGTGTGGCAGGGAGTTCCAAAGAGTAGGGGCAGCATAACAGAAGGCTCTATCTCCAGATTTTTTTGAGGTGCACTCTGGGAGTGAACAAGTTTATAGAACTTGCTGATCTGAGGTTGTGAGAGGTGTGGTGCAGCTTCAGCAGGTCCTTTATGTATCCAGGGCCCAGATTGTGCAGGGAATTGAATTTCAGCAGTCTAATCTTGAAGAGTATTCTCCATTCTACTGGTAGCCAGTGCAGTGACAGCAGACCTCCCCCTGGTGGCTGCAGCACATCTAAAGGGATGACAGTATACACTGCCTGACCACTGACCTGCTACACAGCTGGTAAGTGACACTTTGCAGGGCTTAGTGAATTGGGGCATATTTTTTTGGTAAATTACCAAACCTCTCCCTTTTGCGGAAAACTTTAGTGAATTTGAAGTGTAATACCAAATTGGGTATCTTACCATCCAGTGGATTTTGGAGAAGGATTTTTTTTTTTTGTTAGAATATTTTTTTTTAAAATTCTCTGGCCAAATACTTCACAGCTGTTTCTGCATTCTCTGGGCCAGTGCTTCAGAGTTCTGTCATTGGTCTGAAAATTACCAAGCTGTGGTATTTTGGACAAAATCTTCCAATTTCTGATCAGTCCATGGATGTGGTTAAGGGTTTTTATGTAATTTAGAGTAAGAGATCCATACATTGTGCAGGAAAGGCGGGAGTCGGACCACCTGGCTGCCCAACATATGTTGTGGATATAACATCCCTTAAAGGGAACCAGAGACGAAGCACCCTTGTGTATTTTACCATGTATATCAGTAAGAACACTAGAGAAAACACTTACCATGCTCTCTGTTTCCTCCTCACTGCTAAAAGTGTCTGTTAACAGCAGTCACAAGAATCCCAGACTGAGCAATTAAATCTGGCTTTGCTGGGAATGATTATAGCTGAGTCATTATAGCAAAGCCACAAGGGGGCAGGCTTGGGCTTGAAATAACACCACAGAATACAGACTTAGCTATAATCTTTCTGTAGCAAAGCTAGACGGAGCAGCCTGACTTCTCAGTCGGGGATTCTTATCAGACGTGATAACAGTCAGATTACACAGAGAACAATGAAACAAAGGGCAGATTAGGTGTTTACTGTCATGTTCCCACTGATTTATAAGGTAAAATACAAGAGGGTGCTTCATCTCTGGTTCTCTTTAAAGAGAAACTCCAACCTAGAATTGAACTTTATCCCAATCAGTAGCTGATACCCCCTTTTACATGAGAAATATAATGATTTTCACAAACAGACCATCAGGGGGCGCTGTATGACTGATTTTGTGCTGAAACCCCTCCCACAAGAAGCACTGAGTACCGCGGTACTCTGGGCAAACTGCCACAATGTAACAAGGTTCACAGACAGGAATTAGCTGTTTACAGCTGTCTCTAACAGCCAAAACAGCTAGGAGCAGCTACATAACCTGCCCACAGTAACAATGTCACCATGTAATGTCAGAATGTAAATCTGGGAGAGGAAAGATTTTACAATGAGCAAACACTGACTAAATCATTTATCTATAATTATGGTAAAAAAATGAAGCACTTTTTTTACTACATTATTTTCACTGGAGTTCCTCTTTAAGAACCCCAGTGCTTGAGGCTGCATAAGCTGGTGTTAGAATAGACTGACAACAGACCAGGAAGGAGTAGCTGCCCTGCTGGGAAATAAGCCAGTGGTTCTCATTAGTGATGGTCAATTGCCAGTTATGATTACGCAAAATTTCAGTTTCTTGCAATTATGGACCTTCAATTTTGCCTAATCTTGTGCTGAATTTAGTGTAGTCTGAAGGTTTTTTTTATTGCGCAGTTAGCTTCAGCATTAAGATCCAAGCCGATTTGCTCCATCCCTGCAGCAGAACGAGGTATTTATCCCCCTGAAATCCCGGGGCAGATTTCCTTGACTTTTGAAGTGGCATTTTGCTGCCCAGTAGAGGTAGAGCCCTGTGCAGTAGCTCTGCCTTTTCTTCAATTGAATCTCCACTTCTCCCGCCCCTCCCAGTGAAAAGACTGAGGGCCTCTGCTAAAGTTGCATCACTGCTCACTTGCAACATTTGAAGTATAGGTGCTATCACTGTGCACCATTTGCCAGGTTACCACTGATCTGAGGTCTGAACTATTCCACAGGGCAGCACAGAGGATCGAGCAAGGGGGGCAGGGGAGGGACTAAACTTTGTGGTGAGCCCTAAACACTAAAATGAGAATTAAATGCAAAAATATCTAACTACTGGACATTATATGCCTCCAGTTGAGTCTCTTCAAAATATACATGTCCTGTCATTCACCCACCACTCATTCATGGTTTAGGAACTTGCTATGGGTGTTACCGGTACTTGCAGTAGCACATTATCACTGATAACATAACATGTTGAGATGCCAACATTTGAGTACGCATGTGAGCTTAGAATTGGACCAATGAGATGATGCCACTATTGGTCCATTGCCAAGCTGCATAATGGAATCTCATTGACATCCCTATTCTCTAACTTCATCAATCCTTGATCTGGTTGAAGGAAATTGTGACAAGCTGAATGGGCAGCAGGAATGGCCAAAGATGCTCTAGATTTTCTGGAGACCTCTCACTGACTTGAGCCTTCATACCTTGAAGCAGTCAAGACTTGAGCAGTGCCTGGTCACACAATATCACTGAAGATGTAGCTGTATACCACCAGATGTGAAGCTTGGTTAGGTGACAAAAGTGAAACTGAGAAACCGTGGCTGTCATAATCTAAACGTGTGATATTCTGGTTTGGCTCCACAGATGACACCTGATTTCCTGATCTACTCCTCCAGCCTGCTGTACAACCCGACTTCTAATGTCCCAATTATTAGGACTAACTCAGCTGTTGTCCCCATCACCTGCTACTACTTCCGGTAAGTCTGTGCTCAGTTGTAGGTCTTCAGTAGGGTAAGTGAGGTGCAAATTCCAAATTGATGCTAATTTGTGCTAGGGGAATGGCCCTATTAAATGCATGACTGGTCTAGCTTCCTGCTCCTCCTTCACATCCCTCCCTCCTTTCCTATAGAGTCCTGAGCAGAGCATAAATGAGGTTACTGACCATATCTCTTTAGTCAGCAGCACCGCTAGCTGGTAAAAGTAAAAAAGGGCGCAGGAGGCTAGTGGACAAATCGGGCGCCGCCATTCATTCCTATGATAAATATCGTTTAATGGGCGCCCAACAGGAAAAAAGGGCGCCGGAGAAAAATAACATTTTAAAAGCGGCGCCCGGAGACTTAATGTTTTATAACTGCTTCTCATGATTACACATTATTTAATCATTTATACATTTTTTTTTTAATATTTTATGAAAAACAGTACTTTTTTTACATTATTTTTAAACAAAAAACCACACTATTTGAAACGTTATTAATGCTTATCACAGGGGGGGTCTTAGGTTTAGGCACCAATACTAGGGGTTAGGGGTAGGTACAGGGAGGGTTACTTATTTTTTTTAAACGCTATTATACGTTTCACTTTTTAAACGGAAGATTAACGTTTTCACAATTGCCGATTTCATGAACATTATTTAATGATTTACAACTTTATAAAACATTATTTTTAAACAAAATATAGTACATTATTTTAAACATTATCCATGTTTATCGTTTAAAACCCCGCGCCCTTTTTTCCCAGTGCCCCTTTTTAACATACGCCCTCTAGCTACCTAGTACTTGGCAGCACCTCTAGCTACTTAATACTGAGTGTACTTCTGGCTACCTTCTACTAAGGGACACCTGTGGCAGGCAAGGGAAGTAAGGGAGAAGAGACAGCTGGGCCAGCCAGCACACTTGTGGGGGTTTGTAGGTTCATGGAGGTTGAAATGTGGGATGCCAGAATAGTGCCTATAGGCTCCTGTGAGGTAAATCCAGGCCTGCTTGTCTGTAGCTTTACATGTTTTGGTTACTAACACTTAAAGCGGAACTGTAAATACAATTTAAGCACAGTGTTCCACTTGGGGCTTATGCAAGCCCCCAGCAGCCACCCTGTCCCATGCTGGTCCTGCCCGAGCCGCCATACTCCCTCTGCCAGCTCTGTTCCGTTTCTAGACTTCAAAGTCGATGCCAGCGCAGCCCTGTCAAGTGTATCCTTTCTTCGCGTTCCCCTCTGCAATAGCGTGGTACGCGAAGAAAGGATACGTGTGGCCCGGAGACCAAAGCTAGCTAACGGCAGCTCGGATAGGATGGCTGCTGGGGGCTTGGGGAAGCCCCAGGTAAGTAAACAATGTGTTTAAATTGTATTTACAGTTCCGCTTTCAGGGTTTTTTTTTTTTTTTTTATTATTATTTTAGACATGACAATGTGAGCAGCAACGCAATCAGGCCAACATGGTCTCCATTCAGCACCACCATCTCCACAGAAGAGAAGTTGTCCTTTAACTTGCAGCTAATGACTGGTAAGTAGAACTAGCTAAGAGGGAATGTTGACAAGCTTGGCCTCTCCTAACCTTTTTGTTGTCTCCACAGATGACTGGTCAGGCCCCAGAAATTCCATTGTCTACCAGCTGGGAGATGCTTTCAACATAGAAGCCTCTGTGCAAACTCAGAACCATATTGGTCTGATCCTGTTTGTTGACAGCTGTGTGGCCACCCAGTCTCCTGATCCCACCTCCAAGCCAAGCTATGACATTATCTCAGCAAATGGGTATGTTCTAGGCAAGGACTGTCTGTCACAAATTGGTTATGCTGCCTGGACAGAACTCCTACGTCAAAGCGTCAGCTTATGGTGCCTGGATGTAGCTGTCTAATGCTGGATACACACCATGCGTTTTCGCGTTCGATGCGGCCGTCGATTCGATTATTTCCGACATGTCCGATTCAAGCTTCGATGGATCGTTAGGTCGATTTGCTATACTTTACATGGCATTCGACCTAAAAATCATCGCAATTCGTTCGGAAATCGAATCGACGGCCGCATCGAACGCGAAAATGCATGGTGTGTATCCAGCATAAGAGAAACCCCTGCCATGGATGATCTAGCTCCAATCACTGTAGAGGACCATGTAGTCCCCTTCCCAATCTGTGCCCCATTAAGCTGAAAATGATCATTGTAAAATGTGTAATGCTTCTCGTTAGGGACCTGACCTCAGTACTACATCACTGGTCAAAGGATCAGATGATCCTTTACCCCTCTCTGCAGTGATTAGCCCAAGGAATCATGTGATCCCTTGGCCAATCAGTGTCCCTCAGTGATCACTGTTACTGCTAGTAACAGTGATGCATTTTAAAATTACAATAAAAATGGTGTACAAGGGTCATCAAGTCAGTCTTGGGGAGAGAAGTAGCTAGGGGTGGGTAAGGGGAACATGTGTCCCCAGGTACAGCAATGTGAGGGCACTCAGCATGGCCATTGCCAACTCACATGCATGAGAGGTGGGCTCGCTGGCTGCCCAAAGTGACCCTGCTTCTCTCCCTCTGCAGAAGCATAAGGCTGACTAAAGGGTGCATGTCTGGCTATCTGCATGGGGTGAGGGGGACATATAGCTATCTAATTAACTTACTCCACCCATGACCACATTTTGTGTGGCCACACCCATTTTGTCCCCAGGTGTGCAAGAACTGTTTGTCCCTGGATGCTGAAAACCCTAGCCACGCCTCTGCTAGGAGGGGAGAAAAAGTAACTTCTTACCTGAGTCAGTGGAAACTTGTGAACTTGGTAGCTGCACATACTAGTGTGATTTATCTCATGTACTCATAAGACTTGTGACAGATCTTGCAGTCACTATCAGTACTGCAGAAAACTGCTAATTTTTAGGGGCAACTCTATCCTACTCCATCCACTGTTCCTGCTGGGCGGGATATCAAAGGCAAAGGAGATGCAGAGGCTTCCTATTAGATGTGTAGTGTTGCAGAGAGCCCTCTAGTGGCATGCTGGGGTGGCTTTTATTTTCCCAAACAGCTCTTGGAGGAACAGCTTGTGTCTGAAAACTGGTGCACTTTTTAAAACGCTTGTGCTTCAAAAAGTTCTTGGCTAATGTATTTGAATGGTATGGGGCAAACGAGCGCTTCCCCAACCCCCCCCCCCCCCCCCCAAACTCATACTTGGGTCCTGCAACGTTCTTGCTGATTTCTGAGGTGATTCAGCCTCCATGCTGCGTACAGGAAAGTGGAAAATCGCTAGAACTTTTTTTTTTTCAAAATGTTTGTTAAAGAGAACCCGAGGTGGGATTTAATTATGTTAGTGGGGCACAGAGGTTGGTTGTAACACCAGCCTCTGTTGTCCCATGGTGTGCCTCCAGGAACCCCCTGCACGCCGCTATACCCCCCCCCCCCCCGCAGTGCTAGCGACACAGCGTGTCGCCAGCACAATGTTGACCTATGCTGTGTCTAGCGCCGCTCCCCTGCCTCCTCCGTATCGGCGCTACCCACCCGCATCCTTCCCTCCCACTGATTGGAGGGAAGTGACACGGGTGGGTAGCACCAATGTGGGGGAGCGGCACTGACACCGCATAGGTAAGCATTGTGCTGGTGACACGCTGCGTGTCGCTAGCACTGCTGAGGGGGATAGCAGCATGCAGGTGGGTCCTGGAGGCACACCATGGGGCAACAGAGGCTGGTGTTAGTGTGCACAACCAGCCTCTGTGCCCCACTAATATAATTAAATCCCACCTCGGGTTCTCTTTAACCTCCCTGGCGGTAAGCCCGAGCTGAGGTCGGGCTATGCCGCTGGGAGGCACTGCTCAGGCCCCTCTGGGCCGATTTGCTTTTTTTTTTTTTTTTTTTGTTTTTTTTTTTTTTTTTTTTTTGTTACACGCAGCTAGCACTTTCCTGTGTGGAAAAGATCAGAACCATCATTCCAGCCTGTCTCACAACTGCAAGCATAGGAAAGGGGCAGGAGGGAGAGAAACACTAACTCCTCATGTTAGTAACTGAGCATTGCTGCAGACTAAGCTTTAGTTTTATTGGCTAATTTAAAAGCAAAATGGTCAGCCTTCTTCAGACTCTATTCCTGTCCACTGACAATGTTAGAACATAGAGGTAGAGATTTATTGTGCAAATATGAGTATGAACTACATTTATTACACAGGATCTTGCAAGGATTGAGGTGCATCTATGGCAAATGGATTACTTAACAAGAACCAGAGATGACGCACCCTCTTGTATTTTACCTTATAAATCAGTGGGAACATGACAGTAAACGCCTAATCTGTTCCTTGCTCTGTTTAATCTGACTGTTATCACCTCTGATAAGAATCCCCGACTGAGCACTCAGCTATAATCTTTCCGTAGCAAAGCTAGACTGAGTGTCTTCTCTGGTGTCTTTTCAAGCCCAAGCCTGCCCCCTTGTGGCTCTGCTATAATTATTACCTGCAAAGCCAGACTGAATGCTCAGTCCGGGATTCTTATCACAGCTGATAACAGACACTTTTAGCAGTGAGGATGAAACAGAGCAGGGTAAGTGTTTTCTCTAATGTTTCTGATATACGGTAAAATACACAAGGGTGCTTCGTCTCTGGTTCCCTTTAACACCTACATAGGCTGACATGGGGTTTTTGTTTTTACAGACCCTATCCAGTTCACTGTTCACTGCTGGAAACAGTTGTTACTGAGCAGGGGGGCAGTGCCCCAGTGTAGCACTGCACTACCCATGGGTGGCACCAGGGGTGCTTTGGGGTGAAGCAACCCAAAAAATAGTCCAAGCACCCAATGGCACCACTCACTGCCCTGCTCTGTAGTTAGAGCAGTGCTACAAGAAAATGTCCACAAATGAAGGGGGCTTGGGGCAGCTCTGCTACCCATACTGGGGCAACTATATTACCTATACACACTTTTTTTTT
This sequence comes from Hyperolius riggenbachi, assembly GCF_040937935.1. NCBI lineage: Eukaryota > Metazoa > Chordata > Amphibia > Anura > Hyperoliidae > Hyperolius > Hyperolius riggenbachi. The sequence continues at coordinate 33,883,652 of NC_090648.1, forward strand.
TTTTGGCACACAAGTTCATAACTACCCCTACAAGAGATCCTGCATAGCGCCCCCCCGAAAAAATTCCTGGAGCCTTCCCTGGCACCACCCATGTATGAATCTTTTCACCAAACAAGTCCTAGTGAATTGAGCTCTAGTTCTGCGTTTAGTTACAATGTTGTGCTTTTCTGCAGGTGCCTCATGGATGGGATGCTGGAGGACTCCTCTTCATCATTTGTATCTCCAAGAATCCAACCAGACAAGCTGCAGTTTACTGTGGATGCCTTCCTCTTTGTAGCTGCTGCTCAGTCTGAGGTGAGGACTGGAAGTTTCCTGTACTGGGGTTTTACCTTTAGGTCTAAGATCACACTTTTTGATGTTACAATCCCTTTCAGGTCTACATCACCTGTAATCTGAGGGCTGCACCAGCAACTCAGGTCCCCGACTCCATGAACAAGGCCTGCTCCTTCAACAAAGCCACCAATAGGTAAGATGTGGATGGAAGCAAGTCAGTATTGGGTTTGACACCACTGTGTGACCTACCTGTTAGAAATCCAACTGACTTGCACATAATTGAAGTTTCTTAACTCTTCTTGTACTGGAAACAATGAGATTCATAAACTTTGCTACTAGTGTTCTATTTCTTAGCTGTACTACACATAACATTATCCCCTTTGAGCATCTGAAGGTTTTTTTCTTAAATGGTTCTGCAGGGTGCCAATATCAAATGAAGATGGATCAGTGAGATGCAGATTCTGTTTTACATACAAACTGAAATGCAGCTTGTAACTGGAGCAATGCTCTTCCCTAGCTTTCATTGGCCAGCTCCAAGATGCATGCAATATTCATGAAATTCAAACTTTAGTCATTTCTGGTCTGCCAACAATGACCACTTGGTGAGCTTTTTGAAGACTTGGATCAGCTTATCTTTAGCTAAACTTTCTTCTCTCCCTACAGCTGGTCTCCAGTGGAAGGATCCAATAACATCTGCCAATGCTGCACTACCGGGTTCTGTAGCATGCCTTCTGGTCAGGCCAGAGGATGGGGCTCAATTCAAGGAAGGCCAAGAGGATTTGGCAAGCGAGAGGCTGGTGAGTCTACTGCCTCCATTATGGAAGACAGGCCCGTTTCTAGGGCCATGTGGGGCGTGCCGCCGCCCGGGGCACTGTTGGGAGGGGGGCGCTGTAATGGAGGGGGGGAGCCGCAGGGAGGGCAGCCCGACCTCTCCCTGAAGGGCACAGGGCTTTTGTGTACAACTAGAACTGAAATGCAAACTAGAATGTGTGATCTGCAACTAGAAATGGTCAGTGGCACAATTCCAGCTTGTCTGAAATCAGGCATACAGACCAGTTAAAGCACCATGCCCTTTGCTTGGGTAATTGGCAGCCTGTGGTCAGATCAGAGGTGTGAGCAAAATTTGAGGGGCAGAGTTCAATAAATAGGTGTTTTTCTTTTTTTGGTTCTGGCTACAGTAACTGAGATTGGTAGACATCTAGTAGCCTCTTGCCATATCTGTAATTGCCCAGATTATAGACTATTAGTAGCATGGAAGTTCACCAATCCTGTCTTTTCCATGGGTTGATGTGGACCTTGCATTTAGGGCTCCAAGAGTTCACCCCTCAATTGAAGCCTTGCTTATGAACCATGGTCAACTTCTATCTATTTTGCAGTATACCTTGTCATGAATGATACAAAAGTTGAGATGCTTAGCAATACTGTATCATTCCACAGAGCAGAATGTCACTGTTAAAGAGACTCTGAAGCGAGAATAAATCTCGCTTCAGAGCTCATAAATAGCAGGGGCACGTGTGCCCCTGCTAAAACGCCGCTATCCCGCGGCTAAACGGGGGTCCCTTCACCCCCAACCCACCCCCCGCAAAAGAGTGTCGTAGAAAGGTCGCAGATTTATTGCTTCCTGGAGGCAGGGCTAACGGCTGCAGCCCTGCCTCCAGTCGCGTCTGTCAGCGGCGCATCGCCGCCTCTCCCCCGCCCCTCTCAGTGAAGGAAGACTGAGAGGGGCGGGGGAGAGGCGGAGATACGCGCTGACAGACGCGCGTGGGGCAGGGCTGCGGCGGTTAGCCCTGCCCCAACCAGGAAGCGCTCCCCCGCTGCACCGAGGGGGATTTAGGGGTGAAGGGACCCCCGTTAAGCCGCGCTATAGCGGCGTTTTAGCAGGGGCACACGTGCCCCTGCTATTTATGAGGTCTGAAGCGAGATTTATTCTCGCTTCAGACTCTCTTTAAATGTACAAGAACTTTTTTTTTTTTTTTTTTTTTTTGTGGCTTCCGCATCAACCACTCTGAATTAAAGCAAGTCCCTCATAGCTATTCACACCTAGGTGCTATGACCAAATGCTGGGCAGCACAGCAGATGGCGATCAGTCCTTTTCATTCCCTCCGAAATGCTGGATCAGACAATAGACAAACTTCATGTATGTATTCAAGATGTAGTTATTGCAGACACCAATATTTCCCAGTTCCTAAAATCGGCCTAATCCAAGTGATAGCAGATTAGGGGCCCTGGAAACAGTTCTTCTGCGTTTACTGAGCGCACATGTTGCCTTACTGCTATTTGGGGTCATTTGGTCCAACATTGGCTGCAGGTTACAATTCTACCCTTGGATTTGCTGTGCGCCAATAGACAGAAATGGCACAGGTTATTGGTAAATGGTGTCATTCTATGCTATTACAAAAACCCATGCCCAGCATGCTTCGCAGGAAGTAAAACCACCTACTTTTCAGGTAAGCCAGCCCACTAAGATTTCATAAGTCTAGTCCATCGGCAGCCATTTTAGTCTCAATTTCCATCAACTAAAGATCTAGGACAGGGCTTTTCAACCTGTGATATGCATACCACCAGTGGTACTTTGCTGTTGGCCAGGTGGTACGCACCAGCTTTGCCTGCCACTTGGGGCCCACAATGTAAAACTTGAGGCCCACAGCTCCTTAGCTACACCACTGGTCCCTTATGCTTCAGGGCCAGTATTTGCCTGGCATCAGTTTGAAATACCAGCCACCTAGACAGCATCCATATCACTGGGCAGTTCAGGCCTGTTTTATGCCAATAAGCTGTACCCATTTAGACTTTAAAAAATACATAATCTTAATATTTATATTACTAGCAGTGTTGACCACCTCTGTCCTTACTCTCCTGCAATCTTCAGACCTTTGCTTGGCTTACCTGTGCTTACAGCTATGAGGGTCAGAATCCTACATCAAAGTCCAGTCTGATAGCAGCCTATGCTCAGGATTTATACTAGTAGTAATGTTAGTGACAATGGCCTCGATTCATAAAGCATTACCTCATGCGGTAATGCTGAAAACCGCAGACTTTACCGACCACTTAGTAAAATGTCAATTCATAAAGGCTGTTACCGCATGAAAAGCTGACATTACTGACCAGGGAGCTAAATTACCGACTTGGCTGCAGTTACCGACAACACATGTCAGTAAATTGTCAGCAAATGTCAATTCATAAAGCCTTGAACATGCGGTAAGCCTGGCAGTAGTTACCGACACCTCTAGTGGGGCGATAACAAGTTACCGACAGCTCTGATTAATGCAAAGTGCAGAGATCCGAAAGTCTGATTCATCTGTGGAGAGAGCCAGTGAGCCGTCTGTGTGACTCATTTCAGCAGGGAAAGACTGTGACTCATCTGTCTGAGCCATCAGTGGAAAGAGCCGTCTGTGTGAGTCATTTCTGCAGGCAGGGAAAGACTGTGTGACTCATCTGTCTGAGCCATCAGTGGGAGAGCCAGAGAGCCATCTGTGTGATTCATTTCTGCAGGGCAAAGAGGGAATCGGGACACTGCTCTACTCTACCGCTCAATGGGCTGCGGTAATTTACCGACCTCCAAGGGCAGCTAGGGAAATCTTTATGAATTGGCACACAGACCGGGAAAATACCGAGTGCGGTATTTTCCCGACAAGATTTTTGTTATCGCACTGCTGTTTATGAATCGCGGCCAATGAGTCTGTTGCACGGGTCATTCCAAGCTGCATAGTTTCCATAAAATCAACATTAACTCAAACTTATCTCTAGTTAATTAGAACCTTGTCGGATTTCTCAATGGCTGGCCCATGTCTATGTTAACTGTATATTTCTCAGTTCCTGCAGGTCTTCAGTCTGAAGTGGTCCGCCAGGCTGTCCTCGGTCCCCTCCTCATAGCTGGAGAAGAGTCTCGCCTGTATCGTCGCAATCTGTCCTCCAGGATGTCTCCTCCTGAATCCCGGCCGGTGGAGCTGTGGGTGTTGGTTGCCGTGGCGTCAGTCAGTTTTGTGGTTGTCATTGCTGGTGTTGCTGTAACTGCAAAATGTATCATGAACAAGTTCTGTAACCAATAGAATAAACTAAAAATTCGGTAAACTGATTACTATTAAATGTCTCATTCTGAACTAGGTAAACACTACTAAGAGCTACTGTCGCTAGTGTCAGGACACCTGACATGAGGAATAGAGGCTGCCATTTTCTGTTGCGCAATACCAGTTGCCTGGCAGTCCTGCTGATCCTCTGCCTCTAATGCACAATAGAACCTAAACAAGCATGCAGCAGATCAGAGGTTTCTGACAAGATTAGCTGCATGCTTGTTTCTGGTGTTCAGACACTACTGCAGCCATAGATCAGCAGGGCTGCCAGGCAACTGGTATTGTTTAAAAAAAGAGCCTCAGGGCTGGTTCCAGACTCTTTGCTGCCTCAGACAAACTTGTGAGGATGCTACCTACAGACTTGGAATGATTGCACAGCGCCGGACAGCTTGCACTGCATGTTATAGCCATGGTGCAGCCAAAATGCCCTCAGTATAGGGAGACAGGTACAGATATGCCCCACCCCAGTATAGGTAGCCTGGTGGCAGCAATCACTCCTGGTTTCTGCATCTGCCATCATGGGCTGCCCTGGTGTGTGTGGCAGCAGGGGCTGGGCAGACCACAACCAGGCAAATGGTGGGTGGCACCTGAAAAACTCTCCCAGTTTCTGCCTGGTCCCTAACCAGAAATGTGCTGCTTGAGTCTCCTCAGGCCACAGCATAGGCAGACTGGTGCTGAGACTCCATAACCCTCACTTCAGGCTCCCTTAAAGGTTGGCAACCTCTGACTGCCATGTTACAGCAAGGGTGCACTGGGCAAAAGCTTGAGGTGTAACTCTAGGTAAGACTGCCTGGTCCCTAACCAGAAATGTGCTGCTTGAGTCTCCTCAGGCCACAGCATAGGCAGACTGGTGCTGAGACTCCATAACCCTCACTTCAGGCTCCCTTAAAGGTTGGCAACCTCTGACTGCCATGTTACAGCAAGGGTGCACTGGGCAAAAGCTTGAGGTGTAACTCTAGGTAAGACTGCCTAGTGCATTCCTCCCCATAACCTCTGCACTCCAGCCTGGGTGTGGTGCTCATTACCCCCCCCCCCCCCACCACCTTCCTGGGCTTTTATTAGGTGAGTTTATAGCTGGTGGATAAAATTGTTACCTTCAGTGGTGCTCAAATACCCCTTTTTAAAATTCGAGTTTGGTCGAATTCGAATAGTAAATTATTCGAGGTCAGTCGAATATTCGAGTCGAATAAATTTTACTATTCGATTCGACCTCGGACTTCGAGCTCACTATTCGAGTCGGTATTCGAGCTCATTATTCGAGCTGACTATTCGAATTGGCCTTAAATAGCTTCCCAACACTT